>NC_065597.1:64183992-64493427 GCF_024542745.1 Macaca thibetana thibetana | reverse complement strand
GGAAGCCCATCTCTCTCCTTCAGTTTCTGCCTCTTGATTCTCTTCCCGTCCCTGCTAACGAAGCCTCGCCATACCATTTGAATCATGCCGTCCCTGCTCAAACACTCCAGCACCTCTAGAAGAAAGCCCAGACTTGTGTTTGAACACCAGGCCATTTGATCTTCTAGTCTTTGGGTTTCCATCCAGAGCCCTCCACCCGTCCCTGTCTTGGCCGATGCCTTTGAGCTTAGCCCTTGGCCTGTACTTTCCCACTTGTCTCTGCATGGAACTCCCTCTCTCTCTGTCTCCCCTCCCTGAGCAGGCCCCCAGCCCAAGCCAACCTCTCACTCTGCCCACGTGCAACTTTGCCTCTTGCTCTGAGGATTTGCAATCATCTGCTTTTATGGAAGTTTTTTTCTTTTTCTTTTTTGAGAAAGGGTCTTGTTCTGTTGCCCAGGCTAGAGTGCAGTGGCATTATTACAGCTCACTGCAGCCTCCACCTCCTGGACTCAAGCGATCCTCCCACCTCAGCCTCCTGAGTAGCTGTGACTACAGGTGCATGCCACCACACCTGTCTATTTTTTTTTTTTTTTTTTTGTAGAGATGGGGGTCTCACTTTGTTGCTTAGGTGGGTCTTGAACTTATGAACTCAAGATATCCTCCTGCTTTGGCCTCCCAAAGTGCTGGGACTATAGGCCTGAGCCAATATGCCCAGCCTTTGCAGTTTATTTCTGAATAAACATGTCAAATTTCTCACAGTGAGAACTGCTTTCATTTACTGAATGCTTTCTACATGGCTGTGCTCTGGGCCTCACCCTCTCCAGACAGCTTTGCCCTCAAACCTCACAGTGACCCTTTGTAGTGGACTGAATGGCAGCCCCCAAAAATCTATGTCCACGTTTTAACTCCTAGAACCTGTCAGTGTGATATTTGGAAAAGGCGTCTTTGCAGATGTAATTAAGCTAAGAATCTTGAGATAAGTATGTTGGCTTAGCATTGGATTTAGGGTGGGCCCTAAATCCAATGACAGACGTCCTTATGAGAGACAGAAGAGGTGTCACCCAGGGACAGAAGAGGAAACCATGTAAAGATGGAGACAAGCTTGGAGGTCTGTGAGCTAGAGGAGGCAAAGAAGGATTCTCTGCTAAGGCCTTGGGAGGGAGATCAGCCCAGCTGGCACCTCGACTTCGGACTTCCGGCCTCCAGAACTGCAGAGAATACATTTCTGTTGTTTTAGCCACCAAGTTTGTGGCCATTTGGTATGGCAGCCCCAGGAAACTAATGCACCCCGTGAGGCAGGTACAATGATTGCGTTTAGCAAAGAGGGAACAGGCTCAGAGAGGTGGAGTAACCAGCCCAGAGTCCCTTGGCCGATCAGGGACAGAGCCAGTCATATTCGGGTCTGGCTGCCTCTCAGGGTCAGTAAGGGATTCTCGGTGATTAGAGGGACACCTGCAGCAGGGTTCTCAGGGCCCTGCCTCGGGTGGGCTCAGCAGGTCCGGTTGTGGGGTGTGCGCTAGACCAAGCCGTGAAGACTCTCTGGGTCTCTGGACCCCTCTTCCCATGGCCTGCTGCTCCTCCACTGCCAACGCCCCACTTCCCCAACCCTCAAGCACATAGCCTAGAATGGAGACCGTGGCCTGCCATCAACCAGCCTCTCCTCCACACACCTTTCCAGTCCTCCCAGGGAGGGCTGACCTCTCCCAGCAGCAGGTGTGCGGCACGTCACATACCTGCCCTCGCACCTGTGACCGTGAACTCTCTCCCAGGACGACAGGGACTGCGTTTTATTAATACCAGGTCCCCTAGTGACTAGCACCTTGTGGGGCATACAACGGGGGCTCGGCTCATGTTTCCTGGGCAAATGAATGGGCGGGTGGACCTTCGGGCCTTGGACAAAAGGACAAAGCTGACCAACCGAGTCATTTGTGGGGCTGGGAGTATTGGGGTAACAGGGCCTCCTCTGCCGTAGGCCATTGCAGGGCAGAGCAGTGGCCTCTCCTCAGGGTAGCCCAAGGCCCCTTCCTACTCTCAAACATGGACCCCAGAGAAACCGAGGCTTCCCTGAAAATCCCCCAGCCCCCAGCCCCACTGCCACGGTACCAACTAGGATCCCCTCAGGGACAGGGGATCAGCTGATCAGGAGAATTAGCTCAAGGTGGCTGGTGCTTGGAGGACTGTGAGGGAATGTGGCGGAGATCACGTTTGTCGCTTCTTTGGGGTGGAAGGAGTGAGGGAGGAGCCGGCGGTTGGGTGGGCGGCAGACGCGTTCTGAAGCTCCTTGCAGAAAGCGCACCGAGCCCGGAGCGAGAGGATGGGGCCTAGGCTCTGCATCTGTACCCAGTCGCCTCCCTGGGCCTCTTTTGCCTACTGCTCTCATGGGGCACTGTCTCTGCCCCCAGGGCTAGACCCCTTGAAGAAGGCAGGAGTGAGCTTCCAGATAGGGGTGCAGATGGTCGCCAGCAGCACAGACTTGCAGTGGAAGAGTCCGCAGCCAAAAAGGACCCAGAGGGAACCACCATGACCCCAGCAACAATCCCTGTCATCGTTCAGCACTGACTGGTGCCAGGCCTGGTCCCACCCAGCCCTTAAGCTAATTCGCCTGATCAGGTGACCCATGAGTAGCTATTAGCTTCCCCCAAATGCCAGGAGGGGCGGGCTGAGGCTCAAAGACACCCAGTGACTTGCTCAAGGGCACGCAGCTAGCAGAAAAGAAATTTGAACCCAGGTCTGCTGAACTCCCAAGCCAGTGTTCTTAAAGACTGCCCATGGTTGGGGCGGCACCGTGGGGACTGCGATGAAGGCAGTTACCCTGTCCTGCTGGGTGCCCCCGGTTGGGGTGTGCTGGGACTAGGAGAGGAATTTCCCCTGTCCCAGAGACAGGAAGATTCGGCTGAGATGATCTCCCCCTCCCAAAGCCCCTGAACCTCTGGCTGGGGCTTGGGAACAAGGTCACCGAGCCCCGCTCTTCAGCCTTCCTTGGCAGCTGGCCTCCCTCCACGTGCACCCACACACATGCATTCACACACGTGCACACGTGGGACCAGAAGGGATAGGGTGAGGGGAAACCAGAGACAGGGAGGATTCCTCAGAGACTTTTTATTGACTCTTCTCTGAATGCTGTCACCGGAGCAGCAGTGGGTGTCCCTTCCTGGGCCTTCGTCGCGGGTCAGGAGTGTGTCTGCTTGGACTCGGGGCTCTTCTGGGCCTCAGCGTTGTCCTCCTGGCCCTCCTCCTGCCGCTCAGGCTCCATCAGCAGCAGCTTGCCCTGCACTGGCAGCTCTTCTTCCTCCTCCTCTTCCCCTTCCTCCTCCTCTTCCTCCTCTTCCTCACCCTCTGATGACAAGGAGAAGTTATCTTGACTGACGCAGGCCACGAGCTTCTTCATGGAGGATTCGTGGCCCCGGCCATGGCCCATGCTGTGGCCCATACTGTGGCCTGTGCTGTGGCCTGGGCTGTGGCCTGTGTTGAGCTTGGCACAGCGGGAACCCATGGTCCACGTTGCCTGTCTCTCTGGACAAGGAGGTGAGGTGGTTGGTGAAGGGGCTGTGAGTGGGGGCAGGATGCTGACATCACAAAGGGAGCCCGCCCCCCTCGGGAACCTGGGTCTGAGCCAACAGCCAACTCAGGCCTCAGCCACTGGCAGCTGCCAGCCCTCACAGGGAAGGTCTGCAAGGCTGAGCACTGGGGCCAGTGCGGATGCCGACACCATAGACCTCATTTGCCCTGGAGAAAGTTTCGCTTGTAGCTGGGATGGGAGTTAGAGATTGAATTTCTAGAAGCAGGAGGGGCACACACAGACTCCTCCCCACATCCCAGAAATCGCCAGCCAGAGAGAGCTGTCTCTGTCGAGTTTCTTGACTGCTGACCCTTGGAAATAAATCATCAAGCTGTGTGCTTAAAGTGTATGCACTCTGTAAGCTCTGCCTTCATAAAACTCAGGAACCCTTGGAACTCTTCCTTCGGGGGCCTGAAAGTGTGAAATCTTCTTGAAAAGCAACGGCTCCTAAGCTTTTTCTGTTTGTCCAAGGCATGGGCACAGGCCAGAAACCAAGCTGAGATGAACAAGGGGTTGCTTTGTCCCTGACTGATGCAAGATGGACACCACCAACCAGATGCCACTCTGCCCAGGTCAGGGTGGAGTGACAACCTCTTAAGTGTTTTAGGGCCACAGGTCTCTTTGAAGTCTTGGCAAGGTTCCCCATCTATGTGGCACCATTTCAGCATGCGGGGAGCGGTTTTAGGACTTTGTCTTTTATACATTGAAATGAGTCTTTTGTACACTGCAGTGGTATTAAATTTAAATTTTTTCAGGCCAGGCATGGTGGCTCACACCTGTAATCCCAACACTTTGGGAGGTGAGGCAGGTGGGTCATCTGAGGTCAGAAGTTCGAGTGCAGCCCGGCCAATATTGTGAAACCCTGTCTTTACTAAAAATACCCCCAAAATATTTTTTTAAAGCTCCTCCAGCTACTCAGGAGGTTAGGCAGGAGAATCACTTGAACCCAGGAGGTGCAGGTTGCAGTAAGCCAAGATCGCACCACTGCACTCCAGCCTGGGTGACAAGAGCAAAACTCCATCTCAAAAAAAAAATATATATATATATATATTTTTTTTTTAGATAAATATATATTTTTTTATATTTTATATATATATATTTTTTGTATTTTTTTCAGAAACTCATTGCTTCTTAAAAATTGGTCATTTCTGAGCACCAGGAATCCATTTTCCAACATATGGATTGGATCTTGCCAGTTTTATCCCCGCAGTCCTCAGTGGCTGTGGTTGGCTAAATGCCAATCCTGATCCTGGAATCTATGATGTAAGGATTGTGAGATGGGGAGGTTATCCTGGGTTGTCCAGAAAGTCCCTCAGTGCAATCACAAGGATCCTTGATTTCAGACAGGAGTGATGTAGCCACAGGCCGAGGAGAGGAAGCAGCAAGGATCGGATTCTCACTGGGTCTCCAGAGGCGTCAGCCAGCACAGGCTTCACACAGCCCAGCCCATTACTCTGCATTCATCTGCTCCTTGCCTTTTGCCCCCTCTGTGCTGACCGAGTTGTTGCTGGAGCACGCCAGACCTGCTCCCCACCTTGAAGCCATTGCCTGTACTGCTCCTCTGCCCCCACCGTTTACACTTCCTTATACTTCCAACCACCCAACATCTGTGTTTTTAAACTGTGGCACACAGAAAGCCTTTTAAATATGGCCACAAGGTGCCTTGACATCTTTGTGACTTAATTAGGGCTCAATCTGTTCTAACCATTTTCTCCTTTCATGGGGTAGGATCCGGTTTTTCACTGGAGGGGGATCCAGACAGACTAATGTGGCCTTTGACTCCATGGAACGATGTGCGATAGACAGGACAGCATCACAGGGTGGCCTCCCAGGCACAGTAACCCTCTCCTAGGCGCCCTCAGAGCAGCAGAGCTCCTGCCCTACCCGCCCCTGAGGAAGGACTGCAGAGAAGCCTCTACCCACCCTGGGCATGAGGGAATCCAAGTTTGTGTGATTCATGCAAAGGAAATGTGATTCACGCAAAGGAAACCCAACAGGCCAGCAATGTCTTGTCAAGCTTTATTGGGCAGGTGACTTTTGCTCATTTCACTCAGATCTTGTGGACTTCTCAGCGGCAACTCAGGGCTTGAGCATTTGATGTAGGGGAGTTGCTATGGCCTCACTTGGTGTTTCCTGGGCAGGTGACTTTCTCTTCCAGCTGGGGGCTTGAGCATTTGATGGAGGGGAATTGCTATGGCCTCTCTTGGTGTTTCTTGGGCAGGTGACTTTTTCTTAATTTCCAGCCGGGGGTGAGGGGCCCAAGAAGCTTAGTACCTTCTGCATCTTCTCCTCCTGGTTCTGCAGCCTTTTGGGAAAAAGTTCTGGTTGAGGGAGGCACCTAGGGACTCTGGGTGGGGATGGGGGTTGGGGGCTGGAGCCTTTGCCAGGTGGGGTGGGTCCCAACCTCCCTCCTGTGCCTGGGATGGTCAGGGGCATGCAGGGCAAGGCGGGGGTGCAGGCAGACCTCTGCGATGCCTCCTCCGGTGCCTGCAGGAGCGTCTTCTGCGCCTTCTGCAGGAGCGATGCCGCCGTCTGTGGATCCGGTGCAGCCTCCTTCGAGAGCAGCGCCTGCGCCTATGGTGAGAGTGGCCTCGGTGGGTCCTTTCGTAGACCTCGACGTGCTCCGGGTTCAGCCCCTGCTCCTCTTGGCCGTTGTGTCCTTGGTCTTGCCCATGCACCTGCTGCCCGTGCACCTCGTGCGGGCGTTCGCTCAGGCTCCTCATGCGGTATCGGACCATGGTGTTGGGAGAGCTGGTGGCTCCTGGGCTGAGGCTGCAGTGGGCCCTGGGGTGGGGGAGGAGGGCTGAGGCCTGCCCACCTGCCCTTGGTGTTACTGTTGGTCTGGTCTGCGAGGCTCCCCGGAAGCTTGTATATAAAGGGGGCGCCCACTATGACTCGGCGGCCCCGCCCCATCCCCACCCTGCCCAGCCTCCTCTGTGAGGGCAGCACAGGGCCAGGGGTCACAGCTAGCAGGGCCCTGGCACCCAAGCTGCAGAGCTGGAAGGGTGAGAGACCCCCTTGCCTTGCCTGTAAAGCGTGTCCTCTGTCTCTTGCAGCAGGTGCAACCATACAGATGGCAGGTGTTTTCTTGTCTAATGCAAGCCCTCATCCCCCCAAGCCGGTGGGCATGCACACTGTCAGTTGGAAGCTTCCTTGCCAACTCGCTGCTGTGCCATAGCTGCCATGTGGAAGGGACTTACATGCTTGGCTCTCTGTGCACACAGTTTACTGTTAAGATGGTAACAGCAGCAAACAGTTCCCTAATAACTCCTATGTGCCAAGCATTGATACATTTATTTCCCATACATTCACTCATTTTCTCTCTCTCTCTCTCTCTCTCTTTTTTTTTTTTTTGAGACAGTATCTGTTGCCCAGGCTGGAGTGCAGTTGTGCAATCATAGATCACTGCAGCCTCTACCCCTCCGGCTCAGATGATCCTCCCACCTCAGCCTCCCGAGTAGCTGGGACTATAGGCGTGTGCTGCCACTCCTAGCTAATTTTTTGTATTTTTTGTAGAGATAGATAGGGTTTCACCATATTGCCCTGGCTGGTCTCATACTCCTGGCCTCAAGTGAGCCTCCCATGTCAGCCTCCCAGAGTGCTGGGATTACAGGTGTGAGCCACCACCCTGGCATTCCTCACTCTTACAATCCCCATTTTCTGTGGGGTAAATAGGCATGAAGACGTTGAGTTGCTCAAGGCCACTCTGCTGAGAAGGCCAGGCCGGGCCAGCATTCAGATGGAGACAGCCTGGTTTTAGTCATACCCTTGGCTCTCCACCTACTCCCTAGCCCAGGGGATGCTCCCCTCTCTGCCTCTAAAATATGCATCTTCTCCCCTCCTGCTCAGCCTTGCCAGGGCTTCTCATTGAACTTTGATGATCCCATTAAAGTCCAGGATCAGAATCACAGAAACTGCAAAACCAGTTTCCCTTTCGTGGAGGGCAGGGAGAATGTGGGAATATGGCAGATACACACATTTAAGGACCTGAAGATGTAGAGATCATCCTTGATGATCTGGGCTGGCCCAGTACAGTCACAAAGGCCCTTAGAAGAGAGGATAGGGAGGCAGGAAGCTCATAGGAAGAGAAATTCAGAGATGCCACACTGCTGGCTTTGAAGATGGAGGGAGAGGCTACAAGCCAAGGAATGCAGGCAGCCTCTAGAAGCTGGGATGGATAAGGAAATGGGTTATCCTCCCCTGGCGCATCCAGGAGGAACACAGCCCTGCTGACCCCTTGATTTTAGCCCCATGAGACTTCTTTCAGAATTCTGAACTGCAGACCTGTAAGATAATACATTTATGTTGTTAAAGCTACAAAATTTGTGGTGATCTGTCACAGCAGCAATAGGAAACAAATTCAGAAGGCTTAATCTTCAGATCCTTGCAGGAGGTGATGGGTGATATTGCCAGACCCTTGGTGTTTCTGTGCTGCCTCTCTTTGGGGATAAGAAGGTCCTTTATAATGGCCCTCAAGCTCTCTAGGGCACATGTTAAAAATATAAATGCTGAGGCCTTACTACGTCCTGCTAAGTCAAATATTCATGGCCAGAGCTTGCTGATGAAAATAGGAAGGGGTGGAGCAGGGCATGGTGGCTCACACCTATAATCCTAGCACTTTGGGAGGCTGAGGCAGGTGGATCACCTGAGGTCAGAAGTTCAAGACCAGCCTGGTCAACATGGTGAAACCCCATCTCTACTAAATACACAAAAATTAGCCAGGCGTGGTGGCGGGTGCCTGTGATCCCAGCTACTCAGGAGGCTGAGGCAGGAGAATTGCTTGTACCCAGGAGGCAGAGGTTGCAGTGATCTGAGATGGCACCATTGCACTCCTGGGCAACAAGAGCGAAACTTCATCTAAAAAAATAAAATAAAATAAGAAGGGGCTGGGTGTGGTGGCTCACACCTGTAATCCTAGCACTTTGAGAGGCCAAGGTGGGAAGATCATTGAGCCCAGGAGTTTGAGACCAGCCTGGGCAACATAGTGAGGGTCCTGTCTACAAAAAAAAAAAAAAAAAAATAGCCTGGGTCCGTGGTGGCATGTGCCTGTAGTCCCTGCTACTCAGGAGGCTAGGATGGGAGGATTGCTTGAGCATAGGAGGTCAAGGCTGCAGTGAGCCATGTTCCTACTATTGCACTCCAGCCTGGGTGACAGAACAAGACCCTATCTAAAAAAAAAAAAAAAAAAAAAAAGGCACACCCGGGGGTCTGCCTGTCCAGCCAAGCTGCTGTCATGATCCAACTGTGTTATGGGGAGTCATTGCTAAATGATCAGATCAGGGTCATGGTAGTGCTGGGGCTAGCACTGAACTCTCATGTGCTGCTTTGAAAGAACAAGGGTTTTTGTTGTTTTTTTTTTTTTTTTTTTTTGAGACAGAGTCTCACTCCGTTGCCCAGGCTGGAGTGCAGTGGTGCAATCTCGGCTCACTTCAAGCTCTGCCTCCCAGGTTCACGCCATTCTCCTGCCTCAGCTTCCCGAGTAGCTGGGACTACAGGCACCTGCCACCTCGCCCGGCTAGTTTTTTTGTATCTGTAGTAGAGACGGGGTTTCACCGTGTTAGCCAGGATGGTCTCAATCTCCTGACCTCGCGATCCACCCGCCTCGGCCTCCCAAAGTGCTGGGATTACAGGCGTGAGCCACCGCACCTGGCCAAGAACAAGGTTGTTGATACCACCGTAGGAGAATGCAGTGGCTCATGCCTGTAATCACAGCACTCTGGGAGGCCAAGGCAGGAGAAATGCTTGAGCCCAGGAGTTTGAGACCAGCCTGGGCGACAAAGTGAGACCTCATCTCTACAAAAAGATTAGAAAAATTAGCCAGGCGTGGTCGTGCGTATCTGTGGTCCCAGCTACTCAGGAGGCCAGGAGGCTGAGGTAGGGGAATCACTTGAGCCCAGGAGGTTGAGGCTGCAGTGAACTGTGTTTGCGCCACTGCACTCTATTCTAGCCTGGGTGACAGAGAGAGAGCTTGTCTCAAAAAAAAAAAAAAAAGGAAGTGATTTATGCAGAATACCAGGCACACAGTTGGTGCCCCATAAACAGAAGTCATACCGTGACATTTCTGAGGTGCTTGGTGGGCCCTGTCACTTCAGAGAACTGGGTCTCAGAGCCTCTGGTCTCTGCTGAAATGCTTTGGGTTTGCTCTACCATCATGAAATGACTGTGACCCAGGCCCTGTGTCAAGGAATCAGAGAGGTGGGCTTTCCTAGGCTGTGAGTGAGCCAAGTAGACCAGTGCCCATTAGGATTTCTTGTGTCTGGGTGGCTGCTTCACTCCTGATCCTTCCCCAAATCTCACTGGGGTCTTAAACCCTTGCCTTAGAAATTTTAGTATAGTTAGTATATCATACGGCTTGAGTGTGGACTTAGGTCCGATCCGACGGACAAGTTAACCTTTGTTTCCTCAAGTGGACATAAGGCTGTGAAACTGTGCCCCAAAGAGTAAAGAAACCAGTGGTTAACAAAAATGTTTGAGTTTACAGGATCGCAGATAAGAAACTTCCTTAATGGCACTTGATTAAATGTGAAAAGTTCAGGTCCGCTGCTACCTGGACAAGTTATCTCTGTACGCAAATGGGGCTGAAAACTTCTAGCATGGAATGAGGAATAAACAGTTTTGAATTTAATTTTCCTGATGGTGACTGGCTTAATCTATTTAAGTTTTAACCTAAGAGTTCCTTTGTTGAAGAATGGAAATTTCAGCTACCGGGGTGGGCAGCTAGGGGACAGGTCAGATAGGATGAGCTGGTTCAATCTTGAGTTCCAGCTGGTAAATGTTTAACTGGCTTTGGGGTTCCAGGGATGGAGGGAACCCAGATTTGTAGCATTTGCTAATTTCTGTAAATACTCCATGGTCCATTTCAAGCTGCCAAGATGAGGTCACCAAGCAGAGTGCAGAAATGTACACAGTGGGTCCTCAAACTCGAGAGACCTGGCTACAGCACCCCACTGGGTAGGAATCTGTTAAGAGAGTTTGGGAGGCAGGTTCTGGTTGTGAATTGGGAGACTGGTTCTGTTTGTGACTTGGGGAGGCAGATGTTGGTTGTGACTTGTTGGTACTACTAAGAGTTTGGAACAATGGCTGGGCACGGTGGCTCACGCCTGTAATCCCAGCACTTTGGGAGGCTGAGGCAGGTGGATTATGAGGTCAGGAGATCGAGACCATCCTGGCTAACACGGTTAAATCCCGTCTCTACTAAAAATACAAAAAATTAGCTGGGCGTGGTGGCGGCGCCTGTAGTCCCAGCTACTCGGGAGGCTGAGGCAGGAGAATGGCGTGAACCCAGGAGGCGGAGCTTGCAGTGAGCCGAGATCGCGCCACTGCACTCCCGCCTGGGCAGCAGATTGAGACTCCGTCTCAAAAAAAAAAGAGTTTGTAACAAAACCCGGCGTGACAACTGTCTCTCATGTCCCCCCCACCGACATCTTTCCCCTGTCGCATGCCCAGGCCCTTTCCCCCTCTGCTCATCCCTGAGCCCTCCTGCCCCCTGAGCCTACCCTCTCAAGGACAAGGAGACAAGAGTGGGATGACTTTTCAACATTTATTGACAGGCGGCATTGTTCCTTAGCAGGCTCCTGATTTTCATTGGATGGTGGCGTTTTCAAGATGTGGCAAGAGGGTCGTGAAGTCTGGTAAAATTCTCAGGCAGGAGTTTGGTGGACGTGCTATTTTGTGCAATTAGTATCTTCTACACCTCAGCCTGTACCTGCGGCGGCAGCACCCTGGTGAGACCAAGAAAGGTGGTGAGAGGAAGACTGGGCCCCGAGAGCCCCCAGCCCCAGCCCCAGCCCCCCCTCAGCTGGGCCCACTTACTCATGGCTCTCCTCCGTGCCCGGCATCTCCGCCTCCTTCGTCTGCGACATCTTCGTCTCCGGCGGCAGCATCTGCTCCGGCTCTGGCTGCGACAGCATCTGTACCTGGCCATGGTGCGGGATGGGCTTGGCCTGAATGCTCAGAGCAGGGCACCACCTTGGCTGAGCCAGCCAACCTGTGAGCAGGTGGAACTCTGTGGGCTGTGAGTCAGGGGCCAGCTCTGCAGCCTCTTATAGATGCCAGGAGGCTGTTGGTCATTGTGAGGGCAAAGGGGCTGGGACCTCACAAACCATGGCCAGGTGGCCTGCATCATGTCCATATATGGGCATGTGAGGGGCGGGTAGGCCCCCGAGTGTAGGGGCTGCCTATGTCACAGCCGGGGCAATACAAGATGATTCCTCTGTGGGAGCAATCATCTAGTTATTCAATTAACAAAATATTACTGTTAATATTTTGGCCTGCTCCATGCCAGATTTTGGCCTAGGCCCTGGTATATAGTGATAAACAAGACAGACATGCCCTTGTTAAGGAGTATTATTATTTTTTTGTTTTTTAAAATTTCTTTATTATTTATTTATTTTATTTATTTATTTTTGAGACAGAGTCTCATTCTGTTGCCCAGGCTGGAGTGCAATAGCACAATCTTGGCTCACTGCAACCTCTGCCTCCTGGGTTCAAGCACACCTCCGGCCGCAGCCCCCCGAGTAGATGGGACTACAGGCCTGCAACACCACACTCAGCTAATTTTTGTATTTTTAGTAGAGACAGGGTTTCACCATGTTGGCCAGGCTGGTCTCAAACTCCTGACCTCAGGTGATCTGCCCACCTCAGCCTCCCAAAGTGCTGGGATTACAGGCATGAGCCACCCTGCCTGGCCATTATTATTACTATTATTATTATTATTATTATTATTTGTAGAGACGGGCTCTCCCTATGTTGCCCAGGCTGGTCTCAAACTCCTGACCTCAAGCAAACCTCCTGCCTCTGCCTCCCAAAGCACTGGGATGACAGGTGTGAGCCACCACACCCTACCCCTAATAGACTTTATAATCTAACTACAGAAGGCATGAATGAAATAGCCCTGAAGGATAATTGTAATAGTGACAAATGCTGATCATGGAAAGCTCAGGCTTCTGAGGATATGTACTGGGAGAACTTGACCTCAGGTGGGGCTCCAGGGAGAGCCCCAAAGGGGTGCTGGTGAAGTGAACCCTAAAGAGTGCCAGAGTAAGAGGAGGGAGGAGCACCTGGGAAGAAAGAGCTGCTCCTGCAAATGTTCTGAGGTGGCGCTGGATGTGCAGTTCTGTTTCTATGCAGGGTCAGGCAGCAGGGGATCCGTGGAGACAGAAGGTGATCGGGACGACCAGGGCGGGTGAAACAGGGAGCAGCTGTGCCGGGCTTCCTTCTGGGCTGATGCTTTGGAACTTGGTAGAGGCGGTGGTTACACAACATTGTAACTGTACTGAATGCCACTGAATTACACAGTTTATTTATTTATTTATTTATTTATTTATTTATTTATGAATGAATGAATGACAGGGTCTCACTCTGTCGCTCAGGCTGGAGTGCAGTGGCACAATCTCGGCTCACTGCAAACTCCGTGTCTTGCTTCAAGCGATTCTCCTGCCTCAGCCTCCCAAGTAGCTGAGATTACAGATGCCTGCCACCACACCCGGCCAATTTTTGTATTTTTAGTAGAGATTGGGTTTCACCATGTTGGTCAGGCTGGTCTCGAACTCCTGACCTCAAGTGATCTGCCCTCCTCAGGCTCCCAAAGTGCTGGGCCTTGAATTACACATTTTAAAATGATGAATTTTATGTTACGTGGCTTTCAGTTCAATTGCAAACACGAAAAGCTCTGAGGCCAAAAGGTGCTAACAGGTGTGAGGGATTGGAGCAAAGTGTGGTGTGGGGCACTGGGCATGGTGTGGGTCTTTTAGGGGTAAAGAGGGGAGCAGTTAGAATTGGTTTGTCTACTTAAACAGAAAACCGAAATGAGTGAGTTGGGTGGAAGTTTTGTGTTTTTCTTAAGGAGCCAGAGGTGATCTGGGGGGTCATTAGATTGTCCCTGTTTGGGGGATACACATGCTGGAGGATTTAGGGGTGATGACATATGTTTACCAACTACTCTCAAGGATTTACCCATAGCGAAAGAGGGAGAAGGGAGAGAGAGGAGAGAGAGATGGGGGGGGGAGCCGAACAGATGTGATAGAACATTCACAACTGGCTATGCCAGGCACGGTGGCTCACACCTGTAATCCAGCTCTTTGGAAAGATTGGCTGAGCCCAGGAGTTTGAGACAAGCCTCAGCAACATAGAGCCCATCTCTACAAAAATAAAAAACTTATAAAAAAGATATTTTTTAAAAAAACAATTGGCCAATCTGTGTAAAGGGGAGCTCTTTGTCAGGGGTTCTTGCAAATTTTCTGAAATTTTGAAATTATTTCAAAATAGATTATTAAATTTTTTTTTAAAGAACAAAAGAAAACCCAGGGAGGTCAGCCAGGGCTGGTGTGAGGCTCCATCCTTATCAAGGGTCCAGGCTTTTGTCTTTCAGCTCTGCCTTCAGCAAGTACTTTCCATCCTCAAAGTTGCCTCATAGTCCAAGATCAGGGCTGCCGGGGACAGCTGTGCAGTTTGTGTACTGCTCCAAGCTCCCTGCCAAAGGGATTGAGTGGGGACTGAAATGCAGCCCATGGTCTGCTTGCCACCCCAGGCCCTGCACTCAAGGGGATGCTTCAGCCCATGGGAGCTGTCTTTTTCCTAATTTGACTGCGCACAGCAGAAGTCTTGTCCAAATTTGAACAAAGGCACACTAAGGGCTGAACTTGGCCCTGCTGGAGTCCCACCCATATCCACCATGCAAGCAGGAAGGAGAAGGAGGAGGGGTGGCGAAGGGAGTTCTTGTCTCTTTTTTAGAGACAAGGTCTAGCTCTTTTGCGCAGGCTGGAGTGCAGCAGCACAGTCATAGCTCACGGCAGCCTTGATGGAATCCTCGTGATATGAAGAGCTTTCCCAGATGCCCTGTCCAGCAACTTCCCCTTCTGATCATTGGCCTCCCTGCAAAAGCACACTGCCCCCTGGGGTAAAGCAGGGCTCCTAGAAAGGAGAAGGGACTGGTGGATACCAGGTAGACAGTTAGTACTGTCTTCCCCAAAGGGGATGGAGCCCACCCCAGACCCTAGCAAGACGGGGAAACCATGAATTTGAAGCTAAAGTCTACTGTTACTAAGAGGGATACAGTAGCACATAGTAGGTTAGCAGTAACTTTTCATTAATTGATTGAGGTCTAGATTGATGTAAAATTGTTACCCCCAATCCTCTAACACTTACTACTTTTTTTTTTTTAGGTGGAGTTTTGCTGTTGTCACCCAGGCTGGAGTGCAATGGCACCATCTTGGCTCCCTGCAACCTCTACCTCCCAGGTTCAAGCATTTTTCCTGCCTCAGCCTCCCGAGTAGCTGGGATTACAGGAATGTATCACCACGCCTGGCTAATTTTGTATTTATAGTAGAGACGGGGTTTCACTATTTTGGCCAGGCTGGTCTCGAACTCCTGACCTCAAGTAATCCACCTGCCTCAGCATGAGCTACCACACCCAGTCCAGGGTGACTGTCAATCTTTGACATCCCATCAAGTTCCTCTGAGACCATGTGGGTTACCCTGTCTCTACTAAAAAGACAAAAATTAGCTGGGATGGTGGCACTCACCTATAATCCCAGCTACTCAGGAGGCTGAGGCTGGAGAATCCCTTGCTGGGATTACAGGCGTGAGCCACTTTGTCCAGCCACAGAGATTAGTTCTAAGTTCTGGAAAGAGGATGCCCTGGAGCTAGGCGGCGGGGACATTTGGCTTCATCTGGGGTGCTGAATCCTTCAGTGGTCATCTGAAATTTTGGGTTTGTCACAGCAGCTGGCTGTTACTCTAATACAGTACTTGCCACTCACTGATACTGTGTTTATAATTTGTCTCCCCGAGTGGGGTGGAAGTTCATTGAGACTTTCTTTTGTTCAGTGTGGCAATCCTAAGAATAACCTGAACTAAAAGGAACTGAAATATTTGTTGAATGAATAAGTAAATGGCAAATGGATGCTTTGTACAATAAGGTTCTTTTCTTGACTTTTTCCAAATCTAAAATCATGTTATTGTGATTTTTAAAATGACGTTTAGCCTCTCCCTGCCACCCACCCTACTTCTGTTTGGCATGGTCCTTGGCACTGGCGATTAGGAATCACCAAGACTCCTGCCAGTTAAATACGTGCTAAGTCTCAGAAGGGGACATCCAGTACTGTTCCCTGAGGCCCTAATTGGGCAGCCACAGGGCTTGTCCCTCTGCCGACCCCCACATCTGTGTTGTCACAGTGGCCTCGCACCCCACCCTGTTCAAGGAGAGATGTCACCAAAGGAGGAAGGCAGGGGCAGGGGATGTGTGCCCCGCTCTGCCTCTGGGAGGGGTGAATGCAGGCAGTTCATTCCCACAATAATGAGAGGATAATTTGGCAATAAGATGACAGTGTTTTAAACGTGCCATCATACCCACAATTCCGTAGTCAGGGATTTCTCCCGAAGAAATTCTCCTGCGTGTTCACAGAGGTGTGAGATGGAGGGTGTTCATTAAAGCATTGTTTGTGGGGGAAAATTAGAAATAGCTTAATGTTCATCTTAAGGAAATGGTAAATGAATTGTTGCCATGTTGTAGCTCAGGTCACAGGCATTCAGAACCCTGGAGAGTGATGCGATGTGGACATATCAGTCTATGCTATACCGAAACTGAGTGAGTTGCTAAAATGTAGGGTGTCATGTCATGTCTGTAAAAAGTTTAGAAATAGCTGGGCGCGGTGGCTCACGCCTGTAATCCCAGCACTTTGGGAGGCTGAGGCAGGTGGATCACGAGGTTAGAGATCGAGACCATCCTAGCTAACACAGTGAAACTCCATCTCTACTAAAAATACAAAAAACTAGCCGGGTGAGGTGGCAGGAGGCTGTAGTCCCAGCTACTCAGGAGGCTGAGGCAGGAGAATGGCTGAACCCGGGAGGCGGAGCTTGCAGTGAGCCGAGATCGCGCCACTGCACTCCAGCCTGGGCGACACAGCGAGACTCCGTGTCAAAAAAAAAAAAAAAAAAGTTTAGAAATAAACACTCACATACACAGAGGAAAAAGTCTAGACTATAATACATTGACCTGACAGTGGGAAGTGGAATAATGGAAGGCTTCACTTTCTACTTTATTCATTTCTGTATTTTGGGGGGATTTTTTTCTGTAAGGGTAAAGACATGTGACTAAATGTTGAATGAATTATTTCCATGAACAAAAAGAAAAGAATGTCTGTAATCCTAGCACTTTAGGAGGCCGAGGTGGGTGGATCACTTGAGCCTGGGAGTTCAAGACCAGCTCGGGCAACATGGTGAAATTCCATCTCTACAAAATACACAAAAATTAACTGGGCGTGGTGATATGCACCTGTAGTTCCAGCTACGCCAGTGGGAGGACCACCTGAGCTCAAGGAGGCTGAGGTTGCAGTGAGCCATCATCCTGCCACTGCTTGCCAGCCTGGGTAACAGAGTAAGACCCTGTCTCAAAAAGAAAAGAGAAGAATAGTAATACCCATTACCATTTCTAAGCACTTACTGTATGCCATGATTCTATTTAATTGTGAGGCTATTTTTGTTTTTTTAAATAAGCTTTTTCTGGCTGGGCACAGTGGCTCACACCTGTAATCCCAGCACTTTGGGAGGCCAAGGTGGGTGGATCATTTGAGGGCAGGAGGTCAAGACCAGCCTGACCAACATGGTGAAACCCCATCTCTACTAAACTACGAAATTACCCGGACATGGTGGTGTATGCCTGTAATCCCAGCTACTTGGGAGGCTGAGGCAGGAAAGTCGCTTGAACCCAGGATACAGAGGCTGCAGTGAGCCAAGATCGTACCATTGCACTCTAGCCTGGGCAACAAGAGCAAAACTCCAGCTCAAAAGTAAATAAATAAACTTTTTCTTTTGGGAAAAGTTGCAGAGGTAGTAAGGGGATTCCCATATATCTCTCACCCAGTCTCCCCCATTGTTAACATTTTACATCACTGGTGCACATTTGTCACAATTAAAACACCAACTTTGGCACATTAATACTTACCAACCAGGCTCTAGATTTTATTTGAATTTCACCAGCCTTTCTACTAACGCTCGTTTTCTGTTCCAAGATCCAGTTCAGGGTACCATACCCAATTTCTCCTACTATTAACATCTTACGGGAGGATAGTGCATTTCACAATTCTTAAATCACTAGCGGTGCATTATTATTCACTAAAGTCTATAGTTTCTTCAGATTGCCTTAGTTTTTCCTCAATGTTTTTCTGTTCCACGATCCCATCTCCCTTTAGGCTCCTCTGGCTGTGACATTCCTTTGTCTTTGATCACAGTGACAGTTTTTGTTTGTTTGTTTGTTTTGTTTGAGAGGGAGATTTGTTCTTGTCCCCCAGGCTGGAGTGCAGTGGTGCAATCTCGGCTCACTGCAACCTCCGCCTCCTAGGTTCAAACAATTCTCCTATCTCAGCCTCCTGAGTAGCTGGGATTACAGGCGTGCGCCACCATGCCCAGCTAATTTTGTATTTTTAGTAGAGATGGGGTTTCTCCGTGTTGGCCAGGCTGGTTTCCAACTCCTGACCTCAGGTGAACCACCCGCCTTGGCCTCCCAAAGTGCTGGGATTACAGGCATGAGCCACCGCATCCAACCGATCATGCTGACAATTTTAAGTACTGGTCAGATATTTTGTGAATATTCCCTCTTCCTCTATTTTTTGGAATAGTTTGATTGAGTAGGATTGGTAGTTTTTCTTTAAGGGTTCGGTAGAATTTCGCAGTGAAGCCACCAGGTCCTGGGCTTTTCTTTCCTGGGAGACTTTGTATTAAGGCTTCAATCTCATTCCTTGTTATTGGTCTGTTCACGTTTTAGATTTCTTCACGATTCACTTTTAGTAGGTTGTCTTTGTCCATCAGTTGATCTGTTTCTCCTAGATTTTCCAGTTTATTGGCATATAGTTGCTCATAGTAGCCACCAATGGTCCTTTGAATTTCTGTAGTATCAGTTGTAATGCCTTCTTTTTCATCTCTGATTTTGTTTCTTTGGGTCTTCTCTCTTTTTTTCTTAGTTAGTCTGGCTAAAGGTTTGTCAATTTTATCTTTTCAAAAAACCAACTTTTCGTTTTGTTGATCTTTTGTATTATTTTGTTTCAATTTCATTAATTTCTCCTTTGATCTGTATTTCTTTTTTTCTACTGATTTTGGATTTGGATTGCCCTTTTCTAGTTCTTTAGGATGCATCGTTAGGTTGTTTATTTGGTCAGGTATTTTGTAGAGTGTCACTCAATTGAGTTTTTTTTTTTTTTTTTTTTTTTTTGAGATGGAGTCCCGTTCTGTTGCCCAGGCTAGAGCGCAATGGCACGATCTCAGCTCGCTGCAACCTCTGCCTCCCGGGTTCAGGTGATTCTCCTGCCTCAGCCTCCTGAGTAGCTTAGATTACAGGCACATGCCACCATGCTCGGCTAATTTTTTGTATTTTTAGTAGAGACGGGATTTCACCATGTTGGTCAGGCTGTCTCGAACTCCTGACCTCGTCATCTGCCCACCTCGGCCTCCCAAAGTGTTGGGATTACAGGCATGAGCCACTGTCCCTGGCTTCCATTGGGATTTGACTGATATTTTTCTCATGACTAGACTGGGGTTATGTGTTCTGGGAGGAAGAGCTAGGAGGTGAGTGCCCTTCTCCTCACTTCCTACAAAGGGGATGTGCTCTCAGGAGGACTAACTTGATACCTGGCTGAGGCAGTGCTTGTCAGGTTTCTTTACAGCAGAGCTACCGTTTTCCCCTGCGTTTGATACTGTGCTCTTCAGAAGGAGGTCACTCTGTGCAGCCCACGCCTAAGAGATGGGAGTTAAGCTCCACCTCCTTGAGGGCAGGGCATCTTCATCACTTATTGGAATGTTTCTGCACTGCAGATTTGTCTCTTCTCCATTTATTGATTCATTCATTTATATCAGTATGGATCCATGGATCCTGTATACTTTGGGTGTAATCCAATTCTACTGTATTTTGTTGTTCAAATTGTTCCAGCATTGGCCACTGGGTGCCTTTCAGTTGTCTCCCGTGTCCCTGTGACACACTCCATCACTGTGAGATTTTGAGGACTTCCTTAACTTTCTGGCACCACAAGATGCTCCAGGCTCATCTTGTCTATTTCCTATCTTAGACCTAGAATCAGCTGTTTCTCCAAGGAACCCTGGTTCCTTTCATTGGTAAATGGTATTAGAAACCAAGATCTGGGTGCAAGATGTGCTCATGGCTATGGGGTACTGTTGCTTCTTGGCCCTCTTAGTGGACAGAACAGGGAAATCTGTGTGTGTACTAACCTGTATGTACACAAATCTATATTTCTATATGTAACCATCTATGATACTGTTTTAGCTAAACCTGTTTATACTAACATCTCCAACTCTAATCCATGGTCATCACATGGATCATTCTAGATACCTCTCCTTGCTCATCTGTAACAGTGGGAAGCCTGGCTCCTATCATCCTCCATCCATTTACTTAATTGTTCCCTTTCACTCTGCATGTATGGTGGCTTTAGAATTGTTAACCTTTCTAAAGGCTGGGTACAGTGGCTCACACCTGTAGTCCCAGCACTTTGAGAGGCTCAAGCAGGAGGATTACTTGAGCCCAGGAGTTCAAGGGCAGCCTGGGCAACATGGTGAAACCCTACCTCTACAAAAAGCACAAAAATTAGGTGGGCTTGGTGGTGCAGGCTTGTGGTCCCAACTACTAGAGACTGAGGCAAGAGGATTGCTTGAATATGGGAGGTCGAGGTTGCAGTGAGCCATGATCGTGCCACTGCACTCCAGCCTGGGTGACAGAGCTAGACTCTGTCCCCCCAACCAAAACAAAAAACGACAACAACAACAAAGATAACCCCCACCTTACCCCGATATCTTTCCATTCATTTATTTATTTATTTATTTATTTAATGCCCTCTGTGCTGGGCACTATTTTAAACACCATGAACAATACAATCCCTGCCTTTGTGGAGTTATGTTCCAGTGCAGGAGATGAGCAAAACAATAAGAATGATAGATGGATAAATGATACTGTACATTGAAAGGAAAACAGAAAAAGTAGGGCACAGTGAGAACCATCGGGCCTTATGGAGGTAACTGGGATAAGTGGCAATTCAGGGTACTCAGGGCAGGCAGTGCTGAGAAGGTGACATTTAAGCAGATCCTGAAGGCAGTGAGGGAGTCAGTCATGAGGAAACCAGGGAAGAGTGCTCCAGACGAGGGGAACATCATGTGCAAAGGCCCTGGGATGGGGATGCACAGCCATTCTGCTGTGCCCAGGGAACAGCAAGGCCAGCATGGCTGGAGCAGAGAGAGGTGGGAGTTGGTAGGAGATGAAGTCACGGAGGTGGGAGGGGGGTACCACATTATAGGTGGCCTTATCAGCCTCCCTGAGGATTCAACTTTTACACCAAATGAAATGGGGAACACAAGAGTGACACTCTTTGTCTTAAGGACTCCTCTGCTCCTGTGCTAAGAAGAATGTAGGGGCAGAAGTGGAGGCAGGGAGGCTGTGCCTGTCACACAGGCATGACGCCGTGGAGGCTCACACCCAGGTGGTAGAGGAGGATGGTGAGGAGTGGTCAGAATCCAGCTGTGTGTTAAAGATGGGGCCAGCAGGACTCACCAGCAGCCTGGATGAGGGGAGCAATAGGGACAGAAGAGTTAAGGCTGGTTCCGAGACTTTGGGCTCAAGTACCTAGAAGGATAGCATTGCCACCAACTCCAGTGGGTGAAGAAGCCTCGAGAGGAGGGTCCAGAATTCAGACATCTCAGTAGAGGCGTCCAGTAAGTAGGCAGCTGAATATCTGAGTGTGACATTTAGCCTGGAAGTGATACATATGGGCATTGTCAGGGTTTACAATCAGGAGACTGGCCAGGATCACTGATTTAGTTTTTTGCTGCTGCTATAACAAAGTACCATAAACTTTGTAACTTAAAACAACACGAGTTCATTATGGGTTTTTTTTCCCCCTCTGTCACCCAGGCTGGAGTGCAGTGGCATGATCACAGCTCATATTGCAGCCTTTATTTCCTAGGCTCAAGTGATCCTCCTTCTTCAGCCTCCTTGAATAGCTAGAATGGAAGCCTGCCTCCGTGCCCAGCTACTGTTTTTCTTATTTTATATAGAAACAGGTCTCCCTGTGTTGCCCAGGTCGGTCTCGAATTCCTAGGCTCAAGCGATCCTCCCACCTCAGCCTCCAAAACTGCTGGGATTACTGGCATGAGCTGCTATGCCTGTCATATTATCTTGTAGTTCTGCTGGTCAGAATTTCAAAATGGTCTTAAGGGGCTAAAATCAAAGTACCAGCAGGATGGCATTCCTTTCCAGAGCCTCTGGGGGAGAATCCCCTCTCCACCTTTTGTTTTTCCTCATCTTTCTAGAGGCTTCCTGCATTCCTTGGCTCATGACCCCTTCCCTTGTCTTCAAAGCCAGCATGCCTGGTGACAGAGCGAGAGTCCGTGTCAAAAAAAAAAAGGAAAAGAAAAGGAACTCACATGGATGAGCAGAGGCTACATACGAGACAGATGATCACAGCACTGCTGTGACCACAAAGCTAGAGCCAGCCACGCTGTACCCTGGCATGGGGTGGACCTACATGCTGGGGCTTTTTGCTTTTAAAAACACTAAAAGGAAACATTTGTTTTGGTTTAATTCGTTTATTTAAATGATTTTTTTTGTTTTTGTTTTTTGAGACAGGGTCTTACTCTGCCGCCCAGGCTGGAGTGCAGTGGTGCAATCTCAGCTCACTGCAACCTCTGCCTCTGGGTTCAAGCATTCCTCCCACTGGGACTACAAGCGTGCCACACCACACCCAGCTAATTTTGTTTATTTTTTATAGAGATAGGGTTTCATCATGTTGCCCAGACTGGTCTCGAACTCCTGGGCTCCAACGATCTACCCACCTCAACCTCCCATAGTGCTAGGATGACAAGTATGAGCCACTGCACCCAACCTGAATCATTTTTTAGAGAGCATGTGTCCATTAAAAATTATGTTAATGGCCAGGTGCGGTGGCTCACGCCTGTAATCCCAGCACTTTGGGAGGCCGAGACAGGTGGATCATGAGGTCAGGACATCGAGACCATCCTGGCTAACACGGTGAAACCCCGTCTCTACTGAAAATACAAATAATTAGCCGGGCATGTTGGCAGGCGCCTGTCGTCCCAGCTACTCGGGAGGCTGAGTCAGAATGGCGTGAACTGGGGAGGCGGAGTTTGCAGTGAGCCAAGATTGCGCCACTGCACTCCAGCCTGGTGACAGTCTAAAAAAAAAAACAAAAACAAAAACACAAAATTATTTTAATGAAGCTTCTCAGGTATTCAAAGTATCTCATCTCCAATCCCTGGCTTAAATTAGAAAACATTCGCGGCAGATTGATTTGAAGCCTTCATTTACCCCTTCCATCTGTCATTCCTATCCCTCCTCTCCCTGGACACTGGTGTTTATCCATTCCACGTCCATCTTTACATGTGTAAGTATGTGTCCCCAAATGATCAGAATACCGTCTTGAGGTGTTGACAGCTTTGTGTCCCCGAACAGTGAGAACAATTTTGGGGTGTTGAAATCTTGGTCTGGCATCACACTCTATGTCTCACATAATAACTTGCTTTGTTGCTGAGGGGTACATCATAAACATGTGGATGAAGAGAGGGGCCTTGAGCTTCTATTTGCCTTGTTGCATAGTAGTAAGTTGCATATTGTTACATAGTAATCCTTATGTGCCTACCTTGTAATGTCTTAATTGCCTCATTTTTTGTGAGTTTTATTGAGGCAACCTCTCACTCTGTTGCCCAGGCTGGAGTGCAGTGGCACAGTCTCGGCTCACTGAAACCTCCAACTCCCGGGCTCAAGCGATTCTCATGCCTCAGCCTCCCGAGTTGCTGGGACTATAGACACGCACCACCACGCCTGGCTAATTTTTGTATTTTTAGTAGAGATGGGTTTTCGCCATGTTGGCCAGGCTGGTCTCGAATTCCTGACCTCAAGCGATCCACCCACATCAGCTTCTCAAAGTGCTGGGATTACAGATGTGAGCCACCGCGCCTGGCCTTTATACCCTCTTGATGGACACTTGGGCTGTTTCCAATTTTCTGCCATTATAAACAGTGTTGCTGTGGCTAGAATTTCTCTGGAATATATTTAGTGGACTAGCGGTTCTCAAATTTTAGCATGCACCAGAATCACCTAGAGGGCTGGTAAAGACACAAGGTTTAATCTAGAATCCCACATTGCATTTACGCTATTACTTTTTTTCTATTTTTTTTTTCCTCTTAAAAAACAAAAAATAGAAACAGGTTCTCACCATGTTGCCCAGGCTGGTCTCAAACTCCTGGGCTCAAATGATCCTTCCACCTCAGCCTCCCAAAGTGCTGGGATTATAGGCGTGGGCCACCATGACCAGCCCTATTCCTTTTTCAATTAACAATAACAATGGGCAAACCTGGAAAAGACCCCACATGGCCAGAGGTGTTCAGGTGAGGAGTCGGGGAAGGGCTATGAGACAGAGTCAGCATCTTGACCTAGCCTTGCTTGGGCCCTGCAAGGACCTGTGGGACCTCTGGGCCCCTCTCACCTCCAGACAGGACAGCTCCTCCCCACACCCAGCCGGGTGGAGTGGGTGACCTGTCTATACCGCCGGCCCTGTGGGCCCTGTAATTAGAGAGATCAACTGGAGTTCAGCATCTGTATGACCTAGGAGAGTCCCTACAGAGAGTCTCAGGCTTCCCCTCTGTGGAGGAGTCTGGGGTGGGGGTGAGAGGCTCTGAGGGGCTGCACTCAGAACCTGGGTTTTTCACTTATTTGGCAAGTCTTAAATGTCCCAAGTGTTCACCAGGACTTGTGCTGGTGCTGGGGGGACAGCAGAGAGCCTGACACTCCCAGGGGGCTCCTCATCAAAGGGAGGCCTACAGTAAACAAAGAACTACACAAATAAATATGGAAAGTGAACTGTCACTTGGGGAGGCGTGGGCCTTGGAGTGGGGTTTTGAGGGGTGAATAGGAGTTCACAAACCCTCAGAGGAAGGGGAAGGACTACGTTATTCATAAAAATCTCACTGGAAATGAAAAACACTTTGGGGGTTCCACTGTCTCTTGTCAGACTACCCAAATAACATTGCCGGGAAATTCCAGCAGGCCACACAGCAAAGCGTTCACTCGGGGCCAAATAACTTCAAAAAGCAAAATCAGAAAAGCCTCTCTGAAGAGTAGTTTTACACCTAAAATCTATGTTTAACATGGCCCATGGATGTGTTTTGTAGATTTGCTCTGATGTGGAGTGGGGCCCCCAAAGCAGTTGTACCAGTCACACCTCTGAGCTCATAAAACAGCTCTGGTAGCCAGGCAGGAAAACCATGGGCAGCTTCTTATAAAGTTAAACATTCATCTACACTGAGACACTGCAGTCCCACTCTCAGGTATTTACCCAAGAGCAAAGAAAGCATGTGCCCATCAAGATCTGTGTACAGATATTCATAGGAGCTCTGCTCCTAATAATCCCAAACTGGGAAACATCCCAAATATCCATCAACAATGAGAATGGGCCGGGCACGGTGGCTCACACCTGTAATCCCAGCACTTTGGGAGGCTGAGGTGGGGGATCATGAGGTCAGGAGATCGAGATTATGGCTAACACAGTGAAACCCCGTCTCTACTAAAAAAGACATAAAAATTAGCTGTGTGTGGTGGTGGGTGCCTGTAGTCCCAGCTATTCGGGAGGCTGAGGCAGGAGAATGGCGTGAACCCAGGAGGTGGAGCTTGCAGTGAGCCGAGATCGCACCACTGCACTCCAGCCTGGGCAACAGAGTGAGACTCCATCTCAAAAAAAAAAAAAAAAAAAAAAAAAAAAAAAAACCAATGAGAATGGATAAACAAATTGAAGTGCCTCCATACAACGGGACGCGGCTCCCCAAGAAAACATTGCAAACCATTGCACACGCCACGTCATGCACAGCTCTCCCACGTCTTGTGTTGTGTGAAACAGACCAGATGAGAAAGGACGCATCCCAAGTGACTGATTGGTTTATGTGCAGTTTAAGAACAGGCAAATTTCACTGCTATTTATAGACGGCACAACAGTGGTTACCTCTGCCAGCGGGGCAGGGGTTTGCTTGTGGACTGGGAAGGGGCCCCAGGGAATCTTCTGGAGGCTGAGGGTGCCCTTGATTCTGATTTGAGTAGTGACTATATAGGTATAAAAAATGATCAAGCCGGACACTTAAAGGCAACATAGTTTATGCATTTTCACGTGTAAACATTATCCCTCAAGAAAATAAAAACAGCCCCAGTGGCTCCCCCCTTTCCTGCAGACTCCCCCAACACTACCACCCCCTTCTTTGCCTTGCACCAGTATGATAAGGCACTTGCTTGACGGGAAGAGAAACTCAGCCGCCAGCTGGGGTTCATTTGCACTTTCCCCGCCTGGTCTGCGGTCTGGCTCTGCAGCTAGCCGTTCCGACGGGGAGGAGGGGCCCAAAGCCACTGCCTGCCGCCTGGGCAGGGGAGAGGGGCACGTGAGGCCATGGCAGAGGCACAGCCAGCTTCTTGCATGTGCCCTCCCCGGGGAATGGCAGCAGAGCCTAAGACTGCCACGCCATGGGCACGGCCCTGGCAACAAACGGCCGCTTACCCAGTCAGCACGCTGTGCTTCTCAGCTGCAGCGCCACTGCCCGGACTCACTTCAGGCTGGGGCCTTGGTTTCCCCACCTGGAAAAGTGGTGAAAAGCCCCATCTTTCCAGCGTAGCAGTCTCGAGGCATTTGCAGCACGTGTTTGTGCTCAGTGTATCGACATAGGAGGCTGTCAAAACGGATGCAGAAAACATGGATGGTTATGAGCCCTGTTTTAATAAAATTAGAATAAAAAATAAAAGCCAGGCAAGGTATTGTGCGCCTGTAATCCCAGCTACTGATGAGGCTGAGGTGGGAGGATCACTAGAGCCCAGTTCAAGCCCAGCCTGGGCAGCACGATGAAACCTAATCTCTACACAAAATACAAAACATTGCTGAGCGTACTTCCCAGCTACTGGGGAAGCTGAGGTGGGAGGATCGCTTGAGCCCAGGAGTTTGAGGCTGCAGTAAGCTATGATCACACAACTGCACTCTAGCCTGGGTTACAAAAAATAAAATAGGCCAGGCACAGTGGCTCACAGCTATAATCCCAGCCCTTTGTGAGGCTGAGGTGGGAGGATCACTTAAGCTCAGGAGTTTGAGACCAGTCTGGGCAACACAGCAAGACCCCATCTCTACAAAAAATAAAAAAGTAAAAAATAGCCAGGCATGGTGGCATGTGCCTGTAGTCCCAGATTCTTAGGAGCTTGAGGTGGAAGGATCACTGGAGCCGGGGAGTTCAAGGCGGCAGTGAGCTATGATTGTACCACTGCACTCCAGCCTGGGTGACAGAGAAAGACCCTCCCTTTAAAAAGCAAAGAAACAAACAAGCAAAAAGAGTGAAAGATAAACAAATAATTAAATTTAAAAATAAAACTAGAAGAGGAAACCCGAACTATTTCTGAATGTGTTCATGTGAGAAGAGGGCAAAATGTAAAATATACACCAATTGTTTCACCATTGTTTTTCCCTGAAGATTGGATTAAAGAAAGGGAGGGGATTAGCGCTTGAACACACCTCCCTTTGTCCTGGGTGTTGTGCTTCAGCGTGTGTGGATGGTAGCTTCGTGGTTAAAAAAAAAATAAGAAATGAGAGCAAAAAGTACTTTGAGAACTCTTTGTAGCTGTCACATCCCCAGACCCTGTGGTGAGAACCTCCAGGGACACTTGTGAACATGCATGTTTCCAGGCCCAGCCTCAGGGTGCAAGTTTAAGAAATTGATGTACTTGTCTAACGATGCCGGACACTGCCCACATGTCTGATCTCCAGGACAAGCCCTTGAGACAAGCATCATTATCCCCAGGTTAAACATGAGGAAACTGGCAGGGTGTGGTGGCTCACTCCTGTAATCCCAGCACTTTGGGAGGCCGAGGCGGGTGGATCACCTGAGGTCAGGAGTTCAAGATCAGCCTGGCCAACATGGTGAAACCTTGTCTCTAGTAAAAATACAAAGATTAGCCAGGCGTGGTGGTGCGCGCCTCTAATTCCAGCTACTCAGGAGGCTGAGGCAGGAGAATCACTTGATTTCAGAAGCCAGAGGTTGCAGTGAGCTGAGATCGTGCCACTGCACTCCAGCCTGGGCCACAGCATAACTGCCTCTCAAAAAAAAAAAAAATAATAAATAACAAAAAATAATAAAGATGAGGAGACTGAGGCCAGCATGGCTTTGATTCTGGCGTGAGGGTCCACAGTCAGGAAGTATGGAATTTGTAACTCCTGTCTCCAAAGGCCCCACTTTACAGGTGGACCAACTGAGGCTGAGGGAGATGACCAGACTTATCCAAGGTGAGGGCCAATGAGGGGCACTCAGGTCTGAGGTTCCCTTCATTTCCCCCAGGGGAACCTGGTGAAAGGAAGGCATGGATTCACCCCCAGACCCTTCTCTTGTGCCCTGAAACCTGATTTCCCTAAGACCCACAGCCTAGGAAGGCTGGGCCAGGGTGAGCCTGGACAGCTGTCCCCCCTGCCCACCCACGCCGCCCACCCCAGGCCAGCAGGCAGCCATTTATTGTTTTCTGCCACCGCTGGGTGATCTGCTCGGACGAGGAGGCCCCAGGTAAACACTAAGGCTGCCTGGTCATGCGCTGCTGGCTCGACCCTCTCCAGGTCCCCCAGCCACAAGCCCTGGGCCCCTCCCTGAAACCTCCAAACACAAACCCCGGTTTTGCATCAACTGAGTCTGCGGAGGGAGGGAAAGGAAGCTGCCTGTGGAGTCAGGTGGAAGCTGGTCAGGTGCGTTTGTGTCTCTGAGCCTCCGTTTCCTCATTTGGACACAGAGCTGGTATGATCAGCCTTGTAGATTCTGTGTAAGGATTAGAAACATCACCAGGGTAGGGCCTGGCCCATGTGCTGAGGCCGGAGGGTGGTGGTTCTAGCAGGGGGTCTGGAGCCCAGTGCTTGGTTTACGTCCCAGCACAGGACTTAACTTCCCTCTATTCACCCAGGTCACACTCAGAGGATATCTACTGAGCACCTATGGTATACCAGGCACCGTGCAGGGGTGCTCTTAGCCTCAGTTTCCCCATCTGTCCAATGACAACTCTCACGGCCCTTGCCTAATAGGGCTGTTGGGAGGATTAAATACCTTAGCAGTGCCTGTCACAGCAAGCAACTGAGTTTGCTGTTTCGGGGGCAGTGCCCCTCACGGGATGATGGTGACTTGGTGACAGGTAGGGCAGAGAGAGCAGGCTGGGCCAGGACTGCTCTCCAAATTGGGCCTCTCTGTTCCCTTGCTGGCCTGGATTTTGAAATGCCTTGCTCAGGCTGGCCAAGCGTTCTTGGTCCTCAGCATCCATCTCTCTCCTGGTGGCCTGTCCAGGGATGCATGGTGCTTTCCGTGGACACCTCCTTCCATAAAAAAGAGAAAATGAAATTATACTTATGACCACATTGGTATAACGACAAATGTAATGCAGGATGGATTTGCTATTACATTGTCATCATGATCCCATTTGTTCTCCTCTTTTCTTTTAAAAGAACTTTCAATGAAAACATTTCTGTAGGCCCCTGAAGTGTCATAGCTCCAGGAGCTGTGCCTGCTGAGCCCAGAAGGGGTCCACCCTGGTGCTGTGCCTGCTGAGCCCAGAAAGGGTCCACACTGGTTGGGCTTTGTCAGATCGTAAATCCCCCCATTACCTCTTCTTAGCAGGTCATCCTTGGCCCGGCGTGGTGGCTCATGCCTGTAATCCCAGCACTTTGAGAGGCCAAGACGGGAGGATCACTTGAGCCCAGTAGTTCAAGACCAGCCTGGGCAATGTAGTGAGACCCCATCTCTAATTTTAAAAACAAACAAAAAGCAAGCTAAGGTGATGTACCGGTGTGTTTAAAAAAATAACAAAAAATTGGGCCAGGCACCACGGCTCACGCCTGTAATCTCAGCACTTTGGGAGGCCGAGGCGGGTGGATCACGAGGTCAGGAGATCGAGACCGTCCTGGCTAACATGGTAAAACCCCATCTCTACTAAAAATACAAAAAATTAGCCAGGCGTGGTGGCGGGGTGCCTGTAGTCCCAGCTACTCAGGAGGCTGAGGCAGGAGAATGGCTGAACCTGGGAGGCGGAGCTTGCAGTGAGCCAAGATCACACCACTGCACTCCAGCCTGGGTGACAGAGCAAGACTCCATCTGAAAAGAAAAAAAAAGAAAAAAGAAAAAAATAACAAAAAATTGGCCAGGCACAGTGGCTAACATCTGTAATCCCAGCACTTTGGGAGGCCAAGGCAGGCGGATCACGAGGTCAGGAGTTCGAGACCAACCTGGTCAATATGGTGAAACTCTGTCTCTACTAAAAAAGTACAAAGAATTAGCCAGGCATGGTGGTGCGCACCTGTAGTCCCAGCTACTCAGGAGGCTGAGGAAGGAGAATTGCTTGAACCTGGGAGGTAGAAGTTGCAGTGAGCCGAGATCATGCCACTGCACTCCAGCCTGGGTGACAGAGTGAGACTCCATCTCAAAAAATAAGTAAATAAATAAATAAATAAATAAAATAACAAAAGCAAAAAAAAAAAAAAAAAAAAAAAAAAGCAACCTTGTTGTATTAGAAACTTGGAACTTTCCAAGGAATTACGTTCCCCATCTAGACCTCACTGTCCTGAAACTTACTCCTCCTGCGCCTTTCCTTTCCTAGTTTCCCATTTAAAGTAGGGTGCAGAGGACCCTGCCTGCCAGAGCCATTTGACTGACTGTGAGATGGTAGCCAGGACCGTGGAAATCACAGCTGTTAGCAGTGGTGGAGTATTTCACATATTTCATGTAAACCACTGGTCTCTCCAGTAGACAGAAGCCCAGGGAAGCCACAGAACATGTCCAAAGTTATGCAGTAAGTGGTAGAATCAAGATCAGCCAGGGGTCCCCTGAAGTGTCTGATCTTCTTCCCCACAATATCTTATAAAATATCAGCAAGACCTTCGGTGGTGGATGCGAACTTATTAATTATATACATTGTATTCATTACCCAACATTGTGGTAACAAATTCCCACAGACTGGGTGGCTTAAAACAGTAGAAATATATTATCTCATGGTTCTGGAGGCCAGAAGTTCAAAGTCAAGGTGTTGGCAGGCAGGGCTGGTTCCTCCCGGAGGCTCTAGGGGAGAATCTGTTCCATGCCTCTCCCCAGCTGCTGACGACCCCCAGTGTTCCTGGGTGTGGAGATACACTAGTCACTCCAGTCTCTGCCTCCCTCTTCACGAGGCCTCCTTTCCATTGTCTTCTGCCCTTCTAAGTACACTTGTCATTGGATTTAGGGCCCACCCTAATCCACAATGATCTCATCTCTAGATCCTTCACTTAATCATGTTTGCAAAGATCCTATTTCCAAACAAAGTCACCTCCATAAGGCTTTGAAGGGGGTTAAGATGTGAACTTATCTTTTTGGGGCCACTACACACAGGACACAGATAAGTGCCAAAAGGAATCCCAGGAAGCTGTCAAAAGCAACAGTAAGGATGTGAATGAAAGTAATAGCTTAAGCTGGGTATGGCGGCTCACACCTGTAATCCCAGTGCTTTAGGAGGCCAAGGCAGGAGGATCACTTGGGCCCAAGAATCTGAGACCAGCCTGGGCAACATAGTGAGACCCCATCTCTACAAATATTTTTAAAAATTAGCCAGAGGTGGTGGCACAAGCCTGTAATCCCAGCTGCTTGGGAGGGTGAGGCAGGAGGATCATTTGAGACCAGGAGTTCAAGACCTGCCTGGGCAACATAGCAAGACCCCATCTCTACAAAAAATAAAACATAAAAATTAAATAATAATATATTGGCATATGGCCTAGCACCTGGCATATGACAAGTACATATATATGTATATATGTATGTGTGTATATATATACACATACATGTATACATACACACATACATAGTTTTCTTGTATCTATACAGTTTTCAATCTCAGAGAAAATGTTTGAATGCACTGGTTTTGCTCAGTTTCAATGTTTTCCCAAACACTAGCAGGTTTCCTCCATCTCTCATGACTTTGTTGAAACACTTTTAGTCTCGTTTTCTGTTTGGCAGATGGCCAGTGTTCCTGCAGCTGCTTCCGGTCTGTGCAAGCCCCACTTGTGACACTTTATCTGCACAGGGGCCCATGATTTTTCCAGCCTTGGGCCTTTTCTCCTGTCTCCATTGGCCCAGGATGCCTCCACCCTCCCCCTTTCACCTGTGGAGATGCATTTTGTAAAATGACTTTGCCCTCTGTCTGCCCTTGTTACAGTAGGCAGTCAGACATAAGCAGGGCAGGAGAGGGTGCCCCCCCAACCAGGAATGTCAGGCCACCATCAGGTGATGGTCAGGTGATAAACTGTCTCTCCAAAATAATAATTGGTTGTAGCCAGCACCAGGGAAAGGCAGGCTCCCCGTAGATAAAAAAACACCAGAAATGTGATCAGCAGCTTTGCGATAAGCTCTCAGGAGTTGGGCGAGTGGGCTCAAGCATGCATACTAAGAGGCAAAATGGCAGAGTGTAACTGGTCTGTGACCTGCTTCTAGGAACGCTGGACTGGTAAGGGAATAGCGCCTCAAGTGAGCATGCAGACAACTTCAGTAAACACGCTGCGCATGTTCCCCTCGCAAGTGCCGGCAGGCCACGGCAAAGGGGACAGCCTACCCCAAGGGAAGAATTGGGAGAAGTAATGCAACCCTGGAAGCATGCCAGCATATAAGACCCCCAAGTCAAATGGCAAACTGGGCACTTGACTCTTTCAAGTTGCCCGCCTGGCCCTCTTCCCGGCGAACTTTACTTCCTTGCATTCCTGCCCTAAAACTTTTTAACAAACGTTCACTCCTGCTCTAGAACTTGCCTCCCTTTGCCTTAGGCCCCCTTGGTCGAATTCTTTCTTCGGAGGAGGCAAGAATTGAGGTTGCTGCAGACTCGTATGGACTCACTGCCGCTAACACACTCTGGTGTCCTGTGACTCAGATACGTTCCCCAGTGCTAACACTCCCAGCTCCAAAAGAACTGGGTCAAGTCTGTCCTGTTCACATTGCTGGGTCCTTGTGCTGCAAAAGGAGTCCTTACCCGCCCCTCACTCCCCAAAACCATTTCCAATAGCCTTGAGACTTCTCACCCTGCCCCAACCCACCTTTCTGACTCCATCTCCCCCACCCCTCCTCATCCGATATGTTTCAGTTCCCGGAATTGAAATGACATTGCCGTTCCCTCTGCCTGGAATGCTCTTCTGCATCAGGGCATGGCTGATGCCTTCCTACCTTCCAGATCTCAGCAAAGTGTCCTGGGGCTGCTGTGCCTGGAAGGGACACATTTTGGGTGCCTGCTTACATTATCTGCCCATACCACCGGATAATCGGGTGCTCTGTCTTGCCTCTCTGTGTGCTAGCTGCTTTACTCCACCAGATCACAATATCCTTAAGAACAAGGACGTCGTTTCGCTCACGGCTGCAGTCCCAGCACCTAGCAAGTCGTAAGTGCTTAGAAAATAATGTGTTCAGGCCGGGCAGTGGCTCATGCCTGTAGTCCTTTGTAGCACTTTGGGTTGGGAGGTCAAGGCAGGTGGATCACCTGAGATCAGGAGTTCTGGCCGGGCACGGTGGCTCACGCCTGTAATCCCAGCACTTTGGGGGGCCGAGGCGGGTGGATCACAAGGTCAGGAGATCAAGACCATCCTGGCTAACACGGTGAAACCCCACCTCTATTAAAAAATACAAAAAATTAGCCGGGCGTGGTGGCAGGCGCCTGTAGTCCCAGCTACTCAGGAGGCTGAGGCAGGAGAATGGCATGAACCTGGGAGGCGGAGCTTATAGTGAGCTGAGATCGCGCCACGGCACTCCAGCCTGAGAGACAGCGAGACTCTGTCTCAAAAAACAAAAAAGAGATCAGGAGTTCAAGACCAGCCTGGGCAGTATGGTAAAACCCATCTCTACTAAAAATACAAAAATTAGCTGGGTGTGGTGACATGTGCCTGTAATCCCAGCTACTTGGGAAGCTGAGGCACAAGAATCACTTGAACCCGGGAGGGGGACATTGCAGTGAGCCAAGATCGCGCCACTGCACTCCAGCCTGGGTGGCAGAGACAGACCTTGTCTCAAAACAATAATAATAACAATAATAATAATAGTGATCAGTGTATGAATTACATCATTCTCTCTCTCTGAAACAAGGACTTCGCCTTGTGGGCCATGGGTAGGTTTCAATGGTAGAGAATCCCCTAAAATTGTGGCAAAATATGGGCCCTGTGGAAGTGTTTTTCTCGCTGTGTCCATTTTAGGGGTCAGCATTTCCCGAAGACAGAACTATCGCTTTACCTAAGTAAGACTGCCCACCCCTGCAGTCGCCCTCTCCTTCCATTCTCGTTTCATTCTGCTTGTGATTAAACATACACCAGGCCTCCCATGCCGGTCGTTAAGGACACCAAACCATATGAGGGAAAGTCTCCGTCTTGGTCATTTGGGTCTCACAGTGCCATGCATACAGTCAGCATCTCATTCGTGCTGCCAAATGGAGGAAGGAAGTCAGATTCCACTTCAGCTGCGGGACCCTGGGCTGAAACGTTGCCTGTAATATCTACCCTGGAATCCACGAGCAGAGAAAGCAGCGTGAGTCTCAGCCTGGGAAGCAGATGGAACCACCTGGAGGTTTCTACAGATCGTGGTGCCCCACCTCAGGCTACTTGGATCAGTGTGTCCCGGTTGAGGCACCAGCATCAGTATGTTTTAAAAGCTCCCGAGACATGGCTGGGCGTGCTCTCTCCCGCCTGTAATCCCAGCACTTTGGCAGGCCGAGGTGGGCGGATCACAAGGTCAGGAGATCGAGACCATCCTGGCTAACATGGTGAAACCCCGTCTCTATTAAAAATACAAAAAATTAGCCAGGTGTGGTCCCAGCTACTTGGGAGGCTGAGGCAGGAGAATGGCGTGAACCCGGGAGGCAGAGCTTACAGTGAGCCGAGATTGCACCACTGCACTCTAGCCTGGGTGACAGAGTGAAACTCCATCTCAAAAAAAAAAAAAAAATGTTCCCGAGGCATGCGATTCAACAACAACAACAAAAGGAATGAAGTTCTGAGAATTGATTTTAAACCACAATACTACATTCAAACTACAGCATGAGTGAACCTGGAAAACATGTTGTGTGGAAGAAGGCAGGCACAGAAGACCGCTTATTATATGGTTCCATCTATAGGAAATGTCCAGAATAGGCGAATTCGTGGAGACAAAATTAGATTAAGCCTGGGCAGCATAGCAAAACTCCATTTCCATAAAAAACAAAAAAATCTGGCCAGGTGCAGTGGCTCACACCTGTAATCCCAGCGATTTGGGAGGCCGAGGCAGGCAGATCACTTGAGGTCAGGAGTTCGAAACCAGCCTTGTCAACATGGCAAAATGATGTCTTTACTAAAAATACAAAAATTAGCCGGGCGTGGTGGCACATGCCTGTAATTCCAGCTACCCAGGAGGCTGAAGCAGGAGAATCGTTTGAACCCAGAAGGCAGAGGCTACAGTGAGCTGAGATCACGCCACTATACTCCAGCCTGGGTAACAGAGAGAGACTATCTCAAAAAACAAAAAACAAAACAAAAAACAAACATTTTTAAAGGAAAGAAAAAAATAAATAAAACCTTTTGTACACCCATGTTCATAGCAGCACTAGCAGCACTATTCACAATAGCCAAAATGTGGAAGCAACCCAAATGTCCATCAATGGGTGAATGGATGAACATGATGTGGTTTATATTAGGTTGGTGCAAAAGTAATTGCGGTGTTTGCCATTGAAAGTAATGACAAAAAACGCAATTACTTTTGCACCAACCTAATACATATGCTGCAGTCTAAATGCTTGGGCCCTCCGGCAATGCATATGATGAAATTCTAACCTCTACTGTGATGGTGCATTAGAAGGCGGGGCCTTTGGAAGGTAATTAGGTCATGAGGGCAGAGCCCTCACGAGTGGGATTAGCACCCTTACAAAACAATCCCCTGAGAACAGGTTCACACCTTTTGCCATTAAAGATCCAACAAGAATTCTCCTTTCCAGTCTGTGAAACAAGAAATAGGCCCCAGCAGACTCTGGATCTGCCAGCACCTTCATCTTGGACTTCTCAACCTCCAGAACTGTAAGAAATAAATTTTTGCTGGGCGCAGTGGGTCACGCCTGTAATCCCAGCACTTTGGGAGATCCGCGGTGGACAGATCACCTGAGGGAAGGAGTTCAAGACCAGCCTGGTCAACATGATGAAACTCCATCTCTCCTAAAAGTACAAACATGGGCCAGGTGTGGTGGTGGGTGCCTGTAATCCCAGCTACTCGGGAGGCTAAGGCAGGAGAATCACTTGAACCCGGAGGCAGAGGTTGCCGTGAGCTGAGATTGCACTACTGTACTCCAGCCTGGGCAACAGGGTGAGACTCTCTCTTAAAAAGAAAAAAAAAAAGAAAGAAGAAGCAGAAGAAAGAAATTTCTGTTGCTGATAAACTCCCTACTTTATGGTAGTTTGTTATAGCAGCCTGGATGGATTAAGATAACATACAGTGAAATATAATTCAGCCCTAAAAAGGAAGAGAACTCTGACACATGCGACAGCATGGATGTGCCTCAAGGACATTATGAAAAGTGAAATAAGCCAGACGTCAAAGGACACAGGCCGTTTGATTCCACTCATAGGTGGTACCTGGAGAAGTCAGGTTCAGAGAAACAGAAAGTGGAATCGTGGTTGCTGGGGCAGGAGGGAGGGGAAATGGGAGTTGCTTAATGGGTGGAAAGGTTCAGTTTTGTAACATGAAAAGAGTTCTGGAGCTGCATGGCAGTTATGGTTGCACAACAATATAAAAATGTACTTAACACTCCTGAACTGTGACCTTCAAATGGTTCAGGTGGTAAGTCATATGTGTATTTTATTACAATTAAAAATTTTCTTAGGCTGGGTGTGGTGGCTCACACCTATAATCTTGTTGCATGATCCTTGGGGTTGCTTTTATGACCAGAAACCTCCGTGGCTGGTGGCATCTTTTGTCCAAGTTTTGCTTGGGCCCGCCGGGCTAGTTCTGCCCACAGCCTGGCAGGCTGTGCTCAGCTCACACTACCAGCCTGGATCCCACATTGCTTGGGCAAGCCGGGTGTAGCCTAGTGAGGGGTATGTGAGTAAGTGCACATGGGGTCTGGCCACTGTGCACAGTCAGGCACACTGGCGGCTACAACGGGGCAGGGACCAGGTGCCGGCACAGGCGCCAGCTCTCTGCGAGGTTGCTGCTGGACCAGGTGCACCACAGGCAGCCTCCACGGCTGCCACCAGGGAATGCAGTGGTGCCTGGAAGCTGGGAGGCTCCAGGAACCACAGGGCCCCAAAGAGGGAGTCCCAGCCCTGGCTTTGGCTCCCAGGTCTGGGCTGCCTGAAGGACCGCAGATCTTCTCTACTTCTCTTCACCTACAACATGGCAAGCAAGGGGCGTGTTTCAGCCCTGTTTGTGTTACAGTTCCTTCAGGCCTGCCATTCGGCAGTTCCTGAGTTCTTGTCCTGCTTCCAAGAAGAATGAGGTACGCAGACAAGTGTAGGGCGAGCAAGGTGAAGAGGAACTTTATTGAGTGACGGAATTGCTCAGAGGAGGCCTTGGAGTTGGTAGCTCCTCTCTGCAGCTGGTCGACCTGACATCTGCTCAGCTCTGGCTAAGTCTGGTGCTTTTACGGGTCTTAGAGAGGAGGAAATGCACACTGAATGGTCCATGGGTGGCTGTGAGTGGGCCCAGAAAAGGCACCACAAGGTCCCACTCTGGTCTGTGGGACTGGCAGCCCGGCCCACAGCCTTCAGGTCCTCCCTGGCCTGAAGGTGGGGCCTCACCAGTGACCCATCCCCCTCCACCAAGGAACCTGTCTGCCTTTTGCTGCCATTCATGGGCCCAGGCTGTAGGTGCCAAGGGGTGCCTTCAAGTCAGCACCCAGCTACCCTCAGCTCCCCTTCAGCTTCCCTTCTATGCTTGTCAGTGCCCAAAGTCCAGAGGGGCCTGAGGCGGCAGGGGACTGGCATGTCAGCACTGCCCTGGGTGTTCACACCTGGCCGGGCTGTGACAGTGCCTGGGCTCAGCCCCAGCTTTGCTCCAAGATCAGAGTGGGCACCAACAGCAGGGAGAAGTCAGGCAGTGGGAGCAGGCACTTCTGAGCCTGTGAGGCAGGGGTGCCTTCCTGGGCCGCCAAGAGTGCAGGGATGCCTGGGTCCACAGCTGCAATTTGGGCAGCTGCAGGTATGCTGGAGACAGGGAGCGCAGGGCTTCCGCCTGCTCTGTGGGGTGGGAGACCTGAGTCTGTAGCTGTGGTTTGGGTGGCTGCAGCTGTACCCAGGAGGGGGCAGGGCTCCTGCCTGCTCCATGGAGTGGGACGCCCAGGTCTGCAGGCACGACTTGGGCAGTTGTCGCTGCATCTGGGAAGCTCCCACCCCACCAACTCAAAAGGGGCGGGGCTCCCAGTTGTCCCCACCTCCTGCCACCTCCTGCCACCTCCAGAGAATGTGCAGCCCCAGCCACACCTCCCTGCTGCAGCTGGTGTGATGGCAGAGGCCGCTTCAGATGGGCCACCACTGCCATCAATCCTAGTACTTTGGGAGGCTGAGGCAGGAGAATTGCTTAAGCCCAGGAGTTCAAGACCAGCCTGGGCAACAGAGTAAGACCCTATCTCTACAAAAAATAAAAAATTAGCCAGGCATGGTGGCACATACCTGTGGTCCCATCTATTTGGGAGGCTGAGGTGGGAGGATCCCTTGAGCCCAGGAGTTTGAGGCTACAGTGAGCCAGTCCACCCCAGCCACTGCACTCCAGCCTGGGCAACAGAGCCAGACCCTGTCTCTAAAAAATAAAAAAATAAACAAAAAGTTTTAAAAATTATTGGCAGGATGCGGCAGCTCACGCATGTAATCCCAGCAGTTTGAGAGATCTAGGCAGGCAGATCACTTGAGGTCAGGAGTTCGAGACCAGCCTGGCTAACATGGTGAAACCCCATCCTTACTGAAAATTCAAAAATTATCTGGGCGTGGTGGCAGGCGCCTGTAATCCCAGCGACTCAGGAGGCTGAGGCAGGATAATCACTTGAACCTGGGAGGTGGAGATTGCAGTGAGCCGAGTTTGTACCACTGCACTCCAGCCTAGGCAACAGAGTGAGACCCTGTCTTTAAAAAAAAATTATTATGGTATGCAGTAAGGTCCACAAATCTTCAAAGGAATTGTACATGAGCACACACTCGTGTGGTGACCACCCAGACCAAGATAGAGAACAGTGCCAGCTTCCTGCCTATGCAGTCCCTGTCCTCCCTCCGCCCAGCTCCCTGGGGATCAGACTCTATCACCAGAGTCTGTTTCTGTGACCAAACATTATATAAACAGAATCACATGGTGTGTGCTTCTCTGTGCCTGGCTTCCTCCTCTGAACATGATGTCCATGTGCTTCACCGTGTTGATGTGTGCAATTGTTTCTTTGTTTTGTTTTGTAAGACTGGGTTTCACTCTGTTGCCTAGGCTGGAGTACAGTGGTGTGATCATAGTGCACTGCAGCCCCGACTTCCTGGGCTCAAGTGATCCTTGCACCTCAGCCTCTCCAGTTGCTGGGACTACAGACACAGGCCACCACAGTGGCTGATTTTTTTTTTTTTTTTTTTTTTTTTTTTTTGAGACGGAGTCTCGCTCTGTCACCCAGGCTGGAGTGCAGTGGCCGGATCTCAGCTCACTGCAGGCTCCACCTCCTGGGTTCACGCCATTCTCCTGCCTCAGCCTCCCGAGTAGCCGGGACTACAGGCGCCCGCCACCTTGCCTGGCTAGTTTTTTGTATTTTTTAGTAGAGACGGGGTTTCACCGTGTTAGCTAGGATGGTCTTGATCTCCTGACCTCGTGATCCGCCCGTCTCAGCCTCCCAAAGTGCTGGGATTACAGGCTTGAGCCACCATGCCCGGACGATTTTTTTTATCTTTTTGTAGAGATGTGGTTTCACCATGTTGCCCAGGTTGGTCTTGAACTCCTGGGCTCCAGTGATCTGCCCACCTTGGCCTCCCAAATTGCTAGGATTACAAAATTGAGCCGCTGAGCTCAGCCTGATGTGTGCAGTTGTATCCATTCCTTTTCACTGCTGTGTAATATTCCACTGTCTGAATAGACCATAGGTTTATCTGACCTGATGTCAATAAGCTCTGCTGTTCCCAGTTTGGAGCTGTCATGAATAGCGCTGATATGTGTGTGCTTGAACGTGTCTTTTGGAGAATGTACCACCACATTTCTCTTGGGCATATCCTTGGAAGTGGGCTGTGTACGTGCCCAGCCTCGGGAAATCTGTGGCAAGCAGATTTCTGAAACATTGCACCAACTTACGTTCACAGCAGCAGTCAGTGGGGGTTCCAGTTGCTCCCCATCGTCAGCACTCTTGGTTTTGTCATTTTCACTGTGCACCTTCTGGTGGGTCTGTTGTGTGTGGGCAGCTCCTTATTTCAAAGTGATTAAGGTTAGAGGTCACTGGTGAGCCCAGGCCACAGGCTCTGGGATGTGTGTGGGCATCATGAGACCTTCCCTGAAGAATGCTTGGCTGGAGGGCCTTGAAGATCAGCTCTTGTCCAGTAAAGGCTCCTATGGAATGCATAGAATTACCTGGCGCTAGTTAGGAATGCAGACTCTTGGCTGGGCACAGTGGCCCATGCCTGTAATCCCCGCACTTTGGGAGGACAAGGCAGGAGGATCGCTTGAGCCCAGGAGTTCAAGATAACCTGGGCAACATGGTGAAACTGAAACTGACCCCATAGTCCCATAAATAGTTTTTTGGATAAACAAAGAAATTGACCCCTCTGGTCTGAAAACTTGAAGCTTTTATTTGTTTACCTGAATTCCTTATCAGGAAAGGACCTTCAGGCCTCTCAAAAAAGTATCAAAGAACTGAAACTAACCACCACATCCAGACAATGAGATGTTGGTGGGGGGGGGGCTCCAGGGAGGGGCCCTCATTCATCAGGATTGTTTCCTTGCCCCTCCTAGTTCCTGTTTTCTTGCACATCGTTACATTTCTTGCCTGCTATATAAACCCCTAGTTTTATTTGTTCAGGGAGATGGGTTTGTGGCTGACCTGTCATCTCCTCGGCTTAAAGCCTTCTCCTTTCCTTGGTAATACTAATCATCTCAGTCATTGGCTTTCTGTGTGGCAAGCAGCAGGACCTAGACTGAACCCCTGGTGTCTTGGTTACAAAACCCATCTCTACAAAAAAATATATATATATATACACATATATACACACACACGTATATACACACACACACATATGTATATGCACATATATACACACATATATATACACACAAACATACAAATATACACATATAGATATATAAAAAACTAGCTGGGTGTGGCGATGCGTGCCTGTAGTCCCAGATACTCTGGAGGCTGAGGTGGGGGGATGGATTGAGCCCAGGAGTTCGAGGCTGCAGTAAGTCATTATTGCACCACTGCCCTCCAGCCTGGGCAACAGAGCAAGACCCTGTGTCAAAACAAAAACAAAAACAAACCAAAAAACAGACTCTCCGGCCCACCTCCCACTCACAGGGTAAGGAACCAGAGGGGCCCAGCACGAAGTATTTTCACAGACCTGCCTGTGAGAGCCTCTGCCCAGAGCTCAGTGGTGAGGACAAGGGCTCTGCCTTTCCATAGCCTCATGGCCATGGACTCAGGGCTTAGCCTGCCTGGCCTCAGTTTTCTCGTTTGTAAAATGAGCATAATAACAGTACCCACTTCACAGGATGTTTTGGGAATTGGAGGGACTCATGTTTGTACTATGCTTGAAACAGTCATTGGCACCTAGCTAGCACTCAATAAATGGCTGTAAAATTTAAAGTTAAGGCCCTGGCCAGGCACGGTGGCTCACGCCTGTAATCCCAGCACTTTGGGAGGCCGAGGCCGGTGGATCACCTGAGGTCAGGAGTTCGAGACCAGCTCATCCAACATGGCAAAAGCCCGTCTCTACTAATAATACAAAAATTAGCCAGGCGTGGTGGTGCATACCTGTAATCCCAGCTACTTGGGAGGCTGAGGCAAGAGAATCGCTTGAACCCAGGAGGCAGAGGTTACAGTGAGCCAAGATCGCACCATTTCACTCCAGCCTGTGCAACAGGAGTAAAACTCCATCTCAAAAAATTTAAGTAAATAAAGTTAAGGCCCTGTCTGGCCCAAGGGAAGTTGGCACTAGCATGACCTGACAAATTGGTGCCATATAACTGTTGATTCCAGTTGGGACACTTTTGCCACCTGCCAGGCCCTGGCCCAGTGTAAAGCTCAAGTCCAGAGGGCTGGGGGTTGTGGGAGACAGAACTGTCACCTCAGGACTATCAGAGAGAGGGGCGCCTGGCTCTTATTTCTGCAGAAGCAGCTACAGACACAGGTCCCTCACTCCAAGGAGCCTCCAGCACATGCCCACACCTTTCTCTGGTTTCACTTTCAGTTTCTTGGAAAGGTTGTCCTTCCCTACTCCAGGCTCCTCCCCTCACTCCCCACCCAGGATCTGGGCACTGGAGGCGCCAGACATCTTGTGCCCTGTCCAAGGCTGGCAGATAAGAAATGCCCCTTGTATCTGCCAAGGTCAAAATCATACACACCCAGGTGGGGCAGTACCACCTCTGGGAGGTGTCCTGCAGAAGCCCTCCCAGGAGTGTGAGATGACTTGGCTCCACGGTGCTTGTGGTCAGAAACAACGGGAAAGAAGCTGTGTGCTCAGCAGCATGGGGTGGTGAGGAGGCTGCGGGGCATCCCACGCCATAACCCACGAGGCAGCCTCTGTGAGCTGATGGGGGATCGGTGCAGGGCGGTAAGGGCCACGGCCAGGTCTGAAGGGAGAGCGGGCTCCCATTCACGTGAGTGGGAAAAGCAGTGTATGTGTCCAGGTGCACCAGGTTGTGCAGAGCATATCTTGAAAAGGCACACAAGGGATTGATCAAAGAGTTTGCCTCAGGCAGGATAACTCAGATCTGGAAATGGTGTGGGAGGGGAACCAGTTTTTTTCTGTGAAGTCCTTGGATGCTTTGAATTTTTGTTTAAATCATGTGCATGCATGATTATTGTTTATTCCCAGCCCCCACCCCACCTCAAGTACAGAAGAAAAGAAAGACACTTGCTTTCTTTAAACTAGTTTGCTGGAGGGCAGGTCATCCTTTGTTGCTCATTTTCCGGGAGATGTAGGTCAAAATTAATTAGGGCTTTGGAGTCAGACTGTCTGGGTTCAAGTCCTGGCTGCCCCACTTTGTAGCTTCTTAGGCAAGTCGCTTAACTTCTCTGAACTTTTATTTTCTCTCCTGTAAAATGCCACAATATTATTGATATGATGGGGTTTCGTTCGTTTGTTTTGAGATGGAGTCTCGCTGTTTCACCCAGGCTGGAGTGCAGTGGCGCGATCTCGGCTCACTGCAAGCTCTGCCTCCTGGGTTCATGCCATTCTCCTGCCTCAGCCTCCCAAGTAGCTGGGACTACAGGTGTCCGCCACTGCGCCTGGCTAATTTTTTGTATTTTTAGTAGAGATGGGGTTTCACCGTGTTAGCCAGGATAGTCTTGATCTCCTGACCTCGTGATTCACCCACCTCGGCCTCCCAAAGTGCTGGGATTACAGGTGTGAGCCACCGTGCCCGGCCTTTTTTTTTTTTTTTGAGACAGGCTCTCCATCTCTTACCGAGGTTGGAGTGCAGTGGTGTAATCAAAGCTCACTGCAGCTTCGACCCCCTGGGCTCAAGCAATCTTCCCACCTCAGCCTCCTGAATAGCTGAGACTACAGGCATGCACTATCATGCCCAGCTAATTTTTTGTAGAGACAGAAGTCTTGCTTTGTTGGCCAGGCTGGTCTTGAACTTCTGGGCTCAAGCAATCTTCCTGCCTGGGCCCCCCAAAGTGTGGGGATTACTAGCATGAGACAGCTCGCCTGGCCTGATGTTAATATGTTGATATTAGTGTGACACTAACAGTTCCTGCCTTATAGGCTTGTTACGTTGCTTCAATGAGACAGGGCAGGGACATGCCTGAGAAAGTAGCAGGCACCCCTACCACATGACGGCAAGAGTCAGTGTCTACAGTATACTCCCATTGCTATGGGCGGCGGATTGGGTGGAGATCTTCATGCCTATGTGCAGATGGGCAGGCTGAGGTACAAAGTATGAAAGTCCCCGGGGGGCCGGGCGCGGTGGCTCAAGCCTGTAATCCCAGCACTTTGGGAGTCCCCACAGGAAACCCCGTACTAAAAATACAAAAAATTAGCCGGGCCTGGTCGGGGCCGCTACTCAGTGAGGCCCTGCAGTGAGCCGATCTATTCAAAAAAAAAAAAAAAGACCCCGGGTAAGCTGGTGGGACCTGGGAGACCTGCTGTGGGACCTTGGGGTGGTCCCTTCCCCTTGTCAGTGAATTGATGGGGTTGGAAAGCCTCTCCTGGGAATCATGAAATGCAGGTTCTCCAAGCGCTGGTGACAAGTGAGGTGGCAGCACCTCAGATCCTGTTCCAGGCCCCGGGACCAGGCATCCCTCAGGCTTAGGAGTCTCCGTCTGTGTCCTCTGTCAGCACACCCACTTTACCAAGCACACGACTTTCCCGGGGTCTTGTACAGCAGAATGCAGATTCTGACCCAGAAGGTGCTGGCAGGGCCTGCAGTTCTGCATTTCCAGCAGGCTTCCGAGAGAGGCCAGTGCTGCAGGTCCGAGGACCACACTTTGAGTAGCCAAGGTCTGAATTTGATGTGGGTCATGGTATACACCTATGTAAAAAGCTATCAAGGCCAGGCACGGTGGCTCACGCCTGTAATCCCAACACTTTGGGAAGCCAAGGTGGGAGGATCACCTGAGGTCAGGAGTTTGAGACCAGCCTGGCCAACATGGTGAAACCCCATCTCTGCTACAAATACAAAAACTAGCCCAGCATGGTGGCACATAGTCTGTAGTCCCAGCCCTTTGGGAGGCTGAAACGGGAAAATTGCTTAAGCCCAGGAGGTCGAGGCTGCAGTGAGCCATGATTGTGCCACTGCACTCCAGCCTGGGTAACAGAGTGAGACCCTGGCTCTTAAAAAAAAAAGAAAAAGCCATAAAGCTGCACATTTAAGATGAGTGCACTTGGCTGGTCCGAAGGGAGTAAGTTATCTCAGCCAGTTGTTCACAGGCAGTTACAGATCCAACTCCTCATTCTACTCTTTCCCCTTTCTCACTACTGCACTTGACTAGTCTAAAAGCCAAAAAGGGCCGGTGCAGTGGCTCATGCCTGTGATGTCAGCACTTTGGGAGGCTGAGGTGGGTGGATCATTTGAGGTCAGGAGTTCGAGACCAGCCTGGCCAACACGGCAAAACCCCATCTCTACTAAAAATAAAAAGTAATTAGCCAGGCCTCGGGGCACGCGCCTGTAATCTCAGCTACTGGGGAGGCTGAGGGAGGAGAATTGCTTGAACCCGGTGGCAGAGGCTGACTGAGCCAAGATTGTGGCACTGCACTCCAGCCTGGGTGACAAAGCAAGACTCCACCTCAAAAAAAATAAAAATAAAAATAAAAAGAACAAAAAAGATGAGTGCACCTTACTGTGTAGGTTATGCCTCCGTGAAAAAAATTCTAAACACACGCGCACACACACACACACACACACACACACACACACAGATGATTCTGGGTGCTCCATTGACAAGAGAGTTGAACATAAAATAACATTGGTTTAAAAAAAAATCCAGCCTAAGAAGGGTCGCAGGATGAACTCAGAATGGTTAATGAACCATGAGCCAAGTGGGGAGTACTGGCCACCCACAGTGCCCCTTAACCCTCCCCCACCACCCCATCTCCTCTGTACAGTCACCCTCCAACACACCCTCCCCATCCAGGTGCTAGGGCGGGATGCAGGCGCCTCACATTCCCGCAGCCTTGCCTGTCTCAGGAAATGCGTGTGGTCTCCAGCTCTGGCCGCCAGGAGACAAAGCCACCCGCTTGGTTCCTTGGCCCCCGGCAGGAGGGGGAAGGGGAGAATTTCCTTAGGAGAGGTTCCAAGAAGAGGGATTACTGCTTCAAAGGGAGTGCACCATTTCAGGCGGCTGAGATCTGCTGCGCCACCTTCCAGAAGGGGCCCGGTACCCCTTCTTGTGCCCAGCATGTGGGTCCCGGCTGGGTCTGCCTTAGGGCCCACTCTCCTCCTGTCCCCTGCTCCCTCTCTTGCAGTTGGTGATCCCTGGGGTCTCCTCTGAGTGGCCGCTGCCCTCGGTCGCCCACCCCCCCTGCCACCATCCTTGCTGTCCCCTGTCTTTGCTGTCCCCTTGGTGGGGATGGATAGCCCCTTCCTTTCCCCTCCCCCACTGCCCCACTGCCTCACTCTAGTCATTTATTTCCTCACTGAGGTCCTTGTCCCTGAAGGGCCATGGAGCTGATTGACCCAGCGTGCTTCTCTGGGTCCCGCGTGTGTGGTGGGAATCCTCACATTGCCTTGTTGTGACCGTGGGCCATTGCATTACCTCCCTGTGCCTTGGTTTCCTTGCCTCTAAAGACTAACCTCATGGGGTTGTTTGTAAGGATGAATGCACAAATGCAAGCTGAGTCCTTAGAATTCTTGGCACATAGCAAGTACTCAATAAACCGCCTGGCTGCTGTGCACTGGGGATATAGTCCTTTGCTCTCCGGAAGTCTGACCGTGCCCTGTCCCTACCTTACAGGGCCATCCATCAATGCTGGTGAGCTGAGCTCAGCTGACAAGCCAGCCTTGCACAGAGCGCTGCCCCTCCTGCTGGTCCAGATCCCTTCTGTCCGGAGGAGGATTTCTTATCCCCAGATGATGCCTGGCCTTGTTGGGAGCCTCCTCACCCACCCGCGCACCAACCCTCTGACTCCCTCCACCTCACCGCCTGGGGACAGGAAGAGAGCAGGACAGCAGCGGAAAGGGTGCTGCTTATGTGGCTCTTCTCAGAAGCAGGAGGCTCCCAGGCCAGGAATGTGAAACCATTTTGCAGATGAAGAAGATGAAGTCCGAGAGTTTATGAAACAGACCCAATGGGCTTGCTCTTCACTCTTGGCATCAGGAATCTGGAACCTGGGCCGGTGTCTGGAACTGCTGTGCTCAGGCAGCTTGCCTGGAAATCAGGTAGCGTGGCGGGACCCCAAAATCCCACTGTGGCCGACCATGAATCTGCCGTGGTTGTGTACCTCTGTTTTGCTTCCCAGAAACGAAACTTTGGCAACTGGAGGGGGATGGAGTGGGGCGGGTGAGGTACAGCAAGATCAGGAAACAGAACCGTCATCAAATGCCTGCAGAACGTGAGAGAACCAGCAAGCGTGATTAAGCACCTGTGTGCTTCACAGCCATTACGGTGGCTAAATCTCACAAGCACATGGTGAGGAAGGGTTTCTGTTTTCATTTTTTAGATAAGCAAACTGAGGCTCAGAGAAGTAAAGTCACTTGCCCAGGAGACTCACAGCTGGAAGGAGGCAGGGCTGGAATTCATCACTGTTTTTGAATGTTCAAAAGATACTTTTTATTTGCCTGTTTTCAAAAAATATTTCTCCCTTGCTTTAGACAATTAGTAAAAGTTACAGGAGCCAACAAAAAGGGTGAGGGAGACAGCTATCATTCAAGGCCTTTTCCAAAGAGTTATCAATCTGAAGAATGATAAAAAGACAGATGATGGAATTCAAAATTTTTAAAACTCCTTGCATTAAAAATAAGTCAATATTTGTAATAAAATCTTGTTTCTGGCTGGGCGTGGTGGCTCATGCCTGTAATCCCAGCACTTTGGGAGGCCAAGGCGGGCAGATCACTTGAGGTCAGGAGTTTGAGACCAGCCTGGCCAACATGGAGAAACCCCATTTCTACTAAAAATACAAAAATTAGGCCAGGCGCCGTGGTTCAAGCCTGTAATCCCAGCACTTTGGGAGCCTGAGGCAGGCGGATCATCAGGTCAGGAGATCTAGACCATCCTGGCTAACACGGTGAAACCCCGTCTCTACTAAAAAATACAAAAAACTAGCCGGGCGAGGTGGCGGGCACCTGTAGTCCCAGCTACTCGGGAGGCTGAGGCAGGAGAATGGCATAAACCGGGGAGGCGGAGCTTGCAGTGAGCTGAGACTGTGTCACTGCATTCCAGCCTGGGCGACAGAGCAAGACTGTCTAAAAAAAAAAACAAAAAACAAAAATTAGCTTGAGCATGGTCGCACATGCCTATAATCCCAGCTACTCAAGAGGCTGAGGCAGGAGAATCACTTGAACCTGGGAGGCTGAGGTTTCAGTGAGCTGAGATTGTGTCACTGCATTCCAGCTTGGGTGACAGAGCAAGACTCCATCTAAAAAAATAAAAAAAAAAATTGGCTGGGCGCGGTGGCTCACACCTGTAATCCCAGCACTGTGGGAGGCCGAGGCGGGCGGACCACGAGGTCAGGAGATCAAGACCATCCTGGCTAACACGGTGAAACCCTGTCTCTACTAAAAATGCAAAAAATTAGCCGGGCATGGTGGTGGGCACCTGTAGTCCCAGCTACTCGGGAGGCTGAGGCAGGAGAATGGCGTGAACCTGGGAGGTGGAGCTTGCAGTGAGCTGAGATCGTGCCACTGCACTCCAGCCTGAGCAACAGAGCAAGACTCTGTCTCAAAAAATAAATAAGTAAATAAAATAAATTTAACAAATTAAAAAAAATTTTTTAAATCTTGTTTTAAGCAATTATTTAGTTTTGTATTAGTGTATTTTTTAATATTAAAGATGCATCTCTAGAAAGATTATTATAATTTCTTTTTAATTATAGCCAGCTGGATTATACATCTCCTTTAAAAATTCCTTTTACTAACTTTCTTACGACTTACATAGACCATTCACAACGTAATTTTTTTTTTTTTTTTTTTTGAGACAGGGTCTCACGCTGTCACTCAGGCTGGAGTACAGTGGCATGATCATAGCTCACTACAGCCTCAACCTCCCTGACTCAAGCAATCTTCCCACCTCAGCCTCCTGAGTAGCTGAGACTACAGGCATGCACCACCACACCTGGCTAATTTTTTATTTTATGTAGAGTCAGAGCTCACTATGTTTCCCAGCCTGGTCTCTGACTCCTGGACTCAAATGATCCTCCTGCCTCAGCCTCTCAAAGTGCTGGGATTACAGGTGTGAGCCACTGCGCCTGGCCCAGGGCTGGAATTCAGACCCAAGCCCTCATCTCACAGGCTGCAGAACTGAGCTCACATTCCATTGCAGGGGGAGACAAGTGATGAACAAATAGATAAGATTAATTTAGGCAGAATGATGTTTTGGAGGAAGTTAAAGGATGAGATAATAACAGGATGATAGCAAAGGGGTGGAATCTAGACCAGCCAGATGGTTGGGGGTGGGGGGGGGGCTCTCGATAGAAGCCGTGTTTGAACTAAGATGCGGAGGAAGGGGAGGAAGAGCCAGGTGTGTGAATGTCAGATGAAACAGTGTCCTGGGTGCAGCAACAGCACGTGCAAAGGTCCCGGGGTGAACTGAGCCTGGCGTGCGGAGGAACAGAAAGGCCTGCATGGCCGGAGCTCTGTGAGTGACAAGAAGGGATGAGCTGGGGCTGGAGAAGTAGGCAGGGGCCTGGCAGGTCACGTGGGGAGGAGTTTGGGTTTATTCTGAGGTTGGCAGGAAGCCACCAGGAAGGACTGAAGCAGGAGGTTAACGAGATTTTTGGGAGCCACAGCCTTACCTCTCCTCAGCCCTGGTTAGGTCGCGGGTAGGGGGTGCCTTGGAGGATGGTTATGGGAGTACCCTGAGGCCCTGAACCCTGGAACTGTTCCAGACTTTGACGTCCCCCATACCTGGGATCGGTTTCTTGCTCTGCCTCTTAATGGCTTTGTGATCTTGGGCCCATAGCTTCAGTTCTCTGAGCCTTAGTTTCCTCTGCTATAAAAATGAGGATGTCAGCCAGGGGTGGTGGCTCACCCCTGTTATTCCAGCACTTTGGGAGACTGAGGCCGGAGGAATGCTTGAGCCCCGGAGTTCGAGACCAGCCTGGGGAACATAGCCCTGACTCTACTATATATATACTTTTTTTTTTTTTTAATTAGGCAGGAGTGGTGGGACATGCCTGTAGTCCCAGCTACTCTAGAGGCCGAGGTGGGAGGATCGCCTGAGCCTGGGAGGTCGAGGCTGCCGTGAGCTGTGGTGGTGCCATCCTCCCTTTGCAGAGCAGGCCTTGAATACCAAGCCCTTGGCACAGAGCCAACAAGCATGAATGGTGCCCGGTATTCCTGCAGTTGTTGCTGTGAGTATCCCAGCAGCACCTTTTCAGACCCAAGGCCGGTCGTGTTCTGGCTCCCTGGCAGTCCCCACTGTGCAGGGGAGGCTCTGAGGAATTGCAGGAGCCTGGGGATGGCCCAGGTCCCAGAGCACCCCATTCCTATTTCCTTGCCAGGGCCAGCTCAGCAATATTTCCGTGGACATCAAGGGTTCTTTCCTGTGGGGGCAGTGCAAGGAGGGTCCAAAGAGCAAGCTCCTGTGCCTCCGGGGGTGGGGGTGGGTCAGGGAGCCTCAGCTTACCCACTTGTGACAGAGCCATAGTAACCTCAGATCTGTTCAGCACTGGTTCCCTGCTTTGAGGATTTCAAAGATCAGCAGACTTAAAAATATAAACATGGAGGCAGGGGTTCCCAAACCCCCGGTCACAGACCAGTACTCATCTGTGGCCTGTTAGTAACCGGGCTGCACAGCAGGAGGTGAGCAGGTAAGTGAGTGAAGCTTCATCTGTGTTATAGCCACTTCCCATGACTCACATCACCGCCTGAGCTCCGCCTTCTGTCAGATTGGCGGCAGCAGTAGAGTCTCATATGAATGCAAACCCTACTGTGAACTGCGCATGCGAGGGATCTAGGTTGTGTGTGCTCCTTATGAGAATCTAATGACTGCCGATCTGTCACTGTCTCCCATCGCCCCCAGAAGGGACCGTCTAGTTGCAGGAAAACAAGCTCAGGGCTCCCGGTGATTCTAAATGATGGTGAGTTGTATCATTATTTCATTATATATTACAATGTAATAACAGAAATAAAGTGCACAGTAAGTGTAATATGCTTGAATCATCCTGAAACCATCCCCTACCCACCAGCCCATGGAAAAATTGTCTTCTACAAAGCTGGTCCCTGGGCCAGGTGCAGTGGCTCACACCCGTAATCCCAGCACTTTGGGAGGCCGAAGTGGGTGGATTACCTGAGGTCAGGAGTTTGAGACCATCTGGCCAACATGGTGAAACCCTGTCTCTACTAAAAATACAAAAATTAGCTGGGCGTGATGGCGGGCACCTGTAATCCCAGCTACTCCAGAGGCTGAGGCAGGAGAATCACTTGAACCTGGGTGGTGGAGGTTGCAGTGAGCCAAGATCGTGCCACTGCACTCCAGCCTGGATGACAGAGGGAGACTCCATCTAAAAAAAAAAAAAAAAAAAAAAAAAAAAAAAAAAAAAAAAGAAAAGAAACTGGTCCCTGGTGCCAAAAAGGTTGGGGGCTGCTGTATGGAGGGATTGATTGATAGAGTTAACTACCAATTTTAAAAATTTACAAGCCGGGCGCAGTGGCTCACGCCTGTAATCCCAGCACTTTGGGAGGCCAAGACGGGCAGATCACGAGGTCAGGAGATCGAGACCATCCTGGCTAACACGGTGAAACCCCGTCTCTACTAAAAATACAAAAAAACTAGCCGGGCGCAGTGGCGGGCGCCTGTAGTCCCAGCTACTGGGGAGGCTGAAATTTGCCAAACATGGAGTTGCAAAGGAACCAAATATTATCTATGGTTTTCATCCCTTCCTTGAAGGAAAGATAATTAGCTGGTGCACATGTGTCAGCTGCTATCATCAGATGGAAGCTGGTCCCTGAAATGCCAAATGCGGCTCTGGATGCTTAAGAACTCATTGAGAGATGCAGGCCCGGGGACAAGAAGTAGCCATGCACCTGTGAGGTGGCAGATCTGGGGTTCAAGTCCTCAGGGGCTGGCTCCCCCGTCTGTACTTTGCACCCCCAAGACCAGTGGTCCTCAAGCATCCATAGGCACCAGTGTCACCTGGAGCTCCAGTAGCCAGGTGGACCTGAGAATGGGCATTCCTCACCTGTCCCCAGGGGGTGCCAGTGCTGCTGGCCCCAGGCCACCCTTCAAGAACGGCTCCTAATGGGGGCTGAGCAGGATGGGTCTGCTTGTAATCCCAGCACCTTGGGAGGCCAAGGCTGGAGGATCCCTTGAGGCTAGGAGTTCAAGACCACCTTGGATAACAAAACGAGCTCTCATCTCTAAAAAAACCATACACACATGCAAACATACATAGGTGCACGCACATGTGCACACACACATGCACATACACATACATGTATATACACGTACATGTGTACATATATACACATGCATACACACATATGCACTTACATGCATATACACATACATATATGTATGCATACACATACACACATGCATATACACATACACACACGTACATGCATGTGCACATACATGCATACACACATGCTTACATGCATATATATATGCATGTATACACACATGCACACTTGCATATACACATACATGCACATATACATGCATTCCAACACTCTCTGCTCTCCTGTGCCCCAGATGAGCTTCTCCTTTATGAAAAACCTACTCACTTGTTCTAGTTTCTCTTTTTCCTTTGAAGACATCAGGGATCAAACCCATTCTGGGACCCGTCACATGGGACCTTCAATTGGGGCCAGGATACGAGGTCTGGGGCTCCCCCACTTCCAGGGCTGTGTTCCCATCTGACAAGATGGTGACCTCCACTGTCTCTCTCCAGGAGGCCAAAGGTGTGAGGAGGGGAATCCAGAGAGATGCTTGGTGAGGAATTTTCCGGAAGATGGCCAGTTCCTCAGGCAGCATTAGCACTTACTGAGGGTCCAGGGTGTCCAGACACGATTTTCTCTTCTTTTTTCTGAGATGGAGTTTTGTTCTTGTTGCCCAGGCTGGAGTAAATGGTGTGACTTGGCTCACTGCAGCTTCCGCCTCCCGGATTCAAGCAATTCTCCTGCCTCAGCCTCCGGAGTAGCTGGAATTCCAGGCTCCCACCACCATGCCCGGATAATTTTTTGTATTTTTAGTAAAGATGGGGTTTCACCATGTTGGCCAGGCTGATCTTGAACCCTTGACCTCAGATGATCCACCTGCCTCAGCCTCCCGAAGTACTGGGATTACAGGCATGAGCCACCACGCCTGGCCCAGACACCATTTTCTGTATCGATCTATCAAATTTTTGTTGAGAGCTTCCTAGGTTCCAGGCAGCCATTGTTCTGACGTTTTACATCAACTCATTCAATTTCCCTTATGAGGTAAGAACTGTCATCCCCATTTTACAGATGAAGAGACAGGCACAGAGAGGCTGAGTTACTTGCCTGAGGTCCCACAGCAAGTAAGAGGCAAGGCCAGGATTCCAAGGAGGCCAGGAGGCTCCCGGCTCTCTGTTGGCCCAGCCCTGGTCTTCTTAATGAGATCCCAGATCAAGGCTCGGATGAGGGAAGAGCTGTGCCTGGCACTGCTGCTGGCTTTCCAGGTTAAAACATTCCAGGGACCATTAAAAGTGTTCCCAAAGAGATAAATCCACGTTCTAAACCCCCAGAACCTGTGACTGTGACCTTATTTAGAAGAAGGGTCTTTGCAGATGTCATTAAATTAAGGATCTGAGGATCTGAAAACGAGAACATGGGTGGACCCCAAATCCAATGTGAGGTGTCCCTGGAAGAGAGAGGCAGAGGGAGATCTGGGACATAGACATGGAGGGGAGGAGGCCCTGTGCAGATGGAGGCAGAGGCTGGAATCACACAGTTCCAAGCCAAGGAATGCCTGGAGCCACCAGAAGCTGGAAGAAGCAGGGCCCTGCTGAAGCCTTGACTTCAGACTTCTGGCCTTCAGAACTGCAAGAGAATCAAGTTCTATTGTTTTAAGCCACTGAGTTCATGACTTGTTACTTGCGGCCTCGGGAAACTGACACCCTGGGTAAAACCCCTCCCCTCTCTGGGCCTCTTTGTCTTCACCTCTGTGCCCACCATGCAGCTCCTGGGTCCCCTGCTCACTGGTCCCTGACACCAGCTGGCCAGGGACCCCTCAGTACCTGTGGGGAGTGCAGTGGGCCGGGGGACTCCCAGAACTGCACTGGGCAGGCCCCGGCAAGTTTATGCCTGGAGCTGCCTCCCTTGACTGATGCACTGGGCTGGGATCAAGAGGCATGAGCTCTGCTGCAGACCCCAGTGACCTTGAACAAGACATCGTTGCCCTCTGGGCCTGTTTCTTCTGGGAGATGGGAGCCCTCTCACCTGCTAGGTTTGCTGGGAGGGTTCACAGGGTTCTTTAAACATGGCAGGGTCTCAGTCTGTCATGGACTTCATTGTCATTGGTTTAGTATCTGTCTATTTATCTATCTATCTATCTATCTATCTATCTATCTATCTATCTATCTATCTATCAAGATGGGGTCTTGCTGTGTTGCCCAGGCTGGAATGCAGTGATGCAATCATGGCTCACTGCAGCCTTGACTACCCAGGCTCCCAAGCAGCTGGGACCACAGGCTCATGCCACCACACCCAACTAAGTTTATTATTATTTGTATAGATGAGGTCTTGCTATGTTGTTCAAGCTGGTCTCAACTCCTAGGCTCAAGCAGTACCCCCACTTCGGCCTCCCAGAGTGCTGGGATTACAAACATGGTATGCTGAGCATTTCAAATTTCAAATTATTTTATTTTATTATTATTTTTTTGAGCCAGAGTCTCGCTCTGTCACCCGGGCTGGAGTGCAATGGCACAACCTCGGCTCACTGCAACCTCCCTGTTGTGGGTTTAAGCAATTTTCGTGCCTCAACCTCCTAAGTAGCTCGGATTACAGGCGTCCACCGCCATGCCCAGCTAATTTTTGTGTTTTTGGTAGAGATAGAGTTTCACCATGTTGACCAGGGTGGTCTCAGACTCACGACCTCAAGTGATCCACCCGCCTTGGCCTCCCAAAGGGCTGGGATTACAGGTGTGAGCCGCCATGCCCGGCCTATTTTATTTTATAGAGACAGTCTTTATTTATAGAGACAGTCTTACTTTGTTGCCCAGGTTGATCTTGAACTCCTGGGCTCAAGCAGTCCTCCCTCATTGGTCTTCCAAAATGCTGGGATTACAGGTGTGAGCCACCATGCCAGGCCCATTGTTATTCTTTTAATGAGCTTTTTCCTGAGCCCCTACTATGTGCCTGGCTGGACATGAAACCCCTCTCAAGGAAATAGAGTTTGTCTGATGCTGATAATGACCTTCATTTTAGTAAAGAGGACTCTGAGGTCCAGAGAGGTTAAGACTTTTGTGGAGGAGTACAAGCTGGCCCAGGTCCCCCCACACTTTAGTGCCCTGTGACTGCTGGGAGCTTCCTGGTTGGACAGGCAGGGGAGAGCTGGCAATTTGGCATGTTGGGAGAGGGGGAAGAGCAGGCAGAAGGGTATTCCTGGCCGAGGGCACACTTCAGTGGAATCCAGGAGTATGGACTTTGATGCCGGGTAAGGCTGGGGCAGCAAGGGGCTCAGAAAGTGCCACTGGCTGCAGTCAAAGTGGGCTGAGCCAGGTGTTCTCTGTTTCTGAGGCTGACCTCTGTGAACTCTGAGAGAGAGAGAGAAAGACAAGGGATGTTGGTGTGCACTCGTGTGCATGTGTGCACAGCTGTGTGGTCTGGCAGGCTTGTGAGATGGTGCCCATGTACAAGCAGCTGTGTTGTGTGTGCGGTGCTGCTTGGAGGCCATGGGCCTGGGCTTTTGGGTGTGTGTGAGTGTGTGTGTTTCCACTGGTGGAAAGTGGGTGTATCTCTAGGCAGGAGCTGGGAATGTCTGTGGGCCCGAGGTCTAGGGAGAGCAAGCCTACAGCTGTAAGTGGGCAGACCACGTGAGAGGGGTCTGGGAGCCTTTGCGTCTGTGTGCCTGCGCCTCAGAGTGTCTGCATGAGTGGAGGAGTGTATGCACACCTGTGTATGCAGTCATGCACATGCATGTGTGTGTATATGCATGTATATATGCTTATGTGTATGTAAGCGAATGTGCTGCTTGTGTCTGCTCTGTGTGTCTGCTTGTGTCTGCATCTGCCTGAGTGTGCACGCGTGTGAGTCTTGGTTTCACATTCAGTGCTAGTCAGAGGTTCCAATTCCTGTAAACCTCATGGTCTCATTTTCCAGCAGACATCCCACAGCAGTGGCGGTGGGCACCACAGCGTAGGCTTGGTCTGACCTATGGCTTCCCCGTTTCAAGCCTCTGGCTGCAGGGTGTAGAGGGGATGTAGGTGAAAGCAGGACACCCGGTCCCCAGCCGGCCACAGGCCCCACCATCCCTGGCATTTTTGGCCTGAAGCCACCCATGGGAGTCTGAGGGAAGTGACATTACTAGGACTGGCCAGGGTAGACCTGCCCTGGGAAATGTGGGTTCACCTTCATTGTACTGAAAGTGAAAATCAGATCATGCTTCTCCTCTGTCTCTCTTAAAACCCTCCAAAGAGTCCCTGTTGCATTTCACGCAAAACATGAGTCTCTACCCAGAATCTCAGGTGTCACCAGGACCCTGCTGGCCAGAAAGACTTGGGAAGGAACCACCCATGGCGTATCCACAGTGTCACTCTGGGCTTCGGGTCCCGTCCTGTAAAAGCTGAGTAGGAAGTCCTTGCAGGGGGCAGGGATGATTGCGTGCTTGTGGCCATTCCTCTGTCCAGTGGGTAGACACTGGGAGGCTCTGGAGACTTGGCCATGAAGGAGACAGCCCTCCCGGTGGGCCAGAGCCTTTTCACTTTGCATGTAGCCATATGAGATAGTAAAGAGCGGTTGCTTCCCCATGCTTTTAAAAATTTTATATTTTATATTTTATTTTTTGAGACAGGGTCTTGCTCTGTTGCCCAGGTGGAGTGCAGTGGTGCAGTCACCACTTACTGCAGCTTCGATCTCTCAGGCTCAAGTGATTCTCCTACCTCAGCCTCCAGAGTAGCTGGGACTACAGGTGTGCACCACCACGCCTGGCTAATTTTTAAATTTTTTTCTAGAAACAGGGTTTCCCTATGTTGCCCAGGCTGGTCTCGAATTCCTGAGCTCTAGTAATCCTCCCGCCTCAGCCTCCCAAAGTGCTGGGATTACAGGCGTGGGCCCCCGTGCCCAGCCCCTCAGGCCATTTCTGTGCCTGAAATAACACTGGCTAACCATGGTTGACATTTCTCTTGTTCCCAGAGTGAAACGAATGAGTGCTGCTTCTTTAATCCTGCAGCTACCCCCACATGGTCAGCATTTACGTTTTCACTCTTATTTGGCAGATGAAGAAATTAAGTCCTGTTAAGGAACGTGCTTAGGATCACGTGCTAGGAGGTGGTCGCGCTGGAATTCAAATCCAGGCAGGTGCTAGCTTGAGAGCCACTGCTCTGTAAAGCCTTTCTCAGGCCTCCGCTCAGGCCAAGGGAGGAGGAAGGAGGAAGGGCCCTCAGGCAGGAGCAGCCTGAGCAAAGGTCTGGAGCTAGGACCGAGCATAGGCATGTCAGGAGAGAGGGGGAAGAGCTCTTTGGCTGCGGGGAGCAGTGTGAGGTCAAAATGGAGAGGCAAGAGGAGGGAGGGGCGTGGAGGTCCTTGATGCCGGCATGAACACTCCGGGCCTTCTGTGGGGTGGGCGGCACGGGGGAAAGCTCCGGCTGGGTGCCCTGGCTCAAACTATCCTTGTCTCGGGCAAGGACACCTGCATGGACCCAGTCGTTCAAGCCCCAAACCAAGTCCATCCTTGACTTCTGTCTTTGTCTCCCCTCATCAGGCTGTGAGGAGTAGAGTGAAACCACAGCTGCAGCTTCCTGGCTAGTCTCTCCACTCCTCTGCCCCCACAACCCAGTCTCCATGTAGCAGCCAGGGGCGTCTACTGAAAACGAAAATCTCATCATGTCTCTCTCTTTTTCTCTCTTTCTCTCTTTTATTTATTTATTTATTTATTGAGATGGAATCTTCCTCTGTTGCCCAGGCTGGAGTGCAAACACCTCCCGGGTCCAAGTGATTCTCCTGCCCCACCCTGTCAAGTAGATGGGATTATAGGCCACTCACCACCACGCCCGACTAATTTTTGTATTTTTAGTAGAGACGGGGTTTTGCCATGTTGGCCAGGCTGGTCTCGATCTCCTGACCGCAAGTGATCCTCCCACTTGGGCCTCCTAAAGTGCTGAGATTACAGACATGAGCCACTGCACCCAGACTCCTCTCTGTCTCCCCACACCCCCGCCCCCGCCACCCCGAAAATGCGCATTCCTGATGCATTTAGAACAAAATCCAAATTCCTTTAAGTGGTCTGTGAGTCTCTACCTGATCTTGCCTCACTGACCTCTTGACCGCATCACTGACTGCTCCCCCATCACTGTGCACCCATACTGGCCTTTCTGTTCCTCATACACACAAGGTCACTCCTGCTTCAGGGCCTTAGCATTCGTCATTCCCTCTGTGGGAGTGCCCTTCCCAGGCCACCAGCCCCTTCTCGTCATTCAGGTCTCAGCTGAGGGTGCCTGCGCAGATAAGCCCCTCTCCCCATCCCTCCTGGTTTATTTTCTTCATCCGCATGTGCTCAGCACCCGAAACTGTCTCTTGTTCTCTCCTCATCCTTCACCAGATTATAAACTCTATAAAAGCAATTATTTGTTGGTTTTGTTCACTGCTGCATCCCAGGCATTCAATGAGCACTTGTTGAGTGAAGAAATCAGACTCAGTCTTCCCCTCTGTAAAATGGGACCACATTAAACCTCCTGGCAGGGTAGTGGTGTGGCTCAGAGGTAATATTTGTACACAGTTGGACTTCTTCCTTACTGGCCCAAGGACTTACCTGGCCACCCCTCCTGGAGCCCAGCTTCCTCCAGCTCCCCCATGCCCTCTGCCCTGGGAGCAGACACCTTAGCAGAAGGGCTGTCCTCCAGACCCTTTGCAGCCAGGCCTCTCTGCTCACAGATCCCTGAGGACATCTGTGGGTTGATGCCCAGAGCCCAGCCCCAGCCTCATGCAAATTCTGTCTCCCAGTCCAGCAGCTGTGGCCTCCTTCACTCGGCCTTTTAAAAGAAATTCTTGGGCTGACTCACACTTCCTTTATCTCCAGCTGGGTTCACTCAAGTGTTGCTGTTTTGCAAGGCTGAGGTTTGAGTCCCTCAGAAGTAATCTCCGATGCAGGGGTGCTGTATGCTTCAGTGAACTTCGAATGAGGGTCAGGCCCCCCAGAAAACCTCTTACCAGGACAGTTGGGAAACTACCCCCACTGGTGGTCAGGGCATTCTGGGTTGGAGAAACTGCTTTGGGGCTTTGGCAGGTGTTTATTTTGTCTGTCCCCCTGCCTCCCACCTAACCCCATCCCAAACTCACTCAAAAAAATGTCCCTGCTGCCCTGGGGGTACATTTCAATGTCTCATGTCCCCCGCTTTTCCTTCCTTCCCTGTGAAGTCAGGCGTTTGGATTCAGTGCACTTCTGAGAAGGTTTGTTTCTTTCTGTGCAAACACGTGGAGTGATGCTTCGTCTCGATTTTCTAGAACACTTCCACTTTCACAGAATTGTGGTTATTTTGAGCAAAAGGGTCTGTTACGGGTACAACAGTATACTGGTACTGGTCTACATTTCTTGTTGATGTCCCTGGAAGAGTTTTTATGTAAATAAAGTCACACTGCTCCAGGGGGAAGGAGTCCCTGAGGAATTCCCTGGAGAGAAAGGCGTGGGCAACATTTACCCCATTTTCTTCCCTGTCTGCAGTAGAAAGAACTGGAGCTTTGAAGGCAGGCTGATTTCAGCGCCAACCTCTTCCTGGCTGTGTGACCTTGAGTAAGTTACTTAACCTCTCCAAGGGCCTGAATTGCCTGGGGGTGGATTTAGGGCACAGTTACCCCTGGATACTATTTTGATGGGGGTGGGGTGGGGGGATGGGGGGTGGGGGGATGGGGGTGGGGATCGAACCTTTCTTATTTACTTATTTTGTTTAGAGACAGGGTCTTGCTCTGTCATCCAAGCTGCAGTGCAATTGCACCATCACAGCTCACTGCAGCCTCAACTTCCTAGACTCAAGTGATCCTACCACCTCAGCCTTCGGAGTAGCTGGGACTACAGGCACACACCACCATGCCCAGCTAATTTGTTAATTTTTTGTAGAGACGGGGGTCTCCCTCTGTTACCCAGCCTGGTCTTGAACTGCTGGGCTCAAGCGATCCTCCCGCTTTGGCCTCCCAAAATGTTGGGATTATAGGCGTGAGCCTGGCCTGGAACCCATTTTTAATAAGTGGAAGTGAAACTCACATAACATAACATTTACGAATTTGAAATGAACAATTCAATGGTGTTTAGTACATTTCCAGCCTTGTGCAACTGCCACCTCTCTTTAGTTGGAAAACATTTTCATCGTTCCCAAAGGAAACTCTGTATCCATTAAGCAGTCATTCTCCACTCCCTCTTCTCCTTGGTAGTTAACTTAGGTACTACTGGGCTTTCTTGACTGAAGTCCCTGAAGAGGAAACAAGTGTTTTCCAGCTGGGCCACCACCTGTGACACGTTGTCATTTGCGTGGAGATGGGATTCTGTTCTGGGTATGTACGTGCCTTTCTATAACTTTTTTTTTTTTTTTTTTTTGAGATGGAATCTCGCTCTGTCACCCAGGCTGGAGTGCAGTGGCCGGATCTCAGCTCACTGCAAGCTCCGCCTCCCGGGTTTACGCCATTCTCCTGCCTCAGCCTCCCGAGTAGCTGGGACTACAGGCGCCCGCCACCTCGCCCAGCTAGTTTTTTGTATTTTTTAGCAGAGACGGGGTTTCACCGTGTTAGGCAGGATGGTCTCGATCTCTTGACCTCGTGATCCGCATGTCTCGGCCTCCCAAAGTGCTGGGATTACAGGCTTGAGCCACCGCGCCTGGCCTATATATGTCTTTTCTTATGTCAGTACCACACAGGTTTGATTATTGTAGGCTTAGTGCCTTTTTGAGCCTCAGTTTATTTTTCTCCTATAAAGGGTTAGGGTTAGGGCAGAAGTAGGTCTCTGGCAGGGATTTTTGGATGAAATGAGCTGGAATATACCATAGCGGCTAGCAGCGTGCTTGGCCTATAGTAGTAGAGGAAGCATTACTGTTATTATCATATGCAAGATGTAGGTTGTGCTTAAAGCCTCCTCCAGAGAGCTGGAAATGTGTAACAGTCAGTTTAGGCTTTAAAACAAAATACCATAGACTAGGTAACTTACAACAGAAATGTATTGCTCATAATTTCTTTTTGAGATGGGGGTCTTGCTCTGTTGCCTAGGCTGTAGTGCAGTGGTGCAGTCACAGCTCACTGCAGTCTCTACCTCCTGGGCTCATATGATCTTCCCACCTCAGCCTCCCAAAGTGCTGGGATTACAGGTGTGAGCCACTGTGCCCAGGCTGCTCATAGTTCTGGAGGTGGGAAGTCCAAGATCAAGGCACTGGGAGATTCAGGGTCTGGTAAGGACTCAAATTCTGGCTCACTGTGTCTTCACAAGGTGGAAGGGGTAAAAGAGCTCTCCGGGGACCCCTCTTAAAAGGACACTAGGCCGGGCGCGGTGGCTCACGCCTGTAATCCCAGCACTTTGGGAGGCCGAGGCGGGCGGATCACAAGGTCAGGAGATCGAGACCATCCTGGCTAACACTGTGAAACCCCGTCTCTACTAAAAATGCAAAAAATTAGCCGGGCGAGGCGGCGGGCGCCTGTAGTCCCAGCTACTCGGGAGGCTGAGGCAGGAGAATGGCGTGAACCCAGGAGGCGGAGCTTGCAGTGAGCCGAGATCGCGCCACTGCACTCCAGCCTGGGCGACTAAGCGAGACTCTGTCTCAAAAAAAAAAAAAAAAAAAAAAAAAAAAGGACACTAATCCCATTCCTGAGGGCTCCACCCTTATTCATGAGACTTAACCACCTCACAAAAGACCTACCTCCTAACACTTTCACATTGGGAATTAACTTTCTTTTTCTTTCCCTTTTTAAAATTTTCTTCTTATATTTTTTCCTTTTTTTTTTTTTTTTTTTTTTTTTTTTGAGACGGAGTGTTGCTCTTGTCGCCCAGACTGGAGTGCAGGAGCACAATCTTGGCTCACTGCAGCCTCTGCCGCCCAGGTTCAAGCGATTCTCCTGCCCAAGCCTCCTGAGTAGCTGGGATCACAGGTACCCACCACCACGCCCAGCTAACTTTTGTATTTTTAGTAGAGATGGGGTTTCACCATGTTTGCCAGGCTGGTCTTAAACTCCTGAGGTCACTCCTGCCCACCTTGGCCTCCCAAAGTGCTGGGATTACATGCATGAGCCACCACATCCAGTCTCTTCTAGTTTTTTGAGACTATGCAATAAATTATAGTTAACCATATACAGTGGAACATAGGAATTTGGGGGGAGAGGGCACAAACATTCTGTTCACACCATGGCAGTGTGCCGTGGACAGCAGACATCACCATCGGTGCAGAGGCCCGGGAGTGTCAGTCATCAGGCACTGAGGTGTGACTTTACCCTATTCTAGCCACGCTCCCTGGAGCCCAGCCCTGGGCCTGTGTGAAGTGGACAAAAAAGGGCACCTCTTGAGGCCAAGATGCATCGGCTTTCACATGACCTGGTGATACTCTGTGAGTGAGACAGCAGGAAGTTTGCTTGTCACTGAGTGGGGGAGGGCTGGGCCCCAGAATCATTCTAGGGTCCCACCCCCAGATATACCAATGCTGGAAGGCTGTGCTGCGGCCCTGGGACCTACAGTTCTTCCCAGATGTTGCGTTATTGAAGGAACTGTGCAGTGAACACCAATCACCCACCATGCGGATTCCACAATGAACAGCTGACTCTAGTTGCCTTATCTCAGCTGTAGCCACCTGTCCTTCCCTCTGTCCACCCATCCATCCACCTTATTTCTTGTTGCATTTCAAAGTAAGTTGCATCCAAAGTAAGAGACATCCATCCACTGCCCCTTTGCATACTTTGGCAGGCATTTCATTAAACACAGTTCAAAATTTGTGTGTGTGTGTGTGTGTGTGTGTGTGTGTGTGTGTGTTTTCATAAAACCTGTATTTCAAAAAGAAATTTCCCAGAGTATTCTTTTTTTTTTTTTTTTTTTTTTTTTTTTTTGAGACGAAGTCCCGCTGTGTCGCCCAGGGTGGAGTGCAGTGGCCAGATCTCAGCTCACTGCAAGCTCCGCCTCCCGGGTTTTTACGCCATTCTCCTGCCTCAGCCTCCCGAGTAGCTGGGACTACAGGCGCCCGCCACCTCGCCCGGCTAGTTTTTTGTATTATTTAGTAGAGACGGGGTTTCACCGTGTTAGCCAGGATGGTCTCGAACTCCTGACTTCGTGATCCGCCCGTCTCGGCCTCCCAAAGTGCTGGGATTACAGGCTTGAGCCACCGCGCCCGGCCCAGAGTATTCTTCCATGGTGCCAATCCAGGATAGTGGGTAAGACGTTATGTTAAGAACCACCATCCTGATCATTGAGACACCTGAGAAGAACCCTTTGTAAGGGTTCCCAGGGTAAGGATTGGTTCCTGGCTCTACCTCCTCCTAGCTGTGTGGTCTGGGGTAGGTCACATCACCTGTCCAAGCCTCAATGTCCTCATCTCTAAATTGGGCATAAGAAAAGTATCTACTGGCCGGGTGCGGTGGCTCATGCCTGTAATCCCAGCACTTTGGGAGGCCGAGGCGGGCAGATCACGAGGTCAGGAGATCGAGACCATCCTGGCTAACACGGTGAAACCTCAACTCTACTAAAAGTATTAAAAAAGTAGCTGAGGCAGGAGAATGGCATGAACCTGGGAAGTGGAGCTTGCAGTGAGCCAAGATCGCACCACTGCACTCCATCCTGGGCGACAGAGCGAGACTCTGTCTCAAAAAAAAAAAAAAAAAAAAAAAAAAGGAAAAGTATCTACTTCTTAGGGTTGTCATGAGGAGTAACTGAGTCTCTGCACATGAAGTGCCTGGCATGGTGCTTGGCACATAGTAAGGGCTCAGCTAATAACAGCCTTTGCTATTACGAAGATGTCACTGTATGGATACCCTTCCAGAACAACCCAGTTTCTTTTTTTTTTTTTTCCTTCAAGACAGAGTTTTGCTCTTGTTGACCAGGCTGGGGTGCAGTGGCATGATCTCAGCTCACTGCAACTCCACCTCCTGGGTTCAAGTAATTCTCCTGCCTCAGCCTCCCAAGTAGCTGGAATTACAGGCATGCGCCATCATGCCCAGCTAATCTTTGTATTTTTAGTAGAGATGGGGTTTCACCATGTTAGCCAGGCTGGTCTCGAACTCCTCACCTCAGATGATCCACCCACCTCGGCCTCCCAAAGTGCTGGGATTACAGGCGTGAGCTACCACGCCCCGCCCAGAACAACCCCTTTTCTTAGTGCAGTAGGGTTCTTTATTTCTGGAAACCAGAAGCATTTTTGACCTGATCAGCCTGGGAACTGGTGAACAGGCAGATGGAGGATAAAGCCAAGGCCTACAATTCCTATCACCTTACCTTTGTCCTCACTGGTGCAGGTGGCAGGAAGCCCCCTTCCAAGGATATTTGATCTCACTGGGGGGCTGGAGCTTGGGGAGGCTGGCACACGGGGTTGCTTCAGGCCTGAGCGTGAGGGTGATGGATTGTGGTGCGGGGGAGGGGGAATAATCCTCCCTAGAGGGGAGGCTTACCCAACATGTGTCAACAGACCCCAGTTGTCTGCTCATGACTGTAATTTAAGATGCCGATTTCACAACTCCTGGAGCTGGTGAAACACTACAGTCCCTTGGGTGTTTTGCAGGAGATTTAAGGAGCTGCATATTAGTGAACACGCAGGCTGCCTTGGTGCCTGGAGCAGAGCTCACGTTCTAGAGAGAATTTGCAGATTGGAAGCCCATGGGCCAGAATCAGTCTACGGATGACTTTCAGGGGCACGAGGTTTGTTTTTGTTCCTTTGTTTTAGAATTGAATTCGTTGCCAGCATTTTTTTTTAAACATGGAGATTATATATGAAAATGTCTTGAGCCAGGTGCGGTGGCTCACACCTGTAATCCCAGCATTTCGGGGGGCCAAGGCAGGTGGATCATCTGAGGTAGGGAGTTCGAGACCAGCCTGGCCAACATGGTGAAACCCCATCTCTACTAAAAATACAAAAAATTGGCTGGGTATGGTGGCAGGCGCCTGTAATCCCAGCTACTTGGAAGGCTGAGGCAGGAGAATCACTTGAACCTGGGAGGTGGCGGTTGCAGTGAGCTGAGATCGTGCCATTGCACTCCAGCCTGGGTGACAGAGTGAGACTCCATCTAAAACAAAAACAAAAGAAAATGTCTTGAAAAATAAGATCTAGCAACAATGGGCCCACAGTCCTGCATGACAACCATTGGCTGAGTGTGCTGGACCCCTTTTGCCAGGACATCAGACAGCCAGTTTACCCCTGCTACACCAGGGTTACCTGTCTGTCTGCTGCTGACAACTTAGTTTGAGAACCCAGGCTTTAGTGGTAAGATAGACACAGACTCAACTATTTATGGTTCAAAACAGAGGGCAGTGAGTATTATAGCTTAGGGCAGTGGTTCTCCATAGAGGTGATTTAGCACCCTAGGGGACAGTGGCAATGTCTGAAGACATATTTTGGTTGTTTCAACTTGAGGAGGGTGCCATGGTATCTAGTGGGTGGAGAGTGGGATACTGCTCAACATCCTGCAGTGCACAGGACAGCCCCCATGACAAAGATTATCCAGCCCCAATGTCAGTAGGGCTGAGGTTGGGAAACCATGGATTAGGGGCACCGGCAAACTGGCCTGGAGGGAAGAGGTTCATTCCAGTTGTGGGGCTCAAGAAAGGCTCCCTGAAGAGAAGAGGTCTTGCTGGTGAGCAGGCACTTGATGACTAAGCCAGGTTTCAACTGAGAGTGATTGACAGGGAGGCATGTCAGGCAGAGAACAAACAACACAAGCAAAGGTCTAGAGGCACCTTTGATGGGTGGAGGTGGGTGAGAGTGTGAACAGTGAGATGGAGCCTGTGGTTCAAGATACATGAAGTTTGGGGTCAGATGAATTTGGGTTTGAGTTCTGACTCTTACCACTCACTAGCCATGTGGCTTCAGGCTTGTCATTGGTTTGAACCTTAGCTTCATCATCTGTAAAATGGGGATAAGAAATGAGGTTATGTAGGACCAGACTCATCTATCCGAAGTCCTCCATTTCTACTCTGCGTCCCAGCCACTCTCAACTACTGGCAGTTTGCTACATGCTTCTTGCTTTCTCTCCCCTGTCTGGCCCCTCCATGTGCAGTTCCCTCTGCCTGGAAAGCTCACATTCCAGATGTGTGGATTACACCATCAAGGTGTTATAAACCCGGTGCTGATATGCCCAGACTTGTTTTGAAAAGACCACTCTGCCAGCAACAGGGTGTTGGGCTTGTGGGAGTGGGGTAGGCAATCTAGAGGCCAAGGCAATGATGGGGAATTCCCAGGCTCATACAAGAAGCCTGGGAGCTTCTGCCTTCACCCTAACTCCCTTCCCCATCACTTCTCTGGCCTTAAGGTACCTTGGGGGAAGGTCAGTGAGGACCCACCAGGTATGAACGGGTTGGATTGTCTCTTGGTTAATGTTCCTGCTCCCTTCTCAGCTTAGGAGCCGGGTTACTTTATAGGTCAGGGTTGAGGTGTTGTATTACTCAGCTCTCACACTGCTATAAAGAACTACCCGAGAATGGGGAGTTTATAAAGGAAAGAGGTTTAATTGATTCACAGTTCCGCATGGCTGGGAGGCCTCAGGAAACTTACAATTATGGCAGAAAGGGAAGCAAACATGTTCGTCTTATGTGGCGGCAGGAAGAAGAAGTGCCGAGCAAAGGGGGAAAAGCACCTTATAAAACCATCAGATCTTGTGAGAACTCACTCACTATCACAAGAACAGCATGGGAGTATCCGCCCCCATGATTCAATTACCTCCCATGGGGTCCTTCCCGTGGTATGTGGGGATTATGGAAAGTACAATTCAGCAAGAGATTTGGGTGGAGACACAGCTAAACCATATTAGGTGTAGAGGCCAAAACCTCATAGAGGCTATGGGCCAGTCCCCTGGTTTCCTTAAGCCTCAGTTTCCTCACCTGTGTAGAACAGTCTTTTCAGGGTCTGTGGGGGTACATGGGATACTTCCTACAAAGTTCTTACAATAGGACCTGGCTCAATTTTATAAAAATGAAGCTCTTGGCCGGGTGTGGTGGATCACGCCTGTAATCCCAGCACTTTGGGAGGCTGAGGTGGGCAGATCACAAGGTCAGGAATTTGAGACTAGCCTGGCCAATATGATGAAACCCCGTCTCTACTAAAAAATACAAAAATTAGCCAGGCATGTGGCGTGCACCTGTAGTCCCAGCTACTCAGGGGGCTGAGGCAGGAGAATCACTTGAACCCAGGAGGCGGAGATTGCAGTGAGGTGAGATCGCGCCACTGCATTCCAGCCTGGGTGACAGAGTAAGATTCCGTCTCAAAAAAAAAAAAAAAAAAAAAAAAAAAAAAAAAAAAAAAAATCAAGCTCTTGGTGAATACTCTGAATGCCTGGTACTGCAGGAGGCCCTGAGAATTCAAAGTCTCTCTTAAGAACTGACCTTGACTTTAAGGATCGCCTGATTTAGGATGTGTGGACTTTCCTGACTGGGGACATCCAATTTTTAGGGAGAAATTCCTGGGAATTTTATTTGAAAGATGTGCACAAAGATTTAGCTTTTACAGGTGGATCACGAGGTCAGGAGATCGAGACCATCCTGGCTAACACAGTGAAACCCCGTCTCTACTAAAAAAATACAAAAAATTAGCCGGACGTGGTGGCGGGCGCCTGTAGTCGCAGCTACTCAGGAGGCTGAGGCAGGAGAATGGCATGAACCCGGGGGGCAGAGCTTGCAGTGAGCCTAGATGGCACCACTGCACTCCAGCCTGGGCAACAGAGCAAGACTCCATCTCAAAAAAAAAGAAAGATTTAGCTTTTAAATAAGTCCACAGTGGTTATATTTATAAAGTGAAAAATTGGAAATAGCCTTAATGTCCAACTATAGGATATTTGTTTAATATGTGATAAGACTTGGCCAGGAGCGGTGGCTCACGCCTGTAATCCCAGCACTTTGGGAGGCTGAGGCAGGCGGGTCACAAGGTCAGGAGATCGAGATCATCCTGGCTAACACGGTGAAACCCCGTCTCTACTAAAAATACAAAAAATTAGCCAGGTGTGGTGGCGGGCGCCTGTAGTCCCAGCTACTCAGGAGGCTGAGGCAGGAGAATGGCGTGAACCTGGGAGGCGGAGCTTGCAGTGAGCCGGGATCGCACCACTGCACTCCAGCTTGGGCGACAGAGGGAGACTCTGTCTCAAAAAAAAAAAAAAATGTGATAAGACAAATCGAGTATTATGCAGTAAGTCAAGAGGAAGCAGATGGACATTTGCTGATACTGAAAGATGTTCATTATTAAGTGAAAACAATATACAAAACACTATTTATGTATCAGTAATAGGCCAGGCGTGGTGGTTCACACCTGTAATCCCAGCACCTTGGGAGGCCAAGGAGGGAGGATTGCGTGATCCCAGGAGTTCAAGGCCACCTTGGGCAACATGGTAAGACCCTGTCTCTACAAAAGATACAAAAATTAGCTGGATGTGGTGGTGCACGCCTGTAGTCCTAGTTACTCAGGAGGCTGAGGTGGGAGAATCACCTACGCCCGGGAGGTGAACGCTGTAGTGAGCTGTCACTGTGCCACTGCACTCCATCCTGGGCAACAGAGACCCTGTCTCAAAAAAAATACACACACACACGCACACACATTTTAAAACCTGGAGGCTAATATACCTCAAAATTAACAGTGGATATCTATAAGCCGCTTTTACAATTATTTTCTTATTCTACATTTTTCCTTTTCTTTTTTTTTTTATAATAAATGTGCATTTCTTTTGTGAAAATAGCAATATATTTTATTAACCTTAAAATTATTTGATGCTATTAAAATATAAATAAAAATAATAATAAAAGAAAGAGCAAGTTTGCCAGCTCTCCCCATCTGCCTCCCCAGCTTTATCTCCTGACTGGATTATTGATCACTCCCAATAAACACAGACTCTTAATTCGTTTCAGTATTTACTAACCTCAAAACAAGGCCATGTAAAGATGAATAATCATACTCTGCAGGTGATCTGCATGCACGCCAAATTTTGAGATGCGTTGAAAGAGGAAGTTCTTTACCTCTCTGCGTTCCATTATTTATTCTCATTTAACCCATTTTCTCCATTCATTCATGAGAGCGTTTATTTACTTTTATCTACGCATGCGCACTCCTCGCTGATCCAGAGGGTCGGTTCGCCCGGCGGTCCCGCCTTCTGACGTCGACCATTGGCCGGCTCTGCCAGCACGCTCCTGATTGGTGGCTGCGGGCCGGGCCCCGCTGCTTCTCAAAGTTGGCGGGAAAGCGGCGGCTAGGTGGAATGGCGGCGGCTGCGGACTCGTTCTCAGCCGGCCCCGCGGGGGTGCGGCTGCCTAGGTCGCCGCCACTCAAGGTGCTGGCGGAGCAGCTGCGGCGCGACGCGGAGGGCGGCCCGGGCGCGTGGCGGCTGTCGCGAGCGGCGGCGGGCCGCGGGCCGCTGGACCTGGCGGCCGTGTGGATGCAGGGCAGGGTAGTGATGGCGGACCGCGGCGAGGCGCGGCTGCGGGACCCGAGCGGGGGCTTCTCGGTCCGCGGCCTGGAGCGGGTGCCGCGCGGGCGGCCCTGCCTAGTCCCAGGTAATGCCCGAGCCTCACCGGGCGTCCTCTTCCCTGCTGTCCGCCGGGAAGTTGCCGAGGCCGGATTCGATCCCGGTCTTGACACTCGACGGGGGCGGGGGCGGGGCGGGTCTGCCTCTCCCCCGGGCCTCTGCCCCTGCGGGTCCCCGCTTGGGTACCCTTGCTCCGGTCCCTCCTGGTCCCTCCTCGGTGAAGTTGATCTGATGATAAGCAGTCCCTTCAACAAATACAGATTCCTGGGACTCTCCCACCTCTAGTGGGAATCTTCTGGGGAGGCGCCCAGGCACCTGCATTTGTCACAAACCCCCTCCCCCGGTTGATTTCCTTGTTCGCCATCAAGTTTTGGGAAATACTGTCCTGGGAAACTTCTGCTCATACTTAACGTCTCAATTCAAATGTACCTTTCTCAGGGAAGTCCTCCCTAACCCCTAGGAACGGGAGACCTTCCTGTACTTCCTCGTTGAACTGTCTTGGGCTGCAGCTCACTCATGTTTGCCTCTTTTTTTTTTTTTTTTTTTTTTTTGAGACAGAGTCTCACTCTGTTGCCCCGGCTGGGGTGCAGTGGCACGACCTCGGCTCACTGCAGCCTCCACCTCCCGTATTCAAGCGATTCTCCTGCCTCAGCCTTCCGAGTAGCTGGAATTACAGGCATGTGCCACCACACCCGGCTAATTTTGTATTTTTTAGCAGAGACTGGGTTTTGCCATGTTCGCCAGGCTGGTCTCGAACTCCTGGCCTCAAGTGATCTGCCCATCTCGGCTTCCCAAAGTGCTGGGATTACAGACGTGAGCCGCTGCGCCCTGCCTACTACCTCTCTTAAACCATTGATGCTGAAGCTTGAGCGTGCATCAGTCTCTCCTGGAGGGCTTGCTAAAGCTGGGATGGCTGGGGCCCCACCTTCAGGGTTTCTGAGTTATGAGGTCCAGGTGGGGCTGGAAATTTGCATTTCTAACCAGCTCCCAGGTGATGCTGATGCTACTGGTCTGGGGACCATACTTTCGACTTATTAAATGTTTTATTTATTTGAGATAGGGGACTCACTGTGTTGCCCAGGCTGGCCTTGAGCTCAAGCAATTCTCCTGCATCAGCCTCCTTGGGTAGCTGGGACTACAGGCCTGCACCACCATGCCTGGTGTTTGGGGGCCATACTTTGAGAACCACTGGGCCAGACCAAGCTACTGGAGGGCTACAGCTGTGTGGTCCTGACAACGGTATCCTCAGTATCTGGCCCAGTGCCTGACACATAAGTGCTCCAAGAACCAATTGTCTTGAGTGACAGGCAGTGGACATCCATCTCACTTGTTCTCTGGGATGTCAATTGAGCACGTGTTGTACATCAGCCCCCCCTGCAGTGCTGGGCTGCAGCCCAGACCCAGATAAAGTCTGCTGGGAAACAGGCGGTGAGCAAATGTCCCAGAGGATCACTGACCCCTGGGGAGCTGTGAGGAGGTGCAAGGTGCTGAGTGGCCCGGGGAGGCTTCTAGAGGATGTGAGGTCTAAGCTGAGGAGGTCTGAGGATCCATGGGCCTTCCCTCACCTCGGCTCCCTCCCCTGGGAAATCAGGCCAAGATCACTTCATTCCTAAGGGCCCTTCCTGTTCAGTCTTGGAGTCTAACTAGAGATAGGTCAGTGGTCTGGTCTGAGCTGCATTGGTCTGGGACAGGCTTAGGTCGAATTTCTGGCTCCACCGCTTCCCAGCTGAGCTGCCTGGAGCACTTCTGTTAACTTTTCTGGACTTGTACTATTTTGTAAAAAGGAGTGAATCATTCCTGCCTGTTGTGTGGATTCAGTAAGTAAACAACTGCCTTAACACTGCACTTGGCTCATAGTGAAGGTGCAAAACATTGGGACCTGTTTACTGCCACATGCTCCTGTTCCCTCCCCCGACCGCCTTACCCTTCAGCTTTCCCTCTCTTCCTGCCCTCAGCCCCAGCGTTGGTCTAGGACAGGGTCAGCAAACTACAGGCCTCCTCTTTTCACATGTCTTGCGAACTAAAAATGCTGTTAAATGTTTTATTTATTACTATTATTGTTTTTGAGACAGAGTCTCACTCTGTCTCTCTGGCTGGAGTGCAGTGATGCAATCACGGCTCACTGCAACCTATACCTCCCGGGTTCAAGCAATTCTTGTGCCTCAGCCTCCCGAGTAGATGGGATTACAGGCGTGCACCACCACACCCGGCTAATTGTTGTAGTTCTAGTAGAGATGGGGTTTCGCCATGTTGGCCAGACTGGTTGGTCTCGAGCTCCTGGCCTCCCAAAGTGCTGGGACTACCGGCATGAGCCACTGCGCATGGTGGAATTTTACATTTTTAAATGGTTGAAAAAAAAAAATCATGACGTGTGAAAAGTATATTAAATTCAAGCATCAGTGTTCATAAGTAAAGTTTTATTGGAATACATTGGTAATTTACAGAACGTCTTGGGCCTCTGTCCCACTACAGCTAGAGTTGCGTATTTGGGACAGAGACCCTGTGGCGGGAAAAGCCCAAAATATTTACTATCTGGCCCTTTACAGAAAAAGTTTGCCAACCCTTGGCCTTAGCCTTGGCCCAGCATGTAACCCATGCTGCTTGGTGTGTTGGTTTGCAGGCAAAGCCCCTTGCAGGCAGGCTGGGACAGTCTCCTGTCTGGTCTCAGCCCTGTCATAAGCCTGGCATCTAGTAAATACTTCAGTGTTTGAACCAATGGGCATTGGTGAACCTGTCTGACATACCCACTGGCCTGAATGCCAGCTGGCAGGGGCCCTGTCACTTCCTCTTGTTAATTAATACCGAGTCCAGCTTGACAAAGTTGAGTCACTGCCATTAGGCAGGGAGGCAGGGAGATAATCGAGCCACTAAAACACAAAGTAACATTGCAGGCAAGAGTGAGGTGGCGCAGAGGAGGGACAGCTAATTCAGGCTTAAGGGCTCAGGGAACGCTTGAAGAGGCAGCCCTGAAGGATGCATTGGAGTTATCTATAAGGAACAACCCTCCTGGGTTGCCTGGGACTGAGAGGGTCCTGGGATGTGGGACTTGCAGTGTTAAAACTGAGACAGTTGGGCACCCTCTGTCAGTGTGCGGTGGCGGGAGATTGTGCAGCTCCATGGAACAGCCTGTGCAAAGGCTTGGAGGGGATAGAGCCCCGTGCCTTTGGGGAGCCTGAGACAGCGGTGGAAGGTAGGATAGAGCCTCAGTGGCTGTCTGGAAGGACATGCCTGCTTCAAGATGGCCTTGAACTCTGCTCACCTCACTGCTGCTCTAGTGCTGTTCCCCTACCACCTCTTCCTCTGGAACATCCAGTTTATTTCCATAAACCTAAGGTGCTGAAGAGGCGAGTTGAATGAGAAGCTCTTCCTGCCCTCAGGCTGCTGTCTGTCTGCAGGAGAATCGGAGAAACCATGCTTACCTAGATAGTGCTTGGATCAACTGAGTTCTGGAGGCAGGAGGTGGATTCAAGAATGTTGACTGCAGCATTGGGGTGGGGATGGTTTCTTAGAGGAGGAAGCTGGCAGGAGATGGGCCAGAGCCATTGGAATGGTCATGGCAACCGCGGCGTGGGGATGCGGGAAGGAGAGGGAGAGACAGTGGAGAGCTGCTTTGGAGTGGGAGAGGGTGTGGGTGGAACCTACAGGGCCAATTTGTCTCATCGCATGCCTTTGAGCTCATCTGGCTGGCTGTGTGTGCCTTCCTAGTAGAGCTCCTGTTCCCCTCTCCTGGTTGGAATGCCCTCGGGCTTGTTCTTCTTTTCCTGGGCCTTTAGTCATTCTACTTCTATGGGTTCCAACCCTACCAGCGCTTTAGGCCCTTTCAGAGGGGAATGGCAAGTGCATTTTTAGAACCAGTCTCTGTCACGGACGGACCCAGGTGGAATGTGGGGAGGAGTTCTGAGATACCTGAGCACATCCTGCCTGGGGTTGAACAGCGGAATCAGGGGTCAGCTTGCCTGGCTTCCTTCAGTCAAAGCCCCAGGCCCCACGTACAGTGCAATGAAAGCGGCCTCACAGGGGCAGGCAGCGGGGCTGGCACCGGGCCTGTCTTTCCTGCAGTGTTTGGAGTTTTCTTTTACACAATCGGGTTTTGTGTGGTTGAGACTGGCCAAGTTTTGCTTTCAAGGAGAGTCACTTCCCCAAGGGAATGGGAAAAGAGTCACAGTTAATATGTCATTAGATCATCCCGGTGGCAGCCGGCCCTTGTGTGGATTTGCTTGTATGTGCTGGAGGAGGTGGCGGGGATAGGTTCCAGCAGTTGGAACAATGGGGCGGGGGGCTGCCTGCCCAGCCTTTTCGGCAACGTGGAGGGAAAATTGGATTTGCTTGGTCAGAGGGTGTCTGTAGAAAGAGGATGTGACCTGTGCACAGAAACCAGTCACATACCCTGTAGCATTGAGCAAGGAATGGGATTAGAGGAAAGCTAAGGTTTTCTGCTCCTACCTCAGAGCAGGCTAATTATAACTCACTCTGACGGGAGCGTCGCCTCCATTCTTTGGGCATGATTACATTTTACATGACCGTTTTGTTTGGCCTAGTAAAATCAGAAACCAAAGAAGATGGCTGGGTTCGGTGGCTCATGCCTATTAATCCCAGCACTTTGGGAAACCAAGGTGGGTGGATCACCTGAGGTCAGGAGTTCAAGACCAGCCTGGCCAACAGATGAAACCCTGTCTCTACTAAAAATAAAAAAGTTAGCTAGGTGTGGGGGCAGGCACTTGTAATCCCAGCTACTCAGGAGGCTGAGGCACAAGAATCGCTTAAACTCAGGAGGCGGAGGTTGCAATGAGCCGAGATTGTACCATTGCACTCCAGCCTGGGCGACAGAGCAAGACTCTGTCTCAAAAAAAAAAAAGAACATTACTATGGGCTTTTCTTCTTTTTCTAGGAAAGTATGTGATGGTGATGGGAGTGGTTCAGGCCTGCAGCCCTGAGCCCTGCCTACAGGCTGTGAAGATGACAGACCTTTCTGATAATCCCATTCATGAAAGTATGTGGGAACTGGAAGTGGAAGATTTACACAAGAATATTCCTTAGATAATGTTGGAACTGTCGTTAAAAACAACCAAAATCCTGAAACTGTTTAGAAGCTTATAATGCTGTGGATTTCATGGACATTTTTTCAATGCGTATTTTTCAAAAGTTTCTCAGAGAGGCTTGCTTTGGTTGACCAAGGAGTCCGGATGTAGGAATGTTTAAGTCCTGGGATACTTCAGTGACACAGCCTCTGCCGCCCCTTGCTTTGCCTGTGTTCGCTGATGAAAAGCAGATGCTTGTGTTTCTTTTTCCTTCCTGGTTTGTGTGTGTTAATTCTCTCTCTCTCTCTCAAACACAGAAGTCTCATGTTGCATTTTCCAAATTTTATGAGTGATGATACTTTTTCCATTTCTGCTGCATCCCTGTTTTACAATGCAAAATTTAAGCGCGGTTGTTGCCCGTGGTGATTAAAGTGTGGTTATGGGCAGGAAGACAGACTGTGTGAAAAAGGAATGACATCAGGGCTCCTCCTCTTCTTCATCAGCAACTACCATAACCAGTTTGCAAGTCAAATGGCATATTTCCTAACGGCAGGCACGGCGGCCCCTGAAAGACAACAGCTCCCTTTCTGCTTCGGACACCACTCAAACATTTAGACACGGCTCTGTCCGTTTTCCTAGCTAGAGAAGGTGATACCTTCTTCCACCACTCAGAGATGTTGAGACGTTTTCAGAATTTCTTGTTGAAATGAAAAACATCAAGATAAAGGACGCCTTTCAGGCATTAGCTAAACTTCTGCTTCATAACTTTGGGTGAGACATGGTGAGCCTCCTGGTTTAGAGTTCTTTTGTCTTTTTGTGTGGAATGACTTTTTGCTGTGATTGTTTTGAATGTTGGGTTTCTGCTGTCTGCTTAGTACCCATACCTGAATTTTTTGAGACTTTAAATATCGAGGGAGTTAGATGATGTTATGACATGATTGTAGACTTTCGTCTGGATTATTGATATTCTACCTCTAATAAATTGTTTAATATGCCGTATGGGTTTTTTTTTTTTAAATAGACTTTTAAAAAAACAGTTTTAGGTTTTCAGGAAAACGTTTCAGGAGAAACTACAGCATTCCCATATACTCCACACTCACACCCCACTCCCAGTTTTTCCAGCTGTGAACATCTTTTATTAAGTTGGTACATTTGATAAACCAACATTACATTGTTATTAGCTAAAGTCTAGTTTACATTAGGCTTCATTCTTTCTCTTATACATTCTGTGGATTTTGCCAAATGCATAATAACATGTATCCACCATTACAGTATCGTCCAAAACAATTTCACTGCCCTAAAATTCCTCTGGGTTCCCCTTATTCACCCCTCCCCCTGCAACCCTGACAGTCACTGATCTTTCTTTTCAATTTTGCCTTTGCCAAAATATCACATATTGGATCATACAGTAAGTAATTTTTTCAGACTGGTTTCTTTCATTTACTATGCATATATGATTCTTCCATATCTTTTTTTTTTTCTTTTTTAAGACAGTCTCACTCTTGCCCAGGCTGGAGTGCAAGGGCACAATCACAGCTCACCACAGCCTCAACCTCTCAGGCTCAGGTGATCCTCCCATCTCAGCCTCTCAGGTAGCAGGACTACAGGTGCGTGTCACCATGCCTGGTTAGTTTTTTTTTTCTTTTTTTTGAGACGGAGTCTCGCTCTGTCACCCAGGCTGGAGTGCAGTGGCGCGATCTCACCTCACTGTAAGCTCCACCTCCTGAGTTCAAGTGATTCTCCTGCCTCAGCCTCCGAGTAACTGGGACTACAGGCCACCACGCCCGGCTAATTTTTTGTATTTTTAGTAGAGATGGGGTTTCACCATGTTAACCAGGATGGTCTCAATCTCCTGACCTCAAGCGATCCACCCACATCAGCTTCTCAAAGTGCTGGGATTACAGATATGAGCCACCACACCTGGCCTTCATACCTTCTTGATGGACACTTGGGATCTCTCTCTGGCTGGGTCACTCAATTAGTTGCTTTTAATTGTATTTAAATGTAATTTTGGTGCACACAATGAGATCTCTGTTACAGAATTCTTAGGTTAAAACTTAGTCACGGCCGGGCGCGGTGGCTCAAGCCTGTAATCCCAGCACTTTGGGAGGCCGAGACGGGCGGATCATGAGGTCAGGAGATCGAGACCATCCTGGCTAACACGGTGAAACCCCGTCTCTACTAAAAATACAAGAAAATTAGCCGGGCGAGGTGGCGGGCGCCTGTAGTCCCAGCTACTCGGGAGGCTGAGGCAGGAGAATGGCGTGAACCCGGGGGGGCGGAGCTTGCAGTGAGCCAAGATCCGGCCACTGCACTGCAGCCTGGGGGACAGAGCAAGACTCCGTCTCAAAAAAAAAAAAAAAAAAAAAAAAAAAAAAAAAAAAAAAAACTTAGTCACAATGGCTGGGTGCAGTGGCTTACGCCTGTAATCGCAACAGTTTGAGAGGTCGAGGCAGGCTGATCACCGGAGGCCAGGTGTTCGAGACCAGCTTGGGCAACATAGTGAGTCCTCTGTCTCTACTAAAAATCCAAAAAACTTAGCCAGGCATGGTGGCAGGTACCTGTAATGCCAGCTACTCTGGAGGCTGAAGCATGAGAATCTCTTGGACCTGGGAGGCGGAGGTTTCAGTGAACCAAGATCGTGCCACTGCACTCCAGTCTGGACAACAGAGCCAGACTGTCTCAAAAACAAAAACAAAAAAACAAAAACAAGCGAAACTTATTCACAGATTATTATGGGACACCCAGTAGTAACCCCTGAGGTAGATGTGTGGTAGACTCCCAAGATGTTAACCTGAAGTCTGCCGTACTGTGGTGAGATCTGCTTCTGTGCTAGAAAACAGACTCAAGCTGCCAAAAACCACCTGTACCATATCCTGCCCCATTTGTCCTCACCCAGCTTCTGGTAAATAATGTCCATTGAAAAATGCTGGTTGGGCTGACATGGTGGCCTAAGTGATAATGCCTCTTAGGAGTGTGCTGGAGGGTGGAGGTAGGAAAAGGAGGGCACTGTGTTTTTTCTGACAGTCCCCTCAAAACTGCTGGTGGCTTGGTGCTGGAAGGCTGTCGTCTCAGCATGTTAGCTGAGCTGTGGTTTCTCTGAATGTTAATAACTTTCACTGTTTCAGCTTGAGTTTCCTCCTTGACATCACCAAATGAAAACATATGTCAGAGGTTTTGGGTTTCTGGTGCCAAATCCAAGTTGGTTTATCAGCCATCGCTCCCCGCCAGACAATGGAGGCTGTGTGCTGGGGCGGAGCCGCTTCCCCTTTGACATTGGCTCTTTTCTAAGAACCGAAAATAAGCAACGGAGGCTGTGACTTCACTTTTCTTGGAACTGCTTTACATTACCCCCAAAATGGAGAAAACCCTCATTTAGCAGCTTTTGGATTGCCAAGTTCTCTAATCCTTTCTGTTGCATATTCTTGTAATGCTCAAGTTTTACTGACAAATTCTTCTGCATCAGGTGAAGCAGGAAGGGGAAGGAAGGACCATGTGTGAAGGAACTGAGTGCTTTCTTGCCTGGCCTGTGGGTGTGTGGTTTCATGGTTGAGGAGAAAAAGCACCTGGAAGACACACTGTGTGTGGAATGCCTTCCAGTTTCAAGGGTGACAACCCTGCGATCTACAGGTCAGCAGATGGCCTTGGGCTGGCGTTGCTAAGCATCAGGCTACAGCCAAAACTTACAGAGCAGCTGCCTGCTGCAAGGATAAGGAGAAAAATGCATTTTCAGTCATAATGACCTACATTTAGTAGATATTTTGGAGCTGGTGCGAAAGGACATCTTCAAGGGGCCTCTGCCTGCTTGCGATAAGGGAGACAGTGATGTTAGTCTAACCTGGGGTCCAGTCCTGGTCCTGCCCGTTCCTGTCTGACTTTGGCCTTGGAAGTCAGTCTGTGAAGCGGAGACAATTCTTCCTTCAAAGGGTGGTAGCTGGTAAGTTCTTGGGAACGGAATTAGCTTTCCCCTCCTGAGAGTGGATCTCTGTAGACAGGCACACACGTTGTTCTGAAATCATCTCTTGCTATCTGTCCGTGTTGGAGGCGCTTCCAGTGACATCGTGATTGTGTCTTATTTATCTCAGTATCCCTGCCCAGCATGGGGTCTTAAGTAACATACATGGGCATTCGGTCAATGTTAGGACTGGCTGGGTTTTAGGCTGGAAGACAGAGGAAATATACAAGCAAAGGCACAGTGTCTTAAATTTATACTTGGCCCACAGCAGTTTTCAGATGAAAGGAACCCCCTGCTTAGCAGGGCCTTTTGAAGTGCCCCCCTGTGTAGTTTATAGCAGGTCCAAGGGTGCTGGCTTGACTGTTGGGGAGTGCTGTTTAAGTACAGAGGAAAGACTTGGTAAAGACATAAAAGGGTGGAGGAAAAGGAGCGAGACAGCCGAGTCCAAAAAACGATTCATGTGGTTTGGACAGAATCTGAAATGAGAGTCCTTTGAGACTGACTGAACGTCTCTTGATAAAGAGTGCAAGTTCAGCTGGGCGCAGTGGCTCATGCCTGAAATTCCAGCACTTTGGGAGGCTGAGGCGGGCAGATCACCTGGGGTCAGGAGTTCAAGATCAGCCTGGCCAACATGGCGAAACCCCGTCTCGACTAAAAATACAAAAAATTAGCTGGGTGTGGTGATGTGTGCCTGTAATCCCAGCTACTCAGGAGGCTGAAGCAGGAGAATCGCTTGAACCCAGGAGATGGAGGTTGCAGTGAGTGGAGATCGCGCCACTGCACTCCAGCCTGGGCAACAGAGCAAAACTTTGTCTCAAAAATAAAAAAAATAAAAATAAAAGAATGCAAATTCAACTAAGAGTTAAGTGCCAGGGACTGTGCTAGAAGCTGTCTCATGAGTTGCTTCATTTTACTGTCCCAGTACCCCTGGGAGGTCCGTTTCCCCTCTCCCCTTTCACAGCTGTGAAAACTGCTGCCACAGAGATGAAGTCCTTTTTCCAGGGGCATCTAGCTGGCAGCCGAAGAGCCAGGTGGTGAACCAGTAGGTGCCCCTTGTCGTCAAGGACACTGTTGTTGCGGGTGGCCGGGACCAGGCCCTTCCCTAGGGCAGCTCTGGGAGCTGATGGTCTCGACATGGGCGCTGGCCCCCTCTGCTGGTCTGTGCGTGGAAAATGGGATGACAACCAGTCACCAGAAAACAAGGGCACAGAATGGAGCAAAGGAACGAAATGGGGCCATGAGAAGCTTCACCCCTGTCTACCCAGGAGTTCTGCTCATTATGGCCAAGCCGAGGTGGGGGTGGAGGGAGTGCTGGATTTGGCAGCCAGATGGATTCTGAGGGGCTTGCAGTGGGGCCAGCCCCACTGTTCATTCAGGGGATGACCTTGGGTGGGTTATTTCACTGCCCTTACTTCTGATGTCCATAGAGAAGGGATGACGTGGGGTCAGAGAGGTTAAATAATTCATCCACATGACTATTCACTGGGATCCAGTGCTTCAAAGTTCACTTTAGTGGCCTTTCCGTCGCCAAGCGCCTGCTGGGTTCCAGACTCTGGATACACGAGGTGAACAAGACACGTGGCTGCCCGCTGTGCGCATGGTATCTTCTTGGACCTCCCATTCCTCCTTATCGTTCCCGTTTAAGCCCGAGAAAGTCCCGTGCTTTTAAGAACTTGTGTGGTTAGATTGGGCTCACCTGGGTATCCAGGCTAATCTTCCCCTCCCAATGCCCTGACTAATCCCATCTGTCAAAGTCTTTTGCTACGTAAGGTAACATATTCAGAGGTTCTGGGGATTAGGGTATGGATATCATTCTGTGGGGAGGGACATTCTGCCTACCTAGTCGGCCCTCTAGACCCCAATGATGTGTGTTCATGCCAAATACAACTCTAAATCTCGTCACCTAATCACCTCAATCTGGTACTGGGGAGGCTTTGAGTATGACCCATCCTGGGCAGTTTGTCTCCTTCTGTGAACCTGGAACTCACTAAACCAGTTACCAGGCCCTAAAGTGCAGTGGACGGCCGCCCAGAGGAGCACAATCCGGTTCTGTCCCTGATCCAAGGGACCTGAGATGTGATATGGGCAAGAAAGATAAGGAAGAAACAATGAGGCTGTACACCCAGAAATACCAAACCACCAAGCCTCCCTCCCTGCTGGTCACACAGGACAGGGAAAGGAGTTTCTCCAAAGGGCCTGTCAGCACCGAATTCCACGTCCTGTGAGTTTGGGAAGAGGCCAAGCTAGACGCCTTCCTCCAGCGGGTACTGCTCATTTTAGAAAGTGAGTCAGTCTGGGCGTGGCGGCTCACAGCTGTAACCCCAGCACTTTGGGTGGCCGAGATGGGTGGATCACCTGAAGCCAGGAGTTTGTGACCAGCCTGGCCAACATGGCAAAACCCTGTTCCTACTAAAAATACAAAAATTAGCCAGGTGTGGTGGTGCACGCCTGTGGTCCCAGCTACTCGGGAGGCTGAGGCAGGAGAATTACTTGAACCCAGGAGGCGGTGGTTGTGGTGAGCTGAGATCGTGCCACTGCACTCCAGCCTGGGTAACAGATGAGACTGAGACTCTGCCTCAAGAAAAAAAAAAAGGAGAGTCAGTGCCTGCCCTGGGGTCTTCCATCGGACAGTTGTGCATTACTTCAGGTGAAGGTTTTCCCAGAGCACAGCTGAGCCTGGTCGTCCTGCATGTAGGACGCAGTGTTGTCAAAAGTAGCTGATTATCAGCTCCACCTGGGCTGTTTTTAACCTGGTCCTACCCATATCTTTAATTAGGATCCACGTGCTGGGGGCTTAGGGAAGTCTAAGCTTTTAGAAAGCTCTCCAGTGAGTCTTGTCATCAACTAGGCTTGGCAGCCACAGATCTACAGCTTCCTGGCCCAGAGACACCTGGGCCACAGGAGGGGTCGGAGCTGCCCATGGCACTGGTTGTGAACTGGCGAAGGCTCCCTCCGGTGGGGATCCTGAAGCCCTGAGGACAAGGACCAAGAGGCCTACGCATGCCCCAGGCTTCTGAGGAGGAGAAGAAAGGAAGGATGGAAAAAGCCCATGTGGAGGAACAGGGCTGCTCTACCTCTTGGATGTCCAGGGCCATCTTGATGCTGGGCCATTGCAAGGTAGTGATATCAAGTTCCCTTTTTAAAAAGCCCTGTGGCTGGGTGCAGTGTCTCACTCGTGTAATCCCAGCACTGTGGGAGGACAAAGCGGGCAGATCACCTGAGGTCATGAGTTCCAGACCAGCCTGGCCAACATGGTAAAACCCCATCTCTACTAAAAATACAAAAATTAGCCGGGTGTGGTGGCGGGTGTCTGTAATCCCAGCTACTTGGGAAGCTAAGGCAGGAGAGTCTCTTGAACCGGGAGGCAGAGCTTGCAGGGATCTGAGATGGCGCCACTGCACTCCAGCCTGGGCAACAGAACAAGACTGCATCTTGGGGGAAAAAAAAAGTGAGTGCTTTTACAGAAAACTACTAAGTAAACAATAGGACAGTGGTACACAAGTGACTGATGTTTGGATACTTTTTCTTGATGTTCTAAAGTAGAGCTGCACTATCTAATGTGATTGTCACCAGCCTCATGGAGCTGTGGAGTACTTGGAGTGTGCTGGTGTGATAGGCAGAGTTGCCAGACTTAGTAAATACAAGTTGAGGGTGCCTCCCTCTCCACCAGTGTGGGCTGTGCACAGTGACTTCTTTCCAGAATGGAAAGGGGGATCAAAGAGTAACTTTACAGTGGCGAAACCTGACAAACTGCCTCAGCCAGGTGGCCAAGGTTAATATCAAGCGATACATCACGTTAATAGCACACATGGGTAAGACACGTGAGGCCCTAGGAGGCCAGGACTTAGAAACCTCAAATTCCACAGCCAGTCCTCTTCTCAGTGCCCTCACGTGGCTCCTGCAGAGAGTAGGGACAGTGCCCTAAGGGGCTTTTGGGAGCTTGATGTGACCACATTAGGTGTCTTGGAGGCCTGGAGAGGCATTTGCAGACATGGTGTCTCCCATAGGTATGACAGCCGGGGTTGGTGCTAGAGACCTCTGGTCAGAGCCTGTAATGCCACGTCATGAATTGCCACAAACTTAGCAGCTTAAAAAACAATTGTATTAATATCTCACAGTTTCTGTGGGTCAGGGTCTGGCAGGGTGTGGTTGGGTTCTCTGCTTAGGGCCTTGTTAGGCCAAAATCAAGTATCGGCCAGCTGAGTTCTTTTCAGGAGGCTCTGGGAAGGATCCAGAATGGGCATCCAGGCTCATCAGGCTGTTGGCAGAATTCAGTTCCTTGCAGTTGTAGGGCTGAGGTCCCATTTCGTTGCTGGCTGTAAACTGGAGGCTCCTGGAGGTCCCCTCCATCTTCAGGAACAAGCCTTGAATCTGCCTCGTGCTCTCCAGCCTCTGATTTCCTGGGCCCGGGTTTAGAGAGGGCTCATGTGATTGGCTCAGGCCCTCTACCTTAAGGTCAAGTGATTTGGGACTTTACGTCTGCAAAATCACTGCAGAGCAACACCTAGATTCATGTTCGATTGAATGCCTGGGGGAAGGTGTATCCAACAGGGGTGGGAATCGGGTCTGTTCTGGGGAAGGGGTATCTCAGAATTCTGTCCACAAGGACCTGCCAGATAGAACAGCACAAGGGGGCTTCAGATCCAGACAGCATGGTTCCAATCCCAGCTTTACAACCACTCAATAAATGGTTTGGGACACACAGCCTCTTTGGGCTTCTGTTTCCTCACTTTGCAAAATTGGAGTAAGAACAATCTTGTTCGCCGGCGTGTAGTCCCAGCTACTCGGGAGGCTGAGGCAGGAGAATAACTTGAACCCAGGAGGCGGAGGTTGCAGTGAGCCAAGATGACACCACTGCACCCCAGCCTGGGTGACAAAGCAAGACTCCATCACACACACACACACACACACACACACACACACACACACACACACAAAAAACAGCCTTGTTAAATTCATCCCGTGTGTTGATGCGCTGGCTGTAATTCCTGCTATTATTAGTCACTTGCTCCCAGAGCTGCCCTGCCCATTGCGAGAGCTCTTTTTTGTCTTTCTAGGTGGGAGAATCGTGTTTCCCCTGCCTTTACCACATTTTCCGCCTCTCTGGCTGGTGTCATGGTCCTTTAAGGAGAGTGAGAGCATTGACTTCGGGATCTAGGTCTCCCCAGTTTGGCGGCTGGCCCTGGCTTGGCATGAGAAATAAATGTCAGTGGGAAAAATCTTTTTAAAGATGTATGTATGTAGTAAAATGCATATCCAAACACAAACGTCGTTGCGCGTGTTGATGTGTCTTAAGAAACCCGGGGTAGGGAAGTTTGGTAGGTGGACGTTATTTTCCATCTCCTTTCTCATTGTATGGCGCATGGAAGATGAGATTTTGGCTTTAGCATTTCGCTGTGAGTGTCCTGTTTATTTCATGGTCATGGGCCTTTAGTACCAAATTTACTTGAAAACCTTGTGAAATTATTTATACAGAAAGAAAGAATGAGGAATCATGGGAAATGGGAAAGCAACCAGCCAGTTTTGCAAAAATTCCAACATGAGTGATTTATAACTAATTGGAAAAACATGTCTCTTCTCAGTTGACTTAATCCTTTTTGCAGTGCTGGGTGCCATAAGGATTCTCAGAAGGTTTAAGGAGCATAATCAGCTCCCAAGTTGGTCTGCACAGTGACAAAAAAGGACAAAGGGCTCTGCCTGCATCTGAGGGTCATTTGGTCACGGCCAGCTCTGTCTCGGGGAACAAAGACCCTGTCTGTCATCAACCTTCCTGGCTAAGGCGAGGGAATGGGTTTGGGACAGTAGAGTGTGGGCACTTGTTCTGGCTGGAAACTTAGCCTTCAAAACAAGATTCCAGAGGCAGAGTTTGAGACCCAAACAGAAAAAGGAAATGCCCAGTGTTGAAGTACTCAGAGCGGAGGGGTCCCGAACCGTTTGATTGTAAGCACAGTGTTGGGTCCTTACGCACTTTTACAAAGTTGTTTTCAGAGATGCGGAAGCCGATGGTCCCCACTTTCTCTTCCTCATTGGAGTTCCCTGGAAAAGAGCGTTCCCAGGGACACATGATGTGACGGGGCCACAGCCCCACCAGTGTCCTTAAGAGGGAAACCTGTCAGCAGAGGGGACTGATCAGCCCGGGCTGATCACATGGGCTATGCTAGGCCAGGATCTGCAGAAACCGATAGCCTGCCCTTAAAACTCCCAAGTCAGACCCGGTCGGTCATGGTCCTGGCTTCACTAGCCAGTCTCAGTCCCTGGCTTCATCTGTTGGGGCCAACGCGATGTTGTTTGTGAGATGGAGAGAATGGCATTGCCCCTGCTACCACCAGGGTGGCTTCAGGATGAAATTCAACACGGGAAGCACCCTCCCCCACCCCCATGGACCAAGAGGTGATACTATTAGAGTTATATGGGTTTGTGGTTTCCCCTTACTGTCTCCACTTCCTTCCTGAAACCCTGAAAGAGGCTTCGCAGGAAAGGAAGGGTCTTTCAGATGCCTGAGTGCAGCTGGGAATGGCTGTCCCCAGTTAGCCAGGCTGGTTGGAGCCCAGGGTGATTTGGCTGGGTTGTGGGTTTGAACCACCAGAGCTACTGAGGCATAGCTGGCCCACTGCCTAGTGCTGCCAGCCATCCTACAAACGCCGCCATGGCTCATCCCTGGGAGACGCTCCAGCATTGAACAAAAGGGTTGCCGGGTCTTGTGCTGATCAGGACAGGCCACTCTAGAGTGATCTATCGTCATATTGTAAGGACAGATCTGGGTCTTGTGCCTCCCAGGGACCCTGAGCCCAGAATACACATGACAGGGCCCCAGCCCATGGGCACTGGCCCCTCGTTAGTATTAATTACTCACTTACGTGAAATGCACCTGCTCTTGAAGAGGGGGACAGCCAATGATTAAAATAGTTGAGGGCAGGTCACCAGGCTGTTTTAGGCTCCATTAAGAAATGACTCTGAGAGGGTTATTTTAGAGCAAGGGAAGGGTCTTCCTGTTTCAGGGGCTCTGTGCCTGGCTAGCATCCCCCCCACTCTTGTTGTTGTTGTTGTTGTTGCTTTTTTTTTTTTTTTGAGATGGAGTCTCGCTTTGTTGGCGAGGCTGGAGTGCAGTGGCGCAATCTCGGCTCACTGCAACCTCCGCCTCCCAGGTTCACACCATTCTCCTGCCTCAGCCTCCTGAGTAGCTGGGACCACGGGCATGTGCCACCACTCCTGGCTAACTTTTTGTAATTTTAGTGGAGACGCGGTTTCACTGTGTTAGCCAGGATGGTCTCAATCTCCTGACCTTGTGATCCACCCACCTCGGCCTCCCAAAATGCTGGGATTACAGGCGTGAGCCACCAGCCAGTGCCTTATTTTATGGAAACCCCAGCCTACTCCAGCCACCCAAGAACCTTCATTAAGTGGCTTTGAAGTAGGAACGGCTACTTAATTTGCAGGGATCAGCACAAAATGAAAATCAGTAATTTTCAGAAATTAAGATGTTAACAGCAGAGCATTCAAGCAAGCATTGGGGACCCTTCTGAGTACAGGGCCCTGGCTGTATAGTTTGTACACAGCCCAGGTCTGGACAGAGTGCAAGACAGCTGGCTTGCAGCATGTGAGTGAACTGAGTCACCCTGCCCTTTGTGGGAGTTGATGTGCATCTTTTCTAGGCTGTTGGTCTGGCAGGGCTGATGACGTGAGCGGGGCTTGCCCTGGTCTGGACTGAATGTGATACACTGCGACAAGTTGAAGGGAAGGAGATTGGAGTAGGGTGCTCCAGGCAGCATCATCTCTGTACAACAGGAACTCCCTGAGTTTGGACACATGACTTGATCACCTGTCACAAGGTTCAAAGTGAAACCCAGAAGGCCAGGCAATGATGCATTGAAACTGTTAGTACTCAAGTTTAATGGCATTTTCCAATACCATTAAAAACTTTTGACCAGGTGCGGTGGCTCACGTCTATAATCCCAGCACTTTGGGAGGCCGAGGCGGGCAGATCATGAGGTCAGGTGATCTAGACCATCCTGGCTAACATGGTGAAACCCCGTCTCTACTAAAAATACAAAAAATTAGCCAGGCATGGTGGCGGGCACCTGTAGTCCTAGCTGCTTGGGAGGCTGAGGCAGGAGAATGGTGTGAACCTGGGAGGTGGAGCTTGCAGTGAGCCGAGATCGTGCCACTGCACTCCAGCCTGGGTGACACAGCAAGACTCTGTCTCAAAAAACCAAACAAACAAACAAAGCAAAAACAAAACAACCAACTTTTTTATAGATATGATGTCTTGGTGTGTTGGCCAGGCTGATCTTCAACTCTTGGTCTCAAGTGATCCTCCTGCCTCGGCCTCCCAAGTTGTTGGGATTACAGTCATGAGCCACTGTGCCTGGCCTCCAACACGATTTTTAAAATTTTGATATATCTATGATTTTGCATTATACCTGTTTTGTTACTTCCGTTACAGAAAACTGACCTGGCTGGGTGCCGTGGCTCACGCCTGTAATCCCAGCACTTTGGGAGGCCGAGGTGGGCGGATCACTTGAGATCGGGAGTTTTAGACCATCCCGGCCAACATGGTGAAACCCCGTCTATACTAAAAATAAAAAATTAGCCAGGCATGGTGGCGGGTGCCTGTAATCCCAGCTACTCAGAGGCTGAGGCAGGAAAATCACTAGCCGTGATACAGAGATTACAGTGAGCTGAGATCGTGCCACTGCACTCCACTGCACTCCAGTGCACTCCAGTCTGGGCCACAGAACAAGACTCTGTCTCCAAAAAAAAAAAAAAAACAAAAACAAAAAAAAACACTGAACTTAATAACCATGAGTGTACAAGGAGAAACCAAATCAGGGTGAAATAATTTGTGCCTTGTTTTCTTTACCTTTGACTTTCAGCCTCATGCATTCCTGCAAACGCTTTGCACTTGGCAAACCTTATGAAGACCTTAACTTTTCTGTTTTAAGTGAGATTTCCAAGTGAATTTAAGTTGTGTGGCAAAGGACACTCCCTTTACTGGAGAGCAATTGGTATCTGAAGAGAATGAGGTAGAGGTTGCTAAGGAAACCCCTGTTTGCAATGTTTGGTTTACATAAATTATTGAGGAATAAGAAGAATAAGTTTATTCTTTCTTCCAGATGGTAAACTGGAAGGGAAACATGTTAGTGGGTAAAGTGAGTCATGGGCCATGGGACGCTCAGATGGAACAGGGCTGTGGGATGCCTCTCTCTCTCTCTTTTCACTTGGGACCCCTTTCTAATTTACCTCCCAAGCCTCAAAAGACAAAACCCTCTTATCTGTTTAGGCAGGAACAGATATACTTCCTCTGGGTGGATGGGTAGGGGAGGGAAGGAGGAAGTTTGCGGAAACTGAAAGAGAACTTTTTTGGGGGGAGAGGGAGAAATCTCTTATTTAATTACAAAACCAAAATATCATTTGTAATGCCTTCCTTCTCATACTAGTCTTAAGAAATTGATATGTAATTCACATACCACAAAATGCAGCACTTTAAAGTGTGCCATTCTCTGGTGGTTTTTGTTTGTTTTTGAGATGGAGTCTCACTCTGTCACCCAGGCTGGAGTGCAATGGCGCGATCTTGGCTCACTGCAACCTGCGCCTCCTGGATTCAAGCCATTCTTCTGCCTCAGGCTCCTGAGTAGCTGGGGTTACAGGCACCCACCATCATGCCTGGCTAAGTTTTGTATTTTTTGTAGAGATGAGGTTTCACCATGTTGGGCAGGCTGGTCTTGAACTCCTGACCTCAGGTGATCTGCCTGCCTCGGCCTCCCAAAGTGCTGGGATTACAGGCGTGAACCACTGTGCTTGGCCTTTCCCTGGTGTTTAGTGTATTCACACAGTGGTACAACCATCACCACTAGCTATTTCGAGAACACTTCATCACCCTAAAAGAAATGCCATACCTGTTAGCAGTCAACCCCACAATCCTCCCATCCCCCTCAGCTCTTGTAATCACTGAACGTACTTTCTGTCTATACGGATTTGTCTGCTTTGGACTTTTCGTCCGAATGTAATCGTGCAATATGTAGCATTTCGTGTCTGGCTTTTGGCACTCGGCATGGTGGGTTTTTAACATTTTTGTTGTTGTTGTTTTGAGACAGTCTTGCTCAGTCACCCAGGCTGGAGTGCAGTGGCACTATTTTGGCTCACTGCAACCTGTGCCACTCTGGTTCAGGCGATTCTCCTGCCTCAACCTCCCAAGTAGCTAGGATTACAAGCACCTGCCACCATGCCCAGCTAATATTTGTATTTTTAGTAGAAATGGGGTTTCACCGTGTTGGCCAGGCTGGTCTTGAACTCCTGGCCTCAAGTGATCCACCTGCCTCAGCCTTCCAAAGTGCTGGGATTACAGGCGTGAGCCACCACGCCTGGCTCAGCCTGGTGTTTTCAATATCCATTCATGTTACGGCCTGTATCTGTACTTCATCCCTTTTTATGACTGACTCCTTTTAATGACATAATATTCCATCATATGGATAGACCGCATTTGGTTTCTCCACTCATTGGTGGATATCCGGGCTTTTGGTGGTTTTTCCTAATTTTTGGCAAAAGGGACTTGTTGACACCTAATGGAACTGCAGGAGTCCCAGAGCTGGGCCTTGGTTTTGGGGAAGACTTAACCCAGAAGTTAGGGAAAGGTTAGCACAGTATTTGATGTTCCTCATGAAAAACGCCATTTTCTGTGGTGGTAGTTGTTGTTATTGATAGAGATGAGGTCTCACTGTGTTGTCCAGGATGGTCTCAAACTCCTGAGCTCAAGTGGTCTGCCCACCTCAGACTCCCAAAGTGCTGGGATTGCAGGAGTGAGCCTCTGCAGCAACCCCATTTTCTGAGTTTTTAATTGTTTCATCAAAAAAGTAGGAAGCCCTCATATTATCTGTTTATCTGATGTTAATAGAGCTTTTTTAGAATTAATGTTTACATAGATATCTTTTTTCATCCTGTTTTCATCTTATGATGTTTTTGTATGTAAAGTGTGCCTCTTCTACACGTTATATGGGTGGGTCATGTTTTTGTTTGTGTTTTTTTAAATTTAGTCTCACTAGCTCACTTTCACTTGGAGTGTTTAAGTTCACTTTTGTTCAATGGAATTTCTCATGTACGCTATTTGTTTGTGTGTGTGTGTGTTTTTTTTTTTGGACAGAGTCATGCTCTGTCACTCAGGCTGGAGTGTGCATTGGCATGATCTCGGCTCACTGCAACCTCCGCACCCCTCCCCCGGTCCCAGGTTCAAGTGATTCTCCCACCTTAGCCTCCGACTAGCTGGGATTGCAGGTGCGCGGCACTGCGCCTGGCTAATTTTTTAAAAATATTTTTGGTAGGAAGCCAGCGTGCCCAGCCTATTTCTCTCATCTTTGTTTCTTGTGCCTCCTTTCCTGCCTTCTTTTGGATTAATGGAGGGATTCTTCACATTTCCTTTCATCTCTGTTGACTTTTGGCTACATCTTTTTTGCTGTATGTTTTTAGTTGTATATGTTTTCTGTAGCGATTGTTCTAGGGATTACAACAGACACCCTGACTTTTCACAGTGCACCTGCAGTGCTTATGACACCATTTGTGCAATAAGGCAGTCAAAAGGAATGAAGCACAGACATGGGCCACACATGGCTGAGCGTCAAACTTTATGCCAGGTCCAAGCAGCCAATCACAAAGGCCCACATATTGTATGATTCCATTTATATGAAATGTCCAGAATGGGAAAATCCAGAGAGACAGGGAGCAGATTACTGCTTACCCAGTTCTGGGGAGGAAGGAAGAATTGGGAGGGGTGATGACTAAGGATAACAGAGTTCCTTGCTGGGGAAATGAAAATGTTTGAAAATCAATTGAATTGTGGTGATGGATGCACCGTTCTGTAAGTATACAAAGAGCCACTTATTTTTATCTATCTATCTATCTATCTATCTATCTATCTATCTATCTATCTATCTATCTTATCTTATCTATCTATCTACTTACCTACCTATGTATGTATGTATGTATGTATCTATCTATCTATCTATCTGTCTGTCTGTCTGTCTGTCTGTCTAGGAGACAGTCTCATTCTGTTGCCCAGGCTGGAGTGCAGTGGCACGATCTTGGCTCACTGTAACCTCTGCCTACTGGGTTCAAGAGATTCTCCTGCCTCAGCCTCCCAAGTAGCTGGGATGACAGGCACCCGCTACCACACCCAGCTAATTTTTTTGTACTTTTAGTAGAGATGGGGTTTCACCATGTTGGTCAGGCTCGTCTCAAACTCCTGACCTCAGGTGATCCACCTGCCTTGGCCTACCAAAGTGGTGGGATTACAGACGTGAGCCACCGTGTCCAGCACCATAAGATAGATTTATATTCACCTTTTAAGAAACTGCCAAAATGTCTTTTGGAGTGGCCATGCTGCCATGTTCTCCCCAGCGTGGATGAAGGCTCCATTTCCACACACCCCCGCTTGATATTGATGCGACATCTTTTTAATGTTGAACATTTCTGGATAACACATGCAGCGTGGCTTTCTTTTGCATTCAAAGTGCTTCATATCCCTCGGCAGCATTTGAAAGATTTCTTCATATGGATTGTGTGTGTATATTTTTGCACATTTATTTCTGAGAGTTTTGTTTTTTGGGAGTGTGCTGTTGCAAATGGGATGTTTTCTTTTTTTTTTTTTTTTTTTTTTTTTTTTTTTGAGACGGAGTCTCGCTCTGTCACCCAGGCTGGAGTGCTGTGGCCGGATCTCAGCTCACTGCAAGCTCCGCCTCCCGGGTTCCCGCCATTCTCCTGCCTCAGCCTCCCGAGTAGCCGGGACTACAGGTGCCCGCCACCTCGCCCGGCTAGTTTTTTTTTGTATTTTTTAGTAGAGACGGGGTTTCACCGTGTTAGCCAGGATGGTCTCGATCTCCTGACCTCGTGATCCACCCGTCTCGGCCTCCCAAAGTGCTGGGATTACAGGCTTGAGCCACCGCGCCCGGCCTGCAAATGGGATGTTTTCTTCTGTTAACTTTTCTAACTGCTTGTTTGTACATAGGAAGACTGTTTCAGGCCAGGCTTGGTGGCTCACACCTATAATCCTAGCACTTTGGGAGACTGAGGCAGAAGGACTGCTCGAGCCCAGGGGTTTGAGACCAGCCTGGGCATCATAGTAAGACCTCGTCTCTATTTTTTTTTTTTTTTTTTTTTGAGACAGGGTCTTTCTCTGTCGCCCAGGCTGAAGTGCAGTAGTGCATTCCGGTTCACTGCAACCTCCATGTCCTGGGTTCAAGCAATTCTCGTGCCTCGGCCTTCAATTCAATACTCGTGCCTCTGGTATTACAGGTATGTGCCACCACACCCGGCTAATTTTTGTATTATTAGTAGAGATGGGGTTTTGCCATGTTGGCCAGGCTGGTATCAAACTCCTGGCCTCAAGCAATCCGCCTCCCTTGGCCTCCCAAAGCGCTGGGATTACAGGTGTGAGCTGTGCCCGGCCCCATCTCTATATTTTAAAAATTAAGAAAAAGGAAGGCTGCTTAGTATGTTACTTTTGTACCTAACTCCTTAGCAAAATCTGCCTCCTTTTTAAGAGTAAATATAATTATTTCACCTCCTGCTTTTTTCTTAAATGTCTTACTTTCCTTCTTGCCTAGTTTCATCAGCTAAGGCCTCCAAAATAATTGTGGCAACAGAGGGCATTCTTTTGTTCCGCAGGTTAATGGAAGCTTCCATTGCTTCCATCCCCTACAAATGATGCTGGGCTTTGGCTTGATAGGTGTGTGTCTGGGTGTAATTTCCTTTGTCGTGTGTAATTTAAGGAAGTATCCCTCTTTCTAATTTGATAAGTTTTTAAAATAAGTTTTGTAGTAAATTTTGTCAAATGCCTTTTCAACATCTACGATGATTGATTTTTCTTATAGCATATTAATATAAATGAAATTAGGCCGGGTATGGTGGCTCACGCCTGTAATCTTAGCACTTTGGGAGGCTGAGGCGGGCAGATCACAAGATCAGGAGATCGAGACCATCCTGGCTAATATGGTGAAACCCTGTCTCTACTAAAAATACAAACAATTAGCCAGGCGTGGTGGCAGGCGCCTGTAGTCCCAGCTACTCGGGAGACTGAGGCAGGAGAATGGAGTGAACCCAGGAGGTGGAACTTGAAGTGAGCCTGGATCATAACACTGCACTCCAGCCGGAGCAACAGAGCGAGACTCCATCTCAAAAAAAAAAAAAAAAAAAAAAAAAAAAAAAAAATATATATATATATAAAATGAAATTAAAAGATGTTCTAATTTTGAACCATCCTTGTCACACTGTACAAGTCTCACTTGGTTTAGATCACTTTTTTTTTTTTTTGAGATGGAGTCTCGCTCCGTCGCCCAGGCTGGAGTGCAGTGGCCAGATCTCAGCTCACTGCAAGCTCTGCTTTCCAAGTTCACGCCATTCTCCTGCTTCTGCCTCCCTAGTAGGTGGGACTACAGGTGCCCGCCACGATGCCTGGCTAATTTTTTTCTTTGTATTTTTTAGTAGAGATGGGGTTTCACGCTGTTAGCTAGGATGGTCTTGATCTCCTGATCTCATGATCTGCCCGCCTTGACTTCCCAAAGTGCTGGGATTACAGGTGTGAGCCACCGTACCCAACCAGTTTTAGGTCACTTTTTTTTTTAGGCCCCAGTGGGGTTTATTTGGTAATACTTTATTCTGGATTTTCTTACATTGATTTGTATGTAAACGTCTTACCTTGTTTTGTTTTAGAGATAGGGCCTTGCTCTGATGCCCAGGCTGGAGTGCAGTGGTATGATCATAGTTTATTGTAATTTCGAACTCCTGGGCTGAAGTGATCCTCCTGCCTCAGCCTCCTAGGTAGCTGGGACTATAGGCGCAAGCCACCACACCCGGCTAACGATGAAATTTTTTTAGAGACAGAGTCTTGCTGTGTTGTCCACGCTGGAGTTCAGTGTACATTGTAGATATAAATATTTATTGGTCTTTCCGCTGGAATCATTCCCTCTCCCATCTGTTTCAAATTCATGCACAAGTACTCCACCCACACCCCCCAGTTGCAAAGTATTGATGTTGTCCAACCTGCCTTGAGAAGGGAGAACTGTTTCCCTCTTTGTATGTCTGCTGGCGTCCAGGCTGCTGCTGTGTTTTTGGTAAATACTTGACCCACAGAGTGTGGGAGGCAGGCAGGGAAGGCTTCTGCTTTTCCTTTCTGGACCAGAAATCATGGATCCATCAAGCATATTGAGAAACCAACAGGTCAGGTGGCTGCACACGCTAGTTGGCATCTGACTCTTAAATTGCTCAGGGGCCCCTGCATACCAGTGATTTGCTTTGCTTTTATTGCAAAAGCAGAAGTGGGGGTTGACTGAGCTTGGGCAGCCTTGGGAGGCAGACAAGCCTGCATCAGCACCATCCTGGCCGTTTGTAGGTTGTATGACCTTGGGGGAATCTTCTCAACTCTGTGAGCCTTTGTTTCTTCTCTCATTAAGTAGGGATCATCCATTCCTCATTGGACTATTGTAAGGCCTAAGATCAAACTTGTAAGGCCTAAGATCAAACATCTTTTTTCTTTTTGAGATGGAGTCTCGCTCTGTCACCAGGCTGGAGTGCAGTGGCGCGATCTCAGCTCACTGCAGTCTCCGCCTCCCAGGTTAAAGCAATTCTTGGCCTCAGCCTCATGGGCAGCTGGGATTACAGGCGCCTGCCACCACGCCCAGCTAATTTATTTATTTATTTTTTTTGTATTTTTAGTAGCGACGACGTTTCACCATCTTGGCCACGCTGGTCTTGAACTCCCAACCATGTGATCCACCCGCCTCGGCCTCCCAAAGTGCTGAGCCACCATGCCTGGCCCCCAGATCAAACATCTTTCAAGGCACTTGGAGAAGTGCCTGGGCTCCGGAGTCTTGAGGCTGTAACCATAGTAAAACACTTAAATCACAGCTGCTCTCCCTTCTCTCTTCCCTCCAGTGTGGCAATGTGGAGGACCAACCTTCTCGTTCCCATTCACCCTGGAGTTCTTTCTTGTAAACTTCATCTGGCACCTGCTGCGCTGTGCAGGGATTCATTGCGGGGGGAGGGGAAAGGGAAGGGGGGGAGTAGGGCAGAGGTCAGGGATGGTCAAGTCTGGCCTTCAGCTTGCCTCAGTCCCCATGGCTGATGCCTTGCCCTTTACTCTGGAATCTGGACCCTACAAGCTCCTACCAAAGGCTCAGTGCAGAGAGGGCTCCAGGGCACCCCCTATCGGTGAGCAGATTCTGTAGCCGCCCGCACCTCCCCATCTCTTGAGTGGATGATCAGCCCCAGTAATCCAGAGACACATTCTTGGATTCTGCCAGCTTTATTTTTCAGTTAAAAACTCAAAGGAAAAAGTTATATCCCAAAAGAAAGTAAAAAACTTCCAATGCTGTAGCCTGGGGGCCTGACTTCACAGGTACCCCTACCAAAGCGGAGGCCCTCCCCAGAGCCTCCTAAAGCATTCCGTCACAGTGTGTCTACCCCAGAGAGAAAAGCTCCCTCCCTAGGCTTCTGATTAACGGGCTTGGGGCCATCAGTTCCCCTCAAGGAAGCTCCTGCCTCAGAAGACCCCTGGATCAGGCAGGGAAAACCAGTACCAAGCTGCTGAGGGCCTGGCTTCGTGTCCCCCACCACACAGTCAGTGTTCTGAAGCGGCTTCCCAGATGGCTGTTGAATAAGTGAGTAAATATCTTGGGCATGAACAGGGGCCACACTGTCTCCTGGTTTACAGTGGAGGTGTGGAGGAAGGGGGAGAATTACCCAGACCAGTGGGAGAGTTTCCCCCAGAAGTATTTTTGAGCCCAGTGGCAAAGAGCTCTTGTTTCCTGCGTTTGAAGCACGTGCAGTTCTGAGTTTCCCGGCATTCCATGCTGGTTATTCTCTCCCAGCCATGAATCTTGCCCTTGCCAAGGAACTGGAATTGGAGTACAAGGTGAAGGGGTTTGAAGTCTTTGGCAGCCTAATGCTGGGTTGGATGAAATCTCAAACTGTAAAGGAGAGAGAAGAGAAGTAAGACCAGGCTATGGGCCCTGGAGGAGAGGGGCCCCTGGCCCTCATTATTAATAGGACAACTCCCCATCTACTCCCATCCATCTCCCTCTCCCCTTTTTGTAAGAGCAGTGGGCATGGGTCAATGAGTCCCTATACCTGCAGGGCCTTTGCAGGCAGTGGTGCTAGGCCCAGCCTGCTGAGTTCCTTGGAAATTGAACAACCACCTGTGGAGGGCTCACTCTGTGTCAGGCTCTGCTGCCAGCACCCCGGACACAGAGAAGACCAAGACACGGTTCCTAGCCAAGGGGAGGGTGGAAGCTTAGCACACGATGATTTGAGAGCTCAGGATGCATCCAACCCACAGTGTGGGCTAAAGGGAGCTCACTATGTGGGTGAGATCTTCAGTACAGCATGCAGTGGAGGCCGTGACGCAGGGCTCCTGGCCCTAGAGGTGCTGCTCTGCTGTGTCACTGTCAAATGTGGTGGGCAAGGGCACAGACTGACACTCAGAGCTACCAGGTTAAGGAAGTGCCCTTCTATCCCTCATCTGCTAAGAGAACTGTTTAAAAGATGGGCTTTAATTTTTTTGAGATGGAGTCTCGCTCTGTCACCCACGCTGGAGTACAGTGGCTCACTGCAACCTTTGCCTGCTGGGTTCAAGCAATTCTCCTGCCTCAGCCTCCTGAGTAGCACCTGCCACCACACCTGGCTAATTTTTATATTTTTAGTAGAGACGGGGTTGGGCCAGGCTGGTCTCAAACTTCTGACCTCAAGTGATGTGCCTGCCTTGGCCTCCCAAAGTGTTGGGATTACAGGAGCGAGCCACTGTGCCCAGCTTTTTATTTTTTTTCTGTCGCCGAGACTGGAGTGCAGAGGTACGATCTTAGCTCACTTCAACCTCTGCCTCCTGGGTTCAAGTGATTCTCCTGCCTCAGCCTCCCAAGTAGCTGGGATTACAGGCGTGTGCCACTATACCCGGTTAATTTTTATATTTTTAGTTGAGACGGGGGTTTCACCATGTTGGCCAGGCTGGTCTCGAACTCCTGACCTTGTGATCTGCCTGCCTCAGCCTCCCAAAGTGCTGGGATTACAGGTGTGAGCCACCTCACCTGGCCAGGAAGCACACTTCTATCCCTCATCTGCTAAGAGAACCGTTTAAAATATGGGGTTTAGGTTGCCTTTTCTGCCATCTCTTTCTACTACATTCTGGTTCTTTTTCAGATATATAATTTTCAGTAATTAGTCAATTAGCTGATTAGATAAATTAATTACTAAACTACACATTTAGTAATTAGTAATTTTAATAATTTCTAGTTCCCTGCTGAAATCTATAATCTGTGTCTAATAAGGCTACTATCTGAGTCCTGTGTGTCTGTGGCTATTGTCTGTCTGTGCTAGTTTTTACACTTAGAATTTTATCTCCTTATGTGTTTGGTTTTATAACTACGGTGTTCATATGTATAAAGTTTATCATCACATCACCACGCCTAGCACAGAGGTGCTCAATATACATTTCTACTGTAAAAAATGTTAAATGTGGTTAAATACATGTAAAATTCACCATAACCATTTTAAAGTACACAATTCAGTGTAAGTACATTCATATTTTTGTGCAACCAATCTCTGGAACTCACTGAATCCTGCCAAACTGAAACTTTATCCCCATTAAATAGCCCATTACTGCTCTCTCCCAGCTCCTGGCAGCCACCACTGTACTTTGTCTCTAGGAAACTGGTTACTCTAGGTCCTTCAAATATGTTTTTGTGACTGGCTTGTTTCACTTTGTATAATGTCCTCAAGGTTCATCCATGTGGTAGCGTGTCAGAATTTCCTTCCTTTTTAAGGCTGAATCATAATTGACTGTATGGAGAGACCACATTTGTTTATCTGTCAGTGGACACTTGGGTTGCTGCTGTCTCTTGGCCGTTGTGAATAATGCTGCTATGAACATCGGTGTATAAATGTGTGAGACCCTTTGAATTTTAGGGGATACATACCCAGAAGTAGAATTACTGGATTGTACAGTAATTCTTTGTTTTGAGACAGAGTCTCACTCTGTCACCCAGGCTGCAATGCAGTGGTGCAATCTTGGCTCATTGCAACCCCCGCCTCCCGGGTTCAAGTGATTCTCATGCCTCAACCTCCCGAGTAGCTGGGATTACAGGCCCGCACCATCACGCTTGGCTAACTTTTGTTTTGTTGTAGAGATGGGGTTTCACCATGTTGGCCAGGCTGGTGTCAAACTTCTGGCCTCAAGTGATTCGCCTGCCCCAGCCTCCCAAAGTGCTGGGATTACAGGTGTGAGCCACTGCACCTGGCCGATTTTGAACTTTTTGGTGAATTGCCATACTGTTTTTTCTGTTTATTCTCCCAGTAAGAGTACACAAGGGTTCCAACCGCTCAACATCCTAACACGTGTTATTTTCTGTATTGTTTACAGCCATCCTAATGGGTCTGAGGTGGCAGCTCCATGGAGGCTTTGTGGTTTTTTTTTTTTTTTTTTTTGAGACAGAGTCTTGCTCTGTCACCAAGGCTGGAGTGCAGTGGCAGGATCTCAGCTCACTGTAACCCCTGCCTCCTGGGTTCAAGCAATTCTCCTGCCCCAGCCTGTTGAGCAGCTGGGACTACAGGCGTACACCACCACTCCTGGCTAATATTTGTATTTTTGCTAGAGACGTGGTGTCACCATGTTGGCCAGGCTGGTCTCGAACTCCTGACCTCAAGTGATCTGTCCACCTTGGCCTCCAAAAGTGCTGGGATTACAGGCATGAGCTGCTGTGCCCAGCCTCTCCATGTGGTTTTGATTTGAGTTCCCCTAATAATTAGTGATGTTGAGCATCTTTTTACGTGCTTATTGCCCATTTGCATATCTTATTGGGAGAAATGTCTATTCAAGTCCTTTGTACATTTTTGAACTGGGTTGGGTTTCTGTTGTTACACTGTGAGAGTGCTTTATGTATTCTAGATGGGAACTCCTTATCAGATACAATTTGCACATCTTTACTCCCATTCTGTAGGATGCCTTTTCACTCTGTTAATAGTATCCTTCGATGCAATCCAGTTTGTCTATTTTTCCTTTTGTTCATGTGCCTTTGGTGTCATATGTGTCATATCAAAGAAGTCATTGCCAAAAAGGAAGCCCTCCTACTGTGTTTTAAGAGTTATATAGTGGCCAGGCACAGTGGGTCACACCTGTAATCCCAGCACTTTGGGAGGCCAAGGCAGGTGGATCATGAGGTCAGGAGATCAAGACCATCCTGACTAACACGGTGAAACCCCGTCTCTACTAAAAAATACAAAAAAAAATTAGGCAGGCGTGGTTGCGGGCACCTGTAGTCCCAGCTACTTAGGAGGCTGAGACAGGAGAATGGCATGAACCAGGAAGCGGAGCTTGCAGTGAGCCGAGATCAAGCCATTGCACTGCAGCCTGGGCAAGTAAGCAAGACTCCGCCTCAAAAAAAAAAAAAAAAAAAAAAAAAGTTGTATAGTTTCAGCTCTTAAAGTTAGGTCTTTAATCCATTATTGAGCTTTTCTTTTTTTTTTTCCAACATGGTATAAGGTAATGGTTTAACTTTGTTCTTTTGCATGTGGATATCTAGTTTTCCCAACGCCATTTGTTGAAAGACTGTCCTTTCCCCAATTCGATAGTCTTGGCATCCTTACTGAAATCACTTGACCATATGTGTAAGACTTTCTTTCTAGACTCTGTATTTCATTCCACTGGTCTATATGTGTGTCTTTATGCCAGTACCACACTTTTGACCACTGTAGCTTTTAACAGATTTTGAAATTTGGAAGTATAATGTGTCCAACTTTGTTCTTTGTTTTCAAGATTGTTTTGGCCATTTGGGGTCCCTTGAAATTGCATATAAACTTTAGGATGGATTTTTCTATAATTGAAGAAAAAATGCCACTGGGATTGCGATAGCAATTACATTAAACCTGTAGATCACTTTGAGTAGTATTGACATCTTAATGATACTAAGTCTTATAATCCTTAAATATTACATGCCTTTACATTTGTTGCACAACCAGTCTCTGGGACTCTACATCCTGCCAAAGTCTGCCTCCTGGTTAAGTTTATTCTTACTTTATTTGATGCTATTGTAAACGGACTTAAAAAAAAAAAAAGATGGTGTCTCACTATGTTGCCCAGGCTGGAGTACAGTGGCTATTCACAGGCATAATCATCATCAAAACTGATAGCGTCGACCTCTGAGGCTCAAGCAATCCTCCTGCCTCAACCTCCCAAGTAGCTGAGACTGTAGGCATGCACCACCATGCCCAGCAGGAATTGTTTTCTTAATTTCCCTCTTGGATTGTTGACTGTTAGTGTGTAGAAATTGCAACCGACTTTTGTATGTTGATTTCGTAATCCTGAAACTTTGACAAATTATTAGTTCTAACTTTTTTTTTCATGCAGTCTTCAGGATTTTCGACAAAGAAGATCACATCTGTTAACAGATAATTTTACTGCCTCTGTTCCAATTTGGATGCCTTTTCTTTTTCCTTTCTTTCTTAATAGCTCTGGCGAGGATTTCCAGCATTATGAAAGCAGGCATCATCGTTTTATTCCTCATCTTGGAAAACTTTCTTTCATCACTGAGTATGATGTTAGCTGAGGGTTGTTTATATGACCTTTATTATGCTGAGGTCATTTCTATTTCGAGTTTGTGTTTTTTAATCATGAAAAGGGTATTAAACTGTGTTAAATGTTTTTTCTGCACTAACTGAAATAGTGATGTGTTTAACAGAATGAAGGAATGTGTTATCTTACACTGATTTTTATATGGTAACCATCTTTGCATTCCAGGAATAAATCTCACTTGATCATGGTATATAATCCTTTTTATGATGCTGTCAAATTCTCCTTACGAGTATTTTGTTGAGAACTTTTGCATCTGTATTTATGAGGGATATTACTTTATTTTCCTCTGGTTCTTTGTCTACCTTTGGTATCAGTAATGCTGGCCTCACAGAATGCGTTTGGAGGTATTCTTTCCTGAGTGTTTTGTAAGAATATGAGCAGGATTGGTGTTGATTGTTCAAATGTTTGGTAATTCACCAGTGAAGCCATCTGATCTTGTGCTTTTCTTTCTTGCCAAGTTTTTGGTCACTGATTCAATCTCCTTGGTAGTTATATGTCTGTTTTTCTATCTTCTATTTATTTCTGCTCTAACTTTTATTATTTCCTTCTCCTATCTTTGGGTTTAGGCTGTTTTTTTTTTTTAATAACTTAAAGTAGAAGGTTAGGTTGTTGGTTTGAGAGCTTTTCCTTTTTCTTTGAGAGAGGGTCTTGCCATATTGCCCAAGCTCGTCTAAAACTCCTGGGTTCAAGCAATCTCCTGGCCTCGACCTTCCAAGTAGCTGGGATTATAGAACAGTGTCACTGTGCCTGGCTGCTGCTGCTTTTTTTTTTTTTTTTTGTGGGTGAGGCGGGAGGTAGAGTCTAGCTGTGTCACTCAGGCTGGAGTGCAGTGGCACAATCTCAGGTTACTGCAACCTCTGGCTCCCGGGTTCAAGTGATTCTCCTGCCTCAGCCTCCCAAGTAGCTGGGATTACAGGCACCTGCCACCACGCCCAGCTACATTTTATATTTTTAGTAGAGATGAGGTTTCACCATGTTAGCCAGGCTGGTCTCAAACTCCTGACCTCAGGTCATTTGCCCACCTCGCCCTCTCAGAGTGCTGGGATTACAGGTGGAGGCACTGTGCTCAGCTGGCTTCTTTTTTAATGTAAGTGTGTACAGCTACAAATTTCCCTCATAGCACTGCTTTTGCTGCCTCCCGTAAGATGTGATGTTTTGTCTCAAGATACTTTCTAATTTTCCTTTTTTTCCTTTGATCCACTGGTTTTGTAGTATGTTGTTTACTTCCCACATATTTGTGGATATTTCAGTTTTCCTTCTATTATGATTTCAGTCATTTAAAATGTATTAAATCTTGCTTTGAAGCCTAACATACAATCTTTCCCCAAGAACATTCCATGTGTACTTTTGAAGAATGTGTATTCTGCTGCTGGGTGAAGTTATCTGTGTGGTAGGTCCAACTGGTGTATAGTATTATTCACGTACTTTGTTTCCTTCTTGATCTTCTGTCTGGATGTTTTATCCATTATTGAAAGTGAGGTATTGGGCCGGGTGCAGTGTCTCAGGCCTGTAATCCAAGCACTTTAGGAGGCCAAGATGGGTGGATCCCTTGAGGTCAGGAGTTCGAGACCAGCCTGGCCAACATGGTGAAACCCTGTCTCTACTAAAAATAGCCGGGGCTACTCAGAGGCACAAGAATCACTTGAACCCAGGAGGTGGAGGTTGCAGTGAGCCATTATCATGCCACTGCACTCCAGCCTGGGCAAGAGTGAGATTCCATCTCAAAAAAAAAAAGTGAGGTGAAGTCTCCTACCATTATCATAGAACTATCTATTTCTGCTTTCATTCTACAGTGTTTGCGTCAGTGTTTGCTTCATATATTTAGGAGCTCTGAGGTGCGTTGCATGTACATTTATAACTGGTGAATTGACTGTTATCGTTATCTCTTATAACGGCTTTTGACCTTAGGTCAATTTTGTCTGATATTAGTATAGCTACTCCTTCTCTTTTTTCATCCTTTCACTTTCAACCTATGTGTAAGTCTCTTAGTCTTTTGATTGTGGAATTCATTTGTATTTTTAAAGATTATCGTTCTGACGCAACTCACTAACCTGGTGACTGTGTCATGAGGCCCACAGCCAAGGACTGCGGTGAGCAGTTGCTGTGGGAGGACGCCAGCACGCTACTTATGGGACTTCCCGATGGAGAAGCACTTCCTGGTGCCACGCCGTTCATTGTTTTCTGCATGGCTTATGGTTTGCTTTCTCTCTCATTTCGTCCCTTTGTGTTTAATTGATTTTTTTTTATTGTGATACACTTAGAATTCCTTCTCATTTCCTTTTATGTACATTCTGTAGATATTTTGTCATTACCAAGGGGATTACATGAAGCATCCTGAAGTTATAGCAATCCATTTTAAACTAGTAAGTACGATCACATACAAATACCCTACTCTTTGACAGCTCTGCCTCCCTCCTACCTTGTTGATGTCACACATTGTATCTATTTTTAGAGACAGGGTCTCACGCTGTCACTCAGGCTGGAGTGCAGTGGCATTATCATAGCTCAGTGTAACCTCAAATCCCTGGACTCAAGCAATCCTCCTGAGTAGCTGAGACTACAGGTGCATGCCACCATGCCTAATTTTTTTCAATTATATATTTAACAGATTTATAGTTATAAATGTTTTAAATGCAATAACAGATATGAATCAAAATTACAATACAGGTCTTGATATGTGGCCTCAAATTTCCACCTAGCTTTTTTTTTTTTTTTTGACTTGAAGGACTCCCTTTAGCATTTCTTGCATAATGAACTCCCTCAGCTTTTGTTTATCTAAGAATGTCTTAATTTCTCTGGTTGGGCACGAGGCAGGCAGATCACGAAGTCAGGAGTTTGAGACCAGCCTGGCCAACATGGTGAAACCTCGTCTCTACTAAAAATACAAAAATTAGCCGGGCATGGTGGCGTGCACCTGTAAGCCCAGCTGCCTGGGAGGCTGCACCACTGCACTCCAGCGTGAAGGACAGAGCAAGATCCTGTCTCAAAAAAAAAAAGAATAAAAAGCATCTTAATTTCTTTTTCTTATAAGAGTTCATAATATGTCTTTATTTTGTAATTTACAATCACCTTTTAATTTGTCCTCCAAAAGTTAATTATAATTGGTGACTGCTTTTCTTAGATACTTCTCTGGTGTCCAAGAAAGGGGAATAATTTAGCCCTTGATTTAAAAACCCCTAAGGGAGTGAGAGGACCTTAACTGCAGATACTATTCCATTGTGATGCTTTGGCTGTAAGTCTTCTCTGTTGTCCTCCCCAGATGTTTTGTTGATGGCTGAAGTAGCCGACAGTTTTGTATTTACACGGTCAAAACAGCGAGCGCTTCTGCTTGATTCACAGATTCTCCGAGGTTCCCGTGCAGCCATACCACCTCCTGTCTTGGCACTTCATAGTTGTCTCATTGAGTCCAAGGCTGCCTCCTGAGGGTCTAGTTGGTAGACCATGAAGTTGATTCCTGCTTTAAGCCTAGCTCTGCCAGCAGTTGTCCTATATTCTCACCAGTCACATTTTTGGTACTGGAATGGTGCTTTTTATAGTACACTCATAAGTGGATGCTGAAATCACAACCTGGCTATTTGGATGTCCAACCAATGCTTTATGCTGCTGAGTCCTTGGCACTCACCACCCCGTGCCGGAACTCACCGGAGCTCACATGTGTGGTGCTACCTTGTTTCTCTGTGACTTTTTGTTTTTCTGAGACAGGCAGGTCATCAAGCCTTGACCTCATGGGTTCACCATCTCAGGCAGAAGTGTGGGAGCGTGAGCCATTGAGCTTTGAGTTCTTGAGACGGAGTCTTGACCTCATGGCCGTTCAAGCCATCTCACCTCCTGCAGCCTCCCTGGGAAAGTGCTGGGGCTAGTAAGTAAGCGGGGTGAGCCAGGATGGTCCGATCACTGACCTCGTGGCCCTCTCGGCCTCCCAAAGTGCTTTACAGAGCTTTGAGTTCTTTATATATTCTAGAGATGAGTCCTTGGTCTGATAGGTGGTTTGTAAACATTTTTCCAAATCTGTAGCTTATCTTTCTATCTTCTTAGTAGAGTCTTTCAGACAGCAAAAATATGATCTTTCTTGCAAATACTCTGCCTCTGTGGCAGGCAAGCAGCTACAGACTACATAAATGAATGTCAGTGGATCCCTTGAGTAAGTGTCATTCGTGGTAAACGTATCTCTAGACAGATCAGTGCTGAGAGGCTATTTCATTCTTAAATAATAGTTGAGCAGGGTATACACACTAACCTCATGTTTATTTTCTCTTATTCCACTGTTTTCTGCTGTTGCTGGTGGGAGATGGATTATCAACATGTTCTTCCTTCTTTCCACTCTCTTCAGTAGCTTTTAGGACCTTTGTTTTTTCCTGCAATTTTGTTCTGATGGGTCTTGGTATGGATGCATTTACTGTATTGGGGATTGTGCCTCCTGACTCTAAAGGATCCTGTGTCTGTTTTCCTGCTGGAATTTTTTTTTTTTTTTTGAGACGGAGTCTTGCTCTGTTGTTCAGGCTGGAGCACAGTGGTGCAATCTCAGCTCACTGCAACCTCCACCTCCTGGGTTCAAGTGATTCTCCTGCCTCAGCCTCCTGACTAGCTGGGATTACAAGAGCACACCACCACACCCGGCTAATTTTTGTATTTTTAGTAGAGACGGGGGTTTCACCATGTTGGCCAGGCTAGTCTCAAACTCCTGACCTCAAGCGATCTGCCCATCTCGGCCCCCCAAAGTGCTGGGATTACAGGCATGAGCCACCGTACCCGGCATTTCTTTTAGACATGTTGGATCCTCTTATTTCATCCTCCCTTTGTCATATTTTCCAATTCATTAATTTTCTCTTCTGCCGTTAAGGTTTTAAATGTCTGAACGGCAGCCACTAATTCTGGCATCTGAAGCTCTTGGAAGTCTACTCGTGTTGTTGTCACTGACTTCTATGCCCTTTTATTGGGACTTTGGCTGTGGGAATCACGCAGCACCGGATGAAGGAGCTCTCAGCACGTGGGATCTCGTGCTATCTCAAGGTAGCTAGTGATAGAACTGAATTAGAGGGACACCCTGGTAGTAGGGACAATGGTCAGAGAAGTCATCCGCTGTGTTGATGATGGTTGTGGTATGAGAGCAGAGGGAAAACAGGGCTGAGTATTTACCCTAAACAGTGGTATACATTCAAACCCCTCAAGAGGCTAGGCACCATGGCTCATGCCTGTCATTCCAGCACTTTGGGAGGCTGAGGCAGGAGAATCGCTTGAACCTGGGAGGTGGAAGTTGCAGTGAGCCGAGATTGCACCACGGCACTCCAGCCTGGGTGACAGAGTGAGACTGTCCCAAAAAAGAAAAAGCCCTACCGGCAAATTTTCAAGAGGTGACTTTATGTGGCTCTCTGGACACTTAGCTTAGTAGGGGATAGGGAATCCATTTACACTGATAGAAGGAGCACCTGAGGCTGGGTGGTTCATAAATAAGAGAGGTAATAGGCTCACAGTTCTACAAGCTGTACAAGCATGGCTCCAGCATTTGCTGGGCTTCTGGGAGGCCTCAGGAAGCTTACAGTCATGGCAGGAGGAGAGAGTACAAACACAGAGAGGAGGTGCCAGGGCCTTTTTAAACAACCTACTCTGATGTGAACTAATAGAGCAAGAATGTCCTCCCTGGTGAGAGAAAGGGACTGGTTTTCCCTCTGGGCTGGGGGGCAGAGTGCCAGATGGCTGGGGCAGCTTACCACACTGCGGAGGAGGGGCCAGGGGCACAAAGCCCCGGGCACACAGGTGGATGTAGGTGGACACCAGCTTGCAGGCAGGCTGGAGCTCCCGGGTGCCACAGGCATCCTGCACACACAGGCTGAGGAATGGTGTAGGGTCTACCTGAAATCAGAGGCACCCAGTCACTGTCCACACCCTGGGGAGTGGCAAGAAGGAAGGGCCTAGGCTAGATCAGGGAAAGGGCCTTCTGCACCCCATGGGCCAGGCTTACACTCACCACCCAGAAGCAGTTCCTCAAACTGGAGTGGGGGTCCTCGAAGAAGGCCCGGCAGGTGGGGCTCTGTTCTCGGCAGGCCTGCTGAGTCTTCTCAGTGGCCCTGCAGTCACCACCCACCTGGCAGGACAGACACAAGACTCAGGCCTCCTGCTGGACCATGTGGCTCCCCAACATACACTGGCCTCAGCAGGAGACTTCCCCCAACCCTGGGCCTACGAAGTCCTCTGCAGAGCCATCAGGCCGCCTGCCTCTCCCAGGACACTGCAGAGAGCAGCCCTCAAGAACCTCAGGTGCACCCACTCACCTGCCAGGCCAGGCTGAGCTCCTCCAGGCTGCGGGCCACAGAGCCGTCTGGCAACATCAGCTCATTGCCTGCTTCATTGTCATTGGTGCCTAGAAGACCAGCAGATATGCCTGTGGGGAGGAGGGAAGCTGAGGTGGCGGTAAGAGCCTGTGATCCTCCTGCAGCCACAGCCCTGCTGCCTTGGGACCTGTGTGTGAGATGAGCCGAGGCACACAAGAGCAGTAGAATCCCACCACCTCCACACTGGACTCCTGGAGCCCAGGCCCTGGCTCGAAACCCTCATCAGAGGAGGAAGAGAAAGCGCAGGGGCTCAGGACAGCATGTGTACACCCCTATCCCCTCCCCATGTCCTCAGCTCGAGTGGCTGAAATCCTTTGTGCTCCTTGGCAGAGGGAACACGGAAGGGCCAACTCCACACTGGAGCTGCGTGTCCCAGAGACGGGGCAGAAAGCTCTGGGCGGTCATCTGGACACGGGGTCAATAGCATAAGGCTAGACGAGTGAGGGCACACACGCTGCCATGCTAGAGACGAGGCTGGCAGAGGCTCTGCATGCACAGTTGCTGCCTGTCGCCCTGGAAGCTTAAACTGGTACATCCCAGAGAGACCTTTGTAGGTGGGGCCAACCCTGCTGGGGCCCAGACCCACCATGGTGCCAGAGGCCCAGAGTCAGGCTGCAGAGGCCGGTGGGCACGTCACAGGAGACAGAGACCCCGTCCTCACTGGACAGCTCAATCCTGGGGACGTTCCTCCTTGTCGTAGGATGCAGCTTGAGGTCCGGACAGCTCTCCCCCGGCACAGAGGAGTTGTACAGTCTGTAGGCCTGTGGGCCAGAGGGGACTGGGCAGGAAATCTGACCCACAGCCAGGTGACAAACTTGAAAGTACCATCCCCCTCAGGCGACCTGCCATGGGCACAGGTCTCCAGGGGAGGCTGCCGTGCCTCTCCAGCTCACCTGCAGACTGGGGTAGAAGACGAGGGTCATGTGGTTTAGCTCCATGGACAGGGCCGTGAGCCCTGAGCCTATCCGACTCAGTGTCAGCGAGAATGTGTTGTGAGCAAAGTCCTGGGCCAGGAGGATGCTGCCGCACTGGGCGCTGAGGTCCCATACCTGGCCATCGAAGGTCACCACGTGCTGGGCCCCGGCTACCAGGGCATGATCTGGGGAGGAAAAGCCCAAAGGCAGTGTGAGTGAGGCCAGCTCCACTCACCCACTGCAGTGGGAGCCCAGCGCCTGCCAGGCACCCCGATACCTAGAGCCTTGGCTTAGCCTGCCCTGAGGCCAGGATTCCCCCTCCCCTGCTGCAGCAGTCAGAGGTCCAGGGATTCCCCCACCGGCTTCAAGGTGGCTTAGAGCTGAAGGTCTACGGGCAATTCAGCCCTAACGACGAATGCAGTCCTGAGACCCGCTACAAAAATACTGTGCTAAGTAAAAAAGCCTGGCTCAAATGCCACATAGGTTTTGCTTGTATTTACATAAAATGTCTAGAGCAGGCATAGCCATGGACACAGAAGGCAGATTGGTAGCTGCAGGGTTTCAGTTTAGGCGGATGCATGCACAACTCTGAATAAACTAGAAGCCACTGAATCGTACACTTAAAATTCACACATCGGCCAGGCACGGTGGTGCTAAGCCATCCCAGCACTTTGAGGGGCTGAGGCAGGAGGATCACTTGAGCCCAGAAGGTCCAGGCTACAGTGAGCTGAGATCGCGCCACTGCACTCTAGCTACAACAACAGAGTGAGACCTAGTCTCGAAAAAAAATTGCACAGATCATACAAGTCATCCATTTAATCTCAATGAAGCTGCTGCGGGTGGGAGAAAAAACACTGTCAGTGGATGACCAACGGGTACCCCAAACACGAGACTAGTATCCTGCAGACCTACCCTCTTCAGGGTAGGGAAGAGATGGCCTGAGAAGGAGGTCTGACCGGCCCAGCCAGTGAGCTGTGGCTTGGATGGGGGTGCCCGTGCCCGTGGTCAGGAAGCACCATCTATGGTGCAAAGCCAGGCACCTGTTGGCAAGTCCCAGCATCCTGAGGGAGACACTACCAGCCCCGTGGTCAGCTGTCAGAACTGAGGGGCACAGAGGAGCCCACAGTCACACACATGGAATTTGAAGACCAGGCTGTTTTCTACAACACCAATGCGCTGCTTAGACATGACTGCGCTCATGCTTCTTGGGAGCCCTGGGCCTTGGTGTGAGTCCCACACACATAAACCACTCCTTGCCAAGCCTAGGTACCCTGGTTCCCCCAAGGACATGAGGGGCTCCCCCTGCATCAAGAACAGTAGATGCCCATAACCCATATGAGCGAGCCACGTTGTTACCTGCATCTCACAGTGGAGGAAACGGTGTCCCATAGAGGTTAGACTCGCCTGGCCACACAGCAAGCCTGAGCCACACACAGGCTCCCCAGGGGTCCAGAGCCAGGGCTGGTCCCAGCACAGCCCTTGGCTGCAGGTCACTTCTGACCAGCAAGTCTGAAGTCAGTCATTCTTCTTCTAGCTGGAACTGGAGGGCTGCCCTCTTCTCCAGCAGCGCCCACAGCGAGGGAGCTGGCCTAAAGTCCTAAACTGCCCTCCTCACCCCTCTGCAGGGCCAGGCCTTATATTCTGGACAAAAGCAGGATGTGGAGCCTCAGCCCTAGTCCCATAGGACCTTGGGAAGTCCAGTAAGCTCTGGACCTGGTACTGTGATGCCACCAGCCTATGGAGGCTTCCCTGTGCCCACGGGGCAGGGGACTCCCCAGGGAGGAGGGCAGCACAGCCCAGGGCAGGACTTACACTCCCAGGGGCCCTCCAGCAGGCGGCGTCTGAGCCGGTAGTACTCGGCCAGCACGTTGGCCCCAGACAGCTCTCGGAGCGGCCGCAGCAGCTTCTCCACCAGGTAGCTGGTCACCTGGGCCACATCCAGGGGCTCGTCCCCCGCAGGCAGCAGTGGCAGTGTCACCACCACTGAGCGATTTCTGGAGGGAACGCAGAGGACAAGTCACTGTGCCTGCCCGAGCCTTGCTTCCCTTGGCTGCAGAGGGGAGCTCCCAGGTCCGCAGGAAGAGCTTTGCAGTGGAGAGCATGGGGGTGCCTCCCAGGGAGGGGCTGTGCTTGTCTTGGGAAATCCCATCATGAGGTGGAGGAGGACAGAGGCCAGTATGACAGCACAGGTGGTGGATGATGCCGGGGACAGAAACAAGCTGCCCCATTTTTGAGGACACAGATGTCCGATGCCATGGCTGCTCTGCCCCCTGGGTCTTGGGCAGCATGGGCGCATGTGTGGGGATACTGAGGACAGGAGCTGGAAGGCCTAGGAAATTTTTGTGTTTTTTTTTTAAGACAGAATCTCATTCTGTCACCCAGGCTGGAGTGTAGTGGCACGATCTTGACTCACTGCAACCTCTGCCTCCCCGGTTTAAGTGATTCTCCTGCCTCAGCCTCCCAAGTAGATGAGACTACAGGCACCCACCGCCACGCCCGGCTAATTTTTGTATTTTTAGTAGAGTTGGAGTTTCACCACATTGGCCAGGCTGGTCTTGAACTCTTGACCTCAAGTGATCTGCCCACCTCGACCTCCCAAAGTGCTAGGATTACAGGTGTGAGCCACTGTGCCTGGCCAACAGGTCTAGGAAATTTCTACAGTTAGGAGAGGACGGGAACTTTCTCAGGATCTAGAGTAGGGATCAAGCCTGTGAGATTTGGATGATCAGGGAGATCTCAGCTCACGTGGGGGTATACTGGGAATAGAAACATTGCATAGCCTGTTGCTGATGGGCCGGTGGAAGGGCGCAGGGGCAGGCAGCCTCATTTGCATACTTCTAGGAAGCCCAGAGGCTCTGCAGCTGGGGGCAGGAAACAGCCTCAGCCCCCTCCCTGCCACTTGAATCCATTTTCTGGCACCCCCACCTAGCAGTGACTGGATCCCACTCACCAGGTAGGTGAGCAACCAGGCAGGTCATTCTTCAGCCAAGCCACAGCCCCACCCTGGGAGCTCTTCCCTTCATCAGCCTCCATTCTGACGCAAGAGGGCAGGAGCAGCAATCTGTATTACATGGAGCCCCTTCCCCATGAGGTGGGTTTAGTCCCTATTTTATGGCTGGGGAAACAACCACAGAGAGCTGATGCAAAAGAATCCTAATTAGAAGCAAAGCTGGATTCCAGATGCTCTACGAGGCCACCAGCATGGAAGAAGGGAGCTGCCTGCCTGCCTGGAGCCGGGTTCCTAGTGAGTCTCGTGCCTGTGAGGGGAAAGGATACTGGGTCCCCAGGTCCCTGCTCTAAAATGGGCTCCCCACATCTATCCACTACCCCTGTGTCCTCAACACGGGGGCCAAAGGGGTCTTTTAAAGTGAAAGGGTGATCACATCCTTCCTAGGTCAGAGCAGAAGCTAGAGACCACTCAAGCCTCCCCCAGAGTCTTGGGATCTCCCAGTCTTGGGATCTCCCAGTCATATCCATTCTCCCTTGCAGGCATTCTGCTCCAGCCCTGCCAGCTTGATATTCAAATAGACCGGGCCAGGCCTGGTGGCTTATGCCTGTAATCCCAGCACTTTGAGAGGCCGAGTCACTTGAATCCAGGAATCTGAGACCAGCCTAATATGGTGAAACCCCGTCTCTACTAAAAATACAAAAATTAGCTGGGCATGGTGGCAAATGCTTGTAATCCCAGCTACTTGGGAGGCTAAGGCAGGAGAATGACTTGAACTTGGGAGGCAGAGATTGCAGTGAGCTGAGATCACACCATTGCACTCCAGCCTGGGCAACAGAGAACGAGACTCCATCTCAGAAACAGGTCGGCTGGGCGTGGTGGCTCACGCCTGTAATCCCAGCACTTTGGGAGGCCGAGACGGGTGGATTACGAGGTCAGGAGATCGAGACCATCCTGGCTAACAAGGTGAAACGCTGTCTCTACTAAAAATACAAAAATTAGCCGGGCGTGGTGGTGGGGTGCCTGTAGTCCCAGCTACTTGGGAGGCTGAGGCAGGAGAATGGCGTGAACCTGGGAGGCAGAGCTTGCAGTGAGCTGAAATCACGCCACTGCACTCCAGCTTGGGTGATAGAGCGAGACTCTGTCTCAAAACAAAACAAAAAACAGGCCAGGCACATCCATCTCCCAGGCCTTTGTGCAGTGGTGACCCCCCCCGGAGTGCTCTTCCCACGCTGGCCCTGTGGCTCTTGCTGAAACTCTACCTTTTCAAAGCCAGCCATGGCCACACCGTTTCTTAGGATCTGCCCCCCATCTCACCGATGTTCTTTCTCTAGCATTTGCCACCTGATGTATAGCTCAGGGGTGGTAAGTGGTGACCAGTGGCCCCGGCCTGTGGGCGGCTTCTGCACGGCCCGCAAGTAAGAAGGGTTTTTATGTGCTTAAAAGATTAGTCCAAAACAGGCCAGGTGCGGTGGCTCATGCCTGTAATCCCAACATTTGGGAGGCCAAGGCGGGTGGATCACCTAAGGTCAGGAGTTTGAGACCAGCATGACCAACATGGCAAAACCCTGTCTTTACTAAAAATACAAAAAATTAGCTGGGTGTGATGGCACGTGCACCTGTAGTCCCAGTGCCTGCTACTAGGGAGGCTGAGGCAGGAGAATGACTTGAACTCAGGAAGCAGAGGTTGCAGTGAGCCAAGATTGTGCCACTGTACCCCAGCCTGGACAACAAGAGCAAAACTCCATCTCAAAAAAAAAAGAATTTACAAAACAAAAAGCAAGGAAACGTGATAGACCCGAATGGCCTGCTTAAGATGCGACTCTCAGGCCCCCTGCAGGGAACTGTGCAAGGCCTGGTGTAGATGACTTCCTTGTGCTTCGTGTCTGGGTAAAAGTGAGTTTCCTGAAGGCAGGGTTGGCCTCAGCCATTGTGCTCTCTGTAGCTCCTAAAATCCTGCCTGCCCTGGGCCGGTGCTCACAAGCTATCTATGGAGTGAGGAAGAAAGCCGAGCTTCCTCATCTGTAAAAGGAGGACGGAAGAAGCCTCTGGGCAGGGCGGTCACAGGAATCCGTGAGTGGAGAGTGTCAAAGCATTCAGCACTACACCTGGTATATGGCAGGGGCGCAGCATACGCCACTCTCAAAGCCCAAGTTACCTGGCCGAGAAGCTGTACAGGTCCAGTAGGGGTTTGCAGAGCCTCTTCAGTGCTCGTGAGAACGTGGCCTCAGCGCAGGACAGCATCTGGTGGGCGGCCTGGAGAGGGAGGGGACAGTGAGAGCTGGCTCAGGCGTCCTCACCTGCCAGCGTGCCCCCATCCTTGCTCCCACTCACCAGCTCCAGGGTTCCTTTCACTGCCCCCAGGGCCACCCTGATGGGCCTTGGACCCCCATTGCCTGGCATCCCGGGCACCCAGGCCTGCAGCCACCGCATGGCCTCTTCTGCCCGCTCCCGCCACACCTCCTCCAGGGGCTGCAGTGTCACCTCCAGGTAGGCGTCCTTCAGTGTGGCCAGGGGCCCTGCAAGAGGCAGCCACCACCCACCGTGAGGCCTCAGGGCAGGTCAGAGAACCAGACAGTGCAGGCCTCGAGGGGATAGGGCCTGTTCCTGGGATGAAGTTAGGGGGAGCCGGGGGAACAGGAATAGAGCAGTGGGCACTGGAGATTGCAGGAGAGTTCTCACGGCAGGCCTGCGCCTTCTCTGCAAGGCCTGCTGATAAGGTTGTCTAGGAACTTGGATTGGGGGAGGGTACCCACCAATCCTAGAGTTGATAGGAGGCTGCCTGCATCTGAACTGTTTGTACAACGTGGTTTATGCTGGACCCTGCTTGCCTCCTAGGAGTCTGCCAATTTGGTCCGTGCCAAGTAGCACCTGCCAGTGTGGCCACCCCCAGTAAAAACCCTGGGTGCTGAGTCTCCCAGGAGCTGCTCTGGTGATAGCTGGGACAGCTACATGCATCCTGTGTGAAGGTGCAGGACTGGGAGAGGACACTGGGCACTGGCCCTGGTTCTCCCTAGACTCCGCCCCAGCCCCCGTCCCTGTGTTGACCCTCCTGCATCCCCTCACTATAATAAAACACAGCCATGAATAGCACTGTGAGGAGTCCTGGGGCACTCCCCCCAATTCACTGCCCTGGGGGCAGCCACAGGAACACTCTGGGACAGCAGGGAGGATGGGGAGGTAACATTCAACAGCCAGTCAGAGGGATGTCCACCCTGGCACTGGGCAGGGCCTTGGGGGCTCTGCTGTGCTGGGCATTAGCCTGGATGGCGGAAAGGCCAGAGGTTCCCAGTCCTGCCAGGAGGCCACTTGGAGCAGCAGGTGTGAGTCTTGAACAGCCACATGGCCACACTGAGCTCATCGTGGAACCAGAAAGATGCTGTGGCAGTGAGCTTCACAGAAACAAGGCCGTATACTCAAAGCAGGTGGTAGACTGCAAAACCTAGACAGCAGGCGTAAGGGATATGAGTTTGGAGACCCTATAAGAATGACACAGCAGACCAAGAAAAAACGAAGGCTGTAGAGCTGTAAGAAATAAGGCAGGGGGCTAAACACAGCTGGGCTGCAGGCCCACGGGAAGCGAGGCCACCTTTCTGACTGAAGCAGTGGCGCAGGCCAATGTGAGCGCTTGGGGCCCTGGGCGGGGCATTAATTTCCACACGGGGTTGAGCCCTCCCCTCCCGCACTCACATTCCAGCTCATCCCGCAGCTGCTCCAGCCCCACCTGCAGCCACTCCAGGTAAAGAGGCAGGTGCTGGGTCAGTGCCTGGCTCCGGGCCCACAAAGTGTCTACCGCCCAACCACTGGCCTGCACAGCCTCCCGCCCCGCCTGGGACAGCTGCAGAAGGAGGCCTGCCACGCCATCCAGGGTGCCTGCCGGATGCACCTGGGCAGGGAAACCGACGCACAATCAGGGTGAGGTCCAGGGCAGAGAGAGCCCCAGACCCTCCCGCCTGGTGAGTGGGTGCTACAAGCCAGGCCAGAGGGGGAGCTCTCCACCCTGGGCCCCCACCCTCCCCTCCTGTGCTACCCACCAATTGCTGGAACCTCCTCACAGAGGCACCCAAGCCTTGAATCTTCTCTTCCAGTTGGGCTTGCACCTGGGAGCCAACTGCTGCGATCCTGGACTGTGAGGACAGAGGAAGAGGCTGGGGCCTTATAGGAATGAAGTAGACACAAGGTTCTTGGTGCCAGCGGCAGGTGTGGGCCTCACCATGGGGTCGTCTGCCCTGGTTTCTGGGCACTGCTGGACCCCAAGGGCTCAGGGCTCCTGGCACAGGGGCCTCTGCCCAGGGAGAGAATGGTAACCCCTTCCCTGTGTCCCAGCCCAGACCTTCTTACCTCCACATGGCCCAGCAGGGCCCCCTGACAGCCATGCGCAGCCAGCAGGAGGCTCTGGTTGGCAGCCTGCAGGGTCAGGCGTCCCAGCGGCTGGAAGGGCTGCCTGCCATCCCGGAACAGGACCTCCGCCTCAGCTGTCCGCCCACGGGCACATGCCCGCAGCACCACACTCTCCTCTCTGCCCCCTGGAGCCAGAAAGGGACCTGCTGGTGTCCCCACCATGTCTCTCGTGGCCTACTCCTCCTCCACCGCTTTCCGTAGCTCCCTACTGCCCCAGGCCAAGCCTCAAGGCCCTGGGATTTGAGAACCTTGAGCTGCACCAACTAAATCAACTTCCTGAGTGACCTGAAGCCCCCTCTTCTGTCTCCTTCCCCGACATGGCAGTCAGGGATGCCATGAAGTCTTAATTGGGTTTCCTGAGTTTTTTTTGAGACACCAAGGCAGGAGTACAGTGACAGGATCCCAGCTCACTCCCAGCAGCTGGGATAGGAACCCATCACCCCCACCCCACCCCACCAGGTTTTTGTTTTTGTTTGCTCTGTCGCCCAGGCTGGAGTGCAGTGCCACGCTCTCAATCTTGGCTCATTGCAAGCTCTGCCTCCTGGGTTCACGCCATTCTCCTGCCTCAGCCTCCCAAGTAGCTGGGACTACAGGCGCCACCACCACGCCCGGCTAGTTTTTTGTGTTTTTAGTAGAGACAGGGTTTCACCGTGTTAGCCAGGATGGTCTTGATCTCCTGACCTCGTGATCCTCCTGCCTTGGCCTCCTAAAGTGCTGGGATTACAGGCGTGAGCCACCGCGCCCGGCCGACCCCCCCACTTTTTTTTAAGTAGAGACAGGGTCTCACTGTGTTGCTCAGGCTGGTCCTGAATTCCTGAGCTCAAGCAATTCTCTCATCTCGGCCTCCCAAAGTCCTAGGATTACAGGTATGAGCCCCGCACCCAGCCCTGACTTCTGAGATCTTAATGCCCAGACCCCTGTCCTTTCTTGAGCCAACAGGGGCTGTAGCCCAGCTAGCTGAGCTGGGACCCAGCCACCACTCACCGTCCTCATGCGCCACAGAGGTCTGGAGACAGGTTGGGGCCCGGAACACAGACAATCTCACTTTCTCCTCTCTGTTGTCCACATTTCCCTCCAGTCGGACCAGGCTTTGAGAAGCCGAGGTGGAGACACGGCCCAGTAGGCCAACCCGCTGAGCCTTGGAGCCACGAAGCTGGGAGGGGTACAGCAGAGGCCTGAGTGCAGTCTGACCCAGGCCCTGTCCCTGGTCTCGCCCCTGCCCACTCCAAGCTCAGGAAGGGGCTGGCTAGGGAGGCTGTGGTTGGACCTGTAGGGAACTGAGGGAAGGCACAATACCCATGCTGGATCTCCAGGGTACCAGGTTCCCTAAGCCATATCCCTACCTAAGGCTCCCAGTGCCCCATTACAGAAAGCACTTATGAGTATACTCAGGGCCGGGCGCAAGGGCTCACTCCTGTAATCCCAGCACTTTAGGAGGCCAAAGTTGGTGGATCGCTTGAGCCCAGGCGTTTCAGACCAGCCTGGGCCACAAGGCAAAAACCCTGCCTCTACCAAAAATATAAAACTCGGCCAGTCTCATAACAAATCATTTTTAAAATACCCATCTAGGAGCCCACCAACCCAGCAGCAGCCACCCACAGGGTGGCTGAGAGATGGCTGCTGCCCAGACCCTGCCCAGACACTCTGATTTAATTGGTTTTGGGGGGCCCTGGGCCCTGGCATTTCTAACATTCCCAGTGCCCTGGTGTTTCTGCTACAGCCCAGGCTTTCCGAGTTTGCATGGGAATCACTGCAAAGGTCTAAGCAAGTTCAAGGAGACGTGGGTACACCTGGCATAACACCCCAGGCACTGGGCAGTTTACCTAAATCCCTGCAGGCGCCCAACCTTGGGGGCATGGCAGGGACCAGGACACGTGAGTCTAGAATGGGGTGGGAGAGAGGCTCAGAGGCCCCAAGAGAACACCAGCCTGGAGGAGGCCCTGCAGGGGAGGGAGCCTCAGCTACCCTGTATTCTAGTCCAGACACTGCAGCTAACAAGCTGTGCACCCTTCAGTAAGGGTGTCACCCTCCCTAGGCCTCAGCTCCAAGACCTGTAAAATGATACAGAACAATGGTTCACAAAACTTAGCAAGACTTAGAGCGTGTGTGTGCACATGTGTCTGTCATGGGTTGAATTTTCTTCCTCAGATATGTTGAAGTCCTAACCCTCTATACCCGTGAACGTGATGCTATTTGGAAATAGGTTTTTTGCAAAAGTAATCAAGTTGAGGCCATAGTGGATGAAGGTAGGCCACACACCCAGTGAATGCTGTCCCTGTGAGAAGACCATGTGAAGATGCCACCCAGAAGGCAGAAGGCCACCATGTGGGACAGAGGCAGAGACTGGCGTGATGCCACCGCAGCCATGGGTGACACCAGAAGCTAGAGGTGCTATGGAAGGATCTTCCCTAGGACTTTGAGAGGCAGTGTGGCCCTGCCGACAACTTGCTTTTGGACTTCTGGCCTCTAGAACTGTGACACCATACCTGCCTGCTGCATTAAGCCTTCCAGTTGGTGGCCATTTAATACAGTAGCCCTAGGAATCGAATGCAGGGTGCTTACTAAACATGCAGAAGCAAGTCAATCTCTGAGGAGATCCAGGTTGGTAATAGGGCTACAACCCAGGACTCCTGTGGAATGTAACCGAGCACCCATGTGATCCTGCCAGGCAGGCTAGAGCAGGGCAGAGTCTGCAGACCACATGGAGTCGGTCCCGGACGGCTCCCAGCATCTGAGCTCAGCCCCGCTGGCTGTCACTCAAGAGCAAGTTCCACGCCTGCCTCTGTGCAGCCTTGGCAAGTGCCTGACCTCCCTGAATCCGTCCCTCATCTGTCCCAGGGCCGCCGAGTTGGGGTGAGGAACAAACAAGGCTGGGAAAGCCTTTTGACCACCCCACAGACCCCAGAATGGAGCAAGTGAGAAGGGGCCAGATCAGCGGTCCCAAATCAATCGGGCACAGGGAAGCAAGAGGACCGGCCACTTGCTGAGTGTCCGCCATGGGTTCACTCCCAGGGCTCCAGTTCCATTGGGCACACGGCTTACAGAGACGGGGTCAGCCAGGGGCCTGGCTGGAAATGGGGAAGTGACAGTCAGTCCCGAAGAACAAGAACCTTGGAAGGAGAAGCTCCTTTGAAATGGCCATGGCTGCTGAACTCTCAACCCAGAAATGCCATCCTCATCCAGCTCAGATGCCGGGAAAGGAGGGAACTCCCGTCTCACAAGCACCTGCTATGTGCAGATGTTGTACAAATGTCTGTTTTCCTCTTAACGATTCTGCAAGGGAAATGGTGTTTGTTCCCATTTGACAGAGGGGAAGACTGAGGCTCAGCAAAGTCAAGTCACGAGGTCAAGTTCACCCAGCCAGGGAGACTGGGTGGATGGAAATGCTGACAGGGCACCTGCAATGTCATGTGCCTTGGCTATGCAGGCGGCAGGAACTGGTATCCAGACTCCTAAAACCCACCCTGTGAAATATCTGATTTCACCCTCCTACAGACGAGGAAACAGATGCTCAGAGAGGTTCCTCCCTGGGATCACGATCACCTGGCCAGGTTGGGGTAGAGTAGGCACTGGAGACCAACTCTGCCCCTTCCTACTTCCCAAAGCTACTGGGAGGCAGGCAGGGGAGAAGATGGTGCCAATAATGCCTAATAGCAAATACTTACGTTGTGGCTGTTTTCCCTCGGGCACTGCTCTAAGCGATCTATGCCTATGGATATATTTAATCCTTGCAATATTAACCCCATGGGAGATAGGGCCAGTGCAATTATTATACCCATTTTACAGGGGGAGGAAACTCAGGTACCAGGAGGCAGCTAGGCTAGGATTCAAACTTGGGCAGCCCAGCCTCTGCCTCTTTGTTATAGGAAGGGCCGGGTGTCACGACTGTGGAGAAGCTGCTTTGTCTCGGTGCCAGGGCCAGGCCTGCGATTCAGCAGGTGTAGGTGTTCCCCCTACCCAGAGTGAAGCTCTGGCCCCACCCAGAATGCTGGTCTGCGGTTCCTCAGATTGCCACTAGATGGCGGGGCCACCCAGGCAGTTGGGGGCCTCCTGGCCAGGAAGGAACGGGAGGGAAGCCGGGGCATCTTCCCCAGGGACTGTCAGCCCTGTCCTGGCCACCGACCTCCAGCGCCCCGGAGAAGTCAGTTGAATGAGGCCTGCTGTGGTTTCGGAGGGTCAGGCTGAGGTGCAGGCCATGGTCTGGGTCTGGTGCGAGGCCCAGGTGGCAGCGGGAACGCAGCAGGAGTCCACCCTGGCCCAGGACATGCTCCCCGGCGACCAAGAGGGCCTGGGACGAGAGAGTCTAGGTGTCAGGCAGGCACAGGGGCAGCAGCTTCCTCTCCCCCATCCCCTGCACCAGGAATGCAGCAGCAGCTGCCACCTCCCAGCCTCCACACCTGCCCCAGCTCACAGCTGACCTCTAAGAAACGCAAATCAGACGTTGTCCCCTGCACTGAGAACAGAGGCCGGGCTCTGGCATGGCCTGTGGCCTGCTTTACTGTCCCAACCTCACTTCCCTTGCTCCCTCTGTAAGGGCTTCCCCATGTTCCGCAAGGCAGAGTCCTGCCTCAGGCCCCTTCCCTCTGCAGGGCCCACACTCACCAGTGAGGCCCCTTTTGCAACACCCTGCCCCCCTCCCCACTTCGTTCCTGCACAGCATTTACCACACCCTGACCATAGACCATGCATCTCTAGTTTGTTGTATCTTCCTGGCCCCACTGGAACGTGCCACCCAGGAGGCCGGCACCTGGCCTGTCTCCTTCACTATCCAGTCCCTGCACCCAGAGCACAGCCTGGCATAGGTGAAACACACACATGTTTTCTGAATGAACAGAGGAAAAGATAAGGGGTGGGAAACTACGGTTTGGGGCTGAATCTGGCTCACTGCTCACTCTTGTAAATACTTTGAGACAGAGTTGTGCTGTGTCGCCAGGCTGGTGTACAATGGCACAATCTCAGCTCACTGCAACCTCCGCCTCCCAAGTTCAAGCGATCCTCCTGCCTCAGCCTCCTGAGTAGCTGGGACTACAGGCATGTGCCACCACACCTGGCTCATTTTTTCTATTTTTAGTGGACATGGGGTTTCACCGTGTTAGCCAGGATGGTCTCCATTTCCTGACCTCGTGATCCACCCGCCTCAGCCTCCCAAAGTGGTGGAATTACAGGCATGAGCCATTGTGCCCAGACTGTAAATACTTTTACTGGGATATAGCCATATAGATTCATTTACATATCATCTATAGCTGCTTTCACAGGACAGTGGTAGAGTTGGTAGTTGCAACACAGACTGGATCGTTCATAAAGGCTAAAATATTTACTATCTGTCTCTTTACAGAAGAGTATGGGTCCTTGGGATGGAGGGATGAATGGATGGACGGACAGATGGACAGGCAGATGAATGGATGCGAGGGAGGAAGGGTGGGAGGATGAATTGATGGAGAGAGAGGGTACGTGGGAGGGCAGACATAGGGGGATGGATGGAAGATAGGAAAGAGGATGCAAGGATGTGTCAAGGAATGGATGGATGGTTGGTGGATGGAAGAACTAATCAACCCCAGGAGGGGCAAGGGGTTGAGGAGAAGGGGTCCCAACAACCTCCTCTGGGGCAATCATGACTACAGCAGCTCTAACTTATGTGCCCGGCACCAAGGCTGAGCATTCCTGCATCACGTCTCTCTTAACTCTCACCATCACTCTACATCCTGGACCCAGCTGCTCCTTCCATTCCTCAGATGAAACACCGGAGGCTCAGAGAGGAGATGCGCCCTGCCCAGTCACCCAGCCGGCAAATGGCAGAGCCACCATGCTGGCGTCTGGCTGCCTCACTCATACCCCTGCATTCTGTGGGCACCACCCTCCCTGCTGCCCCCTCACCACGGGTCCCTGGTCCTCCAGCTGTCCCTTTCTGCAGGGCAGACTTACCCTGGGCAGGTCACAGAGCCCCAGCTGGAGGGAGTGCCGCAGCCAGCGTGCATAGTCAGTCTGTACTTCTCCCCGGAAGCTCTGCCTGCTACAAGAGGCCCCGAGGACGTGCTCCAGGATGGCCTCCGCGATGATCCTGCCTGGCTGAGATGGCCGATGCCTCTGAAATGACAGGGCCCATAGGTCAGGGGCTCATGACCTAAGAGAATGCCCATGGCCAGCTGCAGGTGGAGACCCTCACCTAAGAGCATGTGCCAGGAATCCACCATTAGAGCCCTCATCAGCCACAGCACCCCCTTACACTCTGGGGCGGGATTTTTTCTTTTTTTTTTTTAAACAGAGTTTCGCTCTGCTGCCCAGGCTGGAGTGCAGTGGCGCTATCTCGGCTCACTGCAACCTCTACCTCCCAGGTTCAAGTGATTCTCCCACCTCAGCCACCCAAATAGCTAGGATTACAGGTGCATGCCACTGTACCTGGCTAATTTTTTAATTTTTTAGTAGAGATGAGGTTTTGCCATGTTGGCCAGGCTGGTCTCAAACTCCTGACTTCAGGTGATCCCCCCACCTCAGCCTCCCAGAGTGCTGGGATTACAGGTGTGATTCACCACGCCCTGCCTGTGGCAGGATTTCTGCTGTGAGCACTTAGGGGGCCATGCCTAAGAGCCCCAGGAACCCAGATGGGAGGCCCAGAGGAGGAAGGGGACTTCCAGGGCCAGCTCTCCCCATTTCTCCATGGCCTGGTTCCTGCCCCAGGCTCTGCAGAACAGTGCTCGGCCCCATGAGGCGCCCCATCAGGTAGTGATGCTGGAGGAGACCAGACCTGATGCCTTGGGGAACCTGAGCTCCTCATGTCCCTCCGCCCTGTCCTGAGAAACCCATTAGCATCCCGTCTCCTTTACTATCTCTTCCCTGCATCTCGTGCTGGGCCCCTTGCTTTTCTTCCAGGGTTTCCAGAGCCCTCACCACATCCCAGTTAGGAAGGGAACCATTTCACAGATGAAAAAACTAAGGCTCACAGCAGAGAAGTGAGTTGCCCAGGATCCCGCAAGCACTGGAACCCAGGACCACGTGGTCCCAGAGCTGGACACTCCTGCTGCAGGTGGAGCTACCTGGGGTTCCCTGCCTGGATGGACGCTGCTGCCCAGACCTCACCTCGTATGTCAAGTTCTGCCGCATGCGGTGTTGGCCCCAGGACAGGTCGAGCTGTTCAATGAACACAGCTGGGGTCTGCATTAAGGCCCCGCAGGCCTGGAGGGTGTCCAGGCCCCAAGCTTCCTGGAGCTGATAGGGAACAGAAGAGGGTACATGACCTGGGGGGCCAGCCGAGAAGCCTGGAGCGAGGGGGAGCCCCACACTCGGTGCAGCGGTCAGGCCCCGCATACCTGCCCTGGGGAGGCGGCCAGGCAGCCGTCCCAGGCGGTGCTGTATGCTGAGGACCTGTCAGCCCAGGTGAGCTGCAGGGTCGCAGGCTGTCCTCTGTTCCAGGTGAGCTGCACCTGCATTGGGATGGGAGAGCAGTGGTGGGGAAAGGGGGACACGTGGGGGAGAGGAGAGGCTAACGCCACCCCCACACCCCATCTCTGTTGGGAAATGAGAGGCTAGGGAGGATGGAGAAGCTGGTGCCCCTCCCCCAGATATCCCTAGAGGAACTAGGACAGAGGGTGGAGAGACTGCCTGGCCCCCATCTCTGGAAGAGTCCAGAACCATTCCCAGGCTGGAGATTGAAAGCATTTGGGTGAAAAAAACATCTCATCCTCAACATCCAGACTCAGCATTTCCAGAGATAGAAAGCAATCACTCTCCTCAATGGGACCTCCAGGGCCAGCGTGATCTGTCTCTGCCCACCTGACCTCATCTCCCTGTCACCCATCCCCCCAGTCACTCTGCTCCCATCTTATTCCCCTTCCGGTCCTCCCTGAAGCACCCGGCTTGTTCCCACCACAGGGCCTTTGCATGGGCTTTTCCTGCCACCTGCAGTGCTGCTGCTCCAGCTTCTCTCAAGCCCAGCTCCTTTCCATCCCGGAGCCACCTCCCCAGTGAGGCCCCCACTGACCACCCACCTACAGTAGCTCCCCCACCCACCTGCCCAGTCACTCTCAATCTCACATCTTTTTTTTTTTTTTTTTTTTTTTCTGAGACCGAGTCTCTCTCTGTCACCCAGGCTGGAGTGCAGTGGCATGATCTTGGCTCCCTGCAACCTCTACCTCTGGGGCTCAAGTGATTCTCCCGTCTCAGCCTCCGAAGTAGCTGGGATTGCAGGCACACACCACCACACCCAGCTAATTTTTGTATTTTTAGTAGAGACAGGATTTCACCATGTTGGCCAGGCTGGTCTCGAATTCCTGGTCTCAAGTGGTCCGCCCACCTCAGCCTCCCACAGTGCGGGGATTACAGGTGTGAGCCGCCGTGCCGGGCTCCTCTTTACTACTTTATGGTGCTTATCACACCTTCTGATTTTTAAATTCATTCCTTGGCTTGAATTCTGGAGAGCATCTTTTGCCTGCACGCAGCTGGCCTATTGTCCTCCCTTTCACAGATGGAAAAACCTGAGTCTCAGAGAGGCGACGGGAGACACCCGAGGCCACCCAGCCAGACGGGGAGCCCAGCTGCCTCACGCGGTCTCCAAAGCTACCCCTCAACAAGCAACTATAAATGATGAATCTGAGATGCCTGTACGTGTTTCCCACATTAAAATGTGAGCTGTCCTCAAACACTGCCTGGTATACAGTAGGTGCTTAATGAGGTATTGATAAAGGAACGATTGAATGATCCCAGAGATCCCCAGCCTTCAGGAAGCTGTGATTCTGGAGAAGTCCTTGTCACTGATGAACACACTCTCCTCCTACCCGAGGTGCCCAGCCCCACAGGCTCAGTCACGTGGCTCCTACCTCCAGCCCTGGCCAAGGGCGCCTGGGACATCCTCACTCACCTGCCGGCTCTGCCTGCCACCCCTGCTCTCAGCAAGGCCACTGGCCTCGGCTTGCTGCCAAGAGAGGTTGAATGGGTGAGCCAGGGCCAGGCGGGCGGCCAGCTCACTCTTCCCCAGCCACAGGGAGGAGGAGACCAGCACCTAGGGAGGGAGACAGACTCAGCCAGTGGCCTTGCCCAGACAGGCCGCACCTCTTTCCCACCCGCACAGAACACCTTCTCCATAAAGGTCAAGGCTGCAAGGGCAGGTGGCTTTGATTACAAAGCATCCCTGTGCAAGGCCCTTGGAGAGCTCAGCCCATTTCACAGAGGAGGAAATCGAGGCTTGGAGAGGAGCAGATGGAGCGAACACAGGACAGAGATGGGACTGGAGGTCACGCTCCTCCTCCAGTGTCTTTCCCTGGCTCTGTGGCCGTGCGCAGGTCGCTGCACCTCTAAGTCCTTCAGTTTCGTCATCTGAACACGGGGCTATTAATAGCACTGAGCAGATGGGAGGCTGATGTGTGGGTTCACACACAGAACCTATCACAGGATAAGCATTCGGGGCCTGTTAGCCACTGTCATTGCCGTGGCTGTCAAGGTGTTGTGGGGACCCAGGTCTCCTGCTGCCCTCCCAGTGCCCTTCCCACAGTCCCTTTGGGATGTGGTGCAGCCTCATTGGCCCCAAATAAGGCTCCTCGGGCAGAGGAGGGCCCCCAGGACCCCGCTCAGCCTTCAGGGTGGAGTTCAGCTCTGCCCCAGGGTCACCTTCCGGCCCTGACACCTACCTGGTCCCTGCCATCCCAGCCGACAACCAGGCCATCCCGGTGGCTGCCTCCTGAATGCTCTGAGGACAGGCGGAGGCTGCAGTGTCGTGGCAGGGGGAGGGGCAGCGCGTGGGTGAGCTCCACTGGGTGGGTGAGGACACACACAAAGGGTAGGGCATGTAAGCTGAAGTCAGCAGCTCCAGGCCCAAGGGGGTGCAGGGGACTCAGCTGATGCCAATGCCAGCTCATGCAAATAGCCACTTGGGGGCCACACACCCTGATAATTTTCACAAAACTCAGAAGCTACACGCTCATTTTGTCAGCATTACCACTCGACACCCCGCACTGTCCCTGTGGGAGCCCTGTTACAATGAGACTCTGAGACTCCTCCAAGAGGTGGCGTCTGTCTCCCCAGCCCTTGGACCCGGGTTGGCCTCGTGACGTGCTAACAGAATTCAGTGAAGTTGACCAAGCACCAGTTCTAAGCCCAGGCCTTAAGAGGCCTCAGCCCACTTCCTCCCTTGAACCCATCCAGCCACATGAGAACAAACCCTGCTGGCCTGTGGGCTGGTGCCACCTGCGGTTGGGGAGAGCCTGGTTTCAGCTCAGGATGTCCTAGTGCAGCTGCCAGCCAGCAAGCCCCTAAGCAGGCAGGAGAGCCCAGCCAAGGCCAGCAGAGTCGCCCGCTTACCCTACAGCTGACCTTCAACATGAGGAAGACCAGAAAAGCTGCCCAGGTGACCCACAACCTCATGAGGAAGGAGCTACGCTTGCTTTATGCCGCTGAGTTTCAGAATACTTTGTTACCATCCTGAATCAGGAGCTGACGGGGCCAGCTGCAACCCCAACAGCCTGCATCCCTCCCAGGGGCCTCATATACACAGGTGACCTGCCCCCCTCAGAAGCCCCACACCCCCATGCCACCATCTGCTGTCCTGTGCTCTCCTTCTAGCTTGGGGTGTGACAGGTGGCACCCCATAGCTGAGTCCTTGCAACAGACGGCCTCCACACCCTGGGTTTTATTCCTTTGTCCCCCAGGTGAGTCAAGCTGCCCTGACCTCCTGCATCACTTGAGCCCATCTCCTGAGGCCCCTGCGCAGCCCTGCTTTCCTGGACCCCACAGCAGGAGGCTGCCCGAGGCCCCTTTGCACTTTGGTGACCTCTAAGCTCTGTACAAAGGGCACCCACCTGTTCAGATGGGCTGCAGGAGCCGTGCCCAGAGACACTGGTACTGGCTGGTTCTCAGGGCATCACCCAGTCATTGGTTCTGGGGAAGCCGACCACATGCAGGGCTAGAACCCTTTGTTCCTGCCACCTGCTGACTCACGACCTGCAACACTGTGACCACAGTGTGGGGCTGCACGCTGTGTAGCTCACCAAGGGTGGCACAAATAAACACAGGCATGCACACATGTGCATGTATGCACACACACATGTACACGTGCACATATACACACATGAGCACACATACATGCATGCACTCTGCCTTGGCATGTTGGGGACCTGCTCACTTTCTCTGCCTTCCAGGGCACACATGTGTCAAACATGACACTGGGAGGATTCTATCAGGCCACCTGGCAAGCCATGCCTCCAGGCTCAGGTCTGTACTCTGTCTCCACACCTGGCAGGTCATGGGTCGGACTCTGATCTGTGCTCCGGGGGTTCCTCGCACAGAAACTGAGTCTTGTGGCTGCACAGGCCATGAGTTACAGCCCCTTCCAGGTGTCTCTGGAGGACCCTGGGACTCATGGCTGCCGTCGTTGGCGATATCCCGGCACTCACCTCCCCTGGCACCAGAACTGCCCAGGGATGCCACCCCTTCCATGCCCTGGCCCCTTCTCCCTGCCCGGATGCACTCAGGATGAGCCCCAGCTCCTCTCTGTGAGCTGAGACCCTGCATGACCTGGGTCCCCCAGCCCTCCTGCCTTACCTCATCCTTTCTCCCCATTCCAGCTATGCTAGCCTCGCTGCTGCTGCTCCACATGCAAAACTCATTTCCACGCGGGACCTTCTGCCTAAAGTGCCTCTGCTCAGATCTACCCCTCAGTCAGCTCCTTCTCATCCCTCAGACCTCAGTTCAGAAGTCACCTCCTCCAAGAGGCCTTCCCAGACCACCCCACCTAAAGGAGGCCCACACCCCACAAAGACCCTGCTTGCTCTCACAGCCTTTTCCATTCGTGGAAATGGTCAGTTTGATGTTATTTTGCTTATGTGCATCTTGTTGCTCAATGCCTGTCTCCCAGAGGGGTGGCACCTAGGCCATCTTGCTTCCTGATGGACCCCTGGTGCCTAGAATCACACCTGGGATATGCAGGTGCTCACTCATGGCTTTTTTGACACTGAGTGTCACTCTGTTGCCCAGGCTGGAGCGCAGTGGCTCAGTCTTGGCTCTCTGCAACCTCTGCCTCCCGGGTTCAAGCAATTCTCCTGCCTCAGCCTCCAAAGTAGCGGGGATTACAGGCGCCCGGCACCATGCCCGGCTAATTTTTGTATTTTTAGTAAAGACGGGGTTTCACCATGTTGGTCAGGCTGGTCTCAAACTCCTGACCTCAAGTCATCCACCCACCTCGGCCTCCCAAAGTGCCAGGATTACAGGCATGAGCCACCACGCCTGGCCATGAATGATTTCTTGAGTGACTGGGCCACCACTGCCTGCAGCCCCTCACACACTCACCCTGCATGCTGAGGTTCCTGGTGGGCTTGGGGAAAGGGCCAGAGAGGCTCCCGGCGAGGGCCACCTCCTGGCCATCCCACAGCACCACCTGGCGCAGGACACGAGTCCCATGAGCTCGCTCATATATGGTCTGCAGGACCAGCTCCCCGGGAAGGGCGCTGAGCTGGAAGAGAATGATGGCGTCATGAGGGAACCTGACCTACGCTTCTGCCTGGAATGGGAAAGGAGAGAAGCTTGCAGACGAGGAAAACGGGAGTATTTGTGGATCATTTACAGTTTCTTGCATATGCCAGGGGATCAAAAACCCAAATGCTTCCTAAGGATGAGCAGATAACATAACGGAGGGGAGTGGGTGAGGCGGGTATGGCCAACAGGAGACAGCACAGAACAGCCACCTCTCAACTCCATGACCAAGCTGTGTGGCTCTGGGCAAGTTTTCCAACCTCTCTGAGCCTCAGTTTCCCAGAAAATGGAGGCAAGAAAGTGTCAACCTCTGCAAGATAATACAAGTGGCGCACCCAGCCCAGGACTAGACAGTGGAGAGGAGCTTGTAGGAGGCACGCAGCTGGTATTGGGGTTTCTCTATCATGTAGCGAGCAGGTATTATGTTCCCAACCCAGTGATGAGTGCTGGGTACAAAGCTAGCCAAGACCTGGTCCCGGCCCTCAAGGGGCTCCCAGGGAGATAGTCACAGGACAGGAAATGATGGGACAAGTTGACAAGGATGGTCACAAGAGACATTCAAAGCAAAAAGGAACACAGAGAAGCAAGCTTGGGGAGGAGGCAGGGAAGAGCATTCCAGGCAGATGGAAGAGTCTGTGCGAAGGCTCAGAGACGGATGCCATCCCTGCTGGTGGGTGCCACCGAGGGTGACTTGAGGGTACTGCAGGGGGACTGCTGGGGTGGTGTAGGAAGTTTGCTCTTAAATGTCTCCAAAACCCATCACTACTGCCCCTAGCTTGGACCACACATTATTATTGCGGTGCCCATTATGGGGCTTCCTCACTGCTCACTTCTGCCACCTGTAGGTCCCTCCCCACACAGCAGCCACAGGGATCTGAAATCATCATTTAGGGATCATGGCCTCAAAGGCTTCTAGTAGCAGACAGAATGCACTACAAACACCTCCCTGGGGCCTGACATACCCTGTGTGATCAGACCACCTCCTACCATTCCCCACCCACCCAGCTCCAGCCCAGTGGCTCCTTGGCCATTCCTAAAACATGCAAACCCATCCCTGCCCCAGGCCCTTTGCATGTCTTGTTCCCTCTGCCTGGAATACTCTTTTTAAAAAATGTGTTTTAGATTCAGGAGATCAGTGTGCATGTTTGTTACATAGGTATATTGTGTAATGGTGGAGACTGGGCTTCTAGCGTACCCGTCGTAGCCGTCACCCAAATATTGAACATCATACCCAGCAGGTAATTTTTCAGCCCTTGGCTCCCTCTTACCCTCCTCCCTTTTGGAGGCCTTAGTGTTTATTGTTTCCATCTTCATGTCCATGTGTATTCAGTGTTTAGCTCCCACTTATAAGTGAGAACATGGGATATTGGGTTTTCTGTTTCTGAGCTAGTTCACTTCGGATAATTGCATCCCTGCTGCTTCAAAGTACAGAATTTCATTCTTTTTTCACGGCTGTGTAGTATTCCATGGTGTATATATACCACAGTCTCTTTACCTGCCTCGAATGCCCGTCCCTCAGAGATTTCTTTTTTTTTCTTTTCTTCTTTTTGAGATGGAGTTTCACTCCTGTTGCCCAGCCCGGAGTGCTATGGTGCAATCTCGGCTCACTGCAACCTCCACATCCTGGGTTCAAGCAATTCTCCTGCCTCAGCCTCCAAAGTAGCTGGGATTATAGGCATGTGCCACCATACCTGGCTAATTTTGTATTTTTAGTAGAGACGGGGTTTCACCATGTTGGCCATGCTGGTCTCGAATTCCTGACCTCAGGTCATCCACCCGCCTCGGCCTCCCAAAGTGATGGGATTACAGGTGTGAGGCACCGTGCCTGGCCTTCCACCAGATTTTCAAATGACTGGTGCTTATCATCCACTGCTAGCTCATGTGTCATCTCTTCAGTGAAGCCTTTCTTGGCCACCTAATCTAAATAAGCTCCCTGGTCACTCTCAGTCACTTCACTATGTTTTCTCCATGTGATACTACTATTTGGCATATTTCGTTTGTGTGATTTCAGGGAGTCAATCTCCCCCGCTAGAGTGGACACTTGATGAGAGGAAGGATTGATTGTTCTGTTTTAGGTCACACCCCAGCTTCTGAAATAGTGCCTGGCACCTAGTAGATGCTCAATAAATCATGCAAAAGCAAGGATGGATGGATATAGAGACCAGCTGATAATCCATTCCAGCAAATTTTGTCCATTTCACAGCCTTGCCTGTCCTTCCTCCCAGGAACCAGGACACTAGGACAATTTCTCTTTTCTCAAAGGGCTGTCCCAGAAGCCCCCCATCCCCCAGCGTGCTCCAGCCCCGGGCTGACCTTCACACACCTGCAGGAAGGTCTGTTCCAGTTTGATGAAGTTGGTAAGACTGGCCTTAGCAGCTATCTGCTGGGTGCTGATGTGAAAATGATGCTCCTCCACACCCAAGGCGAACATGCTCTGAACTTCACCCTTGGAGTAGCGTAGCTGGGTCAGGAAAAAAAAAAAAAACACGATAGAGCTCCTTATCAGGGCTCTGATGGAACATTCCAGCAGATGCTGGCTCTAGGCTGAGAGCTCTGCCTCCCAAAGTCCCAGGCCCAAGAGACCCACAGCTCCCTGGGCTGGATGAACTTTGATGATGTCAGGGTTTGAAGCCTCAGGTTAGGCCATCAAGTGTGTCCATGGCAACTATATCCTTATGCCCTCCCCACTATAACACTGACTTGAAAATATCTACCAGCCTGGCACCAGCAGGCAAGAATTCTAGTTGTAGTACTGTTGCAGACAGCAGGGGGCAGTCTAGCAGAAATAACTATACTTGGGCATGTGTCAGCATCAAACACAACAGAACTCCAAGTGTGGATCTACCACTGAGAGGTGAGTGATCTCCAGCTAGTTTCTTAACCACTCGAGCCTTCTAATCCAAAAACACGGATAAGGACACCTATTTTATTATGGGATGTTGTGAAAATTGTATGAAATGCTAACTTCCAGGTTGGCTGAAAAGCACTAGTGGGGGGGAACTTACTAAAAATATAGATTCTGGGCTCCCACTTAAAACCTACAAAAATGGAGTCTCTGCGAAGATGTTCAAGAGGTGTTTTTTTTTTTTTTTTTTTTTTTTTTTTTTTTTAGAAGGTGTTTTGCTCTGTTACCCAGGCTGGAGTGCAGTGGCACAATCTCGGCTCACTGCAACCTCTGCCTCCCAGGTTCAAGTGATTCTTCTGCCTCAGCCTCCTGAGTAGCTAAGACTACAGGTGTGCACCACCACGCCCAGCTAATTTTTGTATTTTTAGTAGAGACGAGATTTCACCATGTTGGCCAGGCTGGTCTCAAACTCCTGACCTCAGGTGACCCACCCACCTCAACCTCCCAAAGTGCTAGGATTACAGATGTGACCCACTGCACCCATCCAAGAGCTGGTATTTTTAACGATCTCACGAAATGCATCATGACATTAGGGATACCCCGTGTCAAAAATGTTCAACTTGAATCTTCAACAAACAATCTGACAAATCCACATTAGGAGGATGTTTTGCAAAATAACTTCCTGGACACTTCAAAATTGCCAATGTAGGACTTTTTTTTACGACAGGGACAGGGTCTGCTCTGTCATCCAGGCTAGAGTGTACAGTAGTGTGAACACGGCACACTGCAGCCTCAACCTCCTGGGCTCAAGCAATTCTCCCATACCTCAGCCTCCCGGGTAGCTGAGATACAGGTACACACCACCATGCCTGGCTACTTCTTTAATTTTTTGTAGAGACGGGGTCTCCCTAGGTTGCAGGTTGTTTTGAACTCCTGAACTCTACTAATTCTCCTGCCTCGGCCTCCCAAAGTGTTGGGATTACAAGTGTGAGCCACTGCATCAGGTTGGGTTTTTTTTTTAAGGTGGTTAATGACAATAAAATGTTTAGGGGGAATTATATCTGCAACTTACTTTGAAATGTATCCAAAAATAAGATGGATGGATGAAGAGCTATGTGATTATGTGAAATAAAATGTGAACAGGAAAATCTAGGTATGTGGGTATTCACCACAAAATTACTTCAATTCTTTAGCATCTAAAAAATTATATAATAAAACATTGGAGGGCCGGATGCAGTGACTCATGCCTGTAATCCCAGCACTTTGCGAGGCCGAGGTGGGCGGATCATTTGAGGTCAGGAGTTCGAGACCAGCCTGGCCAACATGGTAAAACCCCATCTCTATTAAAAATACAAAAATTATTCAGGCATGGTAGTGCAGCCTGTAATCTCAGCTACTCAGGAGGCTGAGGCAAGAGAATTGCTTAAACCCAGGGGGCAGAGGTTGCAGTGAGCTGAGATCATGCCACTGCACTCCAGCCTGGGTGACAGAGCAAAACTTCTTCTCAAAAAAAGTAAAAAAATAAAAATAAAAATAAAAAAATAAAACATTGGGTAAGGAAAGGTAGGGTGTAGAAGGAGAATGTTCTAGATCAGGAGTTGCTGTTTGGGTCAAATTTGGCCCACAACCTGATTTTATAAATAAAGTTTTATTGTAACAGCCACGTCTATTCACCTACATATCCTCTATAGCTGCTTTTCTGTTACAGTGACAATTGTGAGTAGTTGTAACAGGGACCGAAAGGCCTGCAACCCCCACACATTTTACTTCACAATACAAGTTTGTAGACCTCTGTTCTAGATTAAGAAAATTTAAAAAACATGGCAACTACGCATGCTGTGTGATCTTGGCCTGCATCCCGGATTTAAAACAAAACAAAACAGTTTTTTGAAAGAACATTAGTGGGAAAGCTGGGAAATTGTATATGGGCTGTACATTAAATGAAGGTATTACTTCAACGTTCAGTTTCCTGAATGTTGTAATTATTGTGTTAAATCAAAAAATATCCTTGTTACAGGAAATAGTTGAAGTATTTCAGAATAAAAAGGTGATGCCTTCAGAAACATCTCTATATTAATTCTTAACGACACAGAAAAAATATGTATCTGACGATACAAATTTATGTAACATAGATAAGAAATATGGAAAGATATTAACAACTGGTCAATGTTCACTGTCCTACAGTAACTTTTATATAGGTTGAAATGACTCAAAATAAAACTTGGGAAAAAATTAAGAACCTCCCAGAATGGAGCCGGGTGTGGTGGTACCACCTGTAGTCCCAGCTGCTCCAGAGGCTGAAGCAGGAGGATCACTTGCACCCAGGAGCCTGAGGCTGCAGTGAGCTATGATCATGTCACCACACTCCAGCCTGGGTAACAGAGCAAGACCCTGTCTCAGAAAGAAGTTTTAAAAATAAAAAATAAGGCTGGGCGTGGTGGCTCATGCCTGTAATTCCAACATTTGGGAGGCTGAGATGGGTGGATCGTTTGAGGTCAGGAGTTTGCGACCAGCCTGGATATCACAGTGAAAACCCGTCTCTACCAAAAATATAAAAATTAGCCAGGCGTGGTGGTGCACGCCTGTAATTCCAGCTACTCAGGAGGCTGGGGCAGGAGAATCACTTGAACCAGGGAGGTGGAGGTTGCAGTGAGCCGAAATTGTGCCACTGCACTCCAGCTTGGGTGACAGAGACTTTGTCGAGAGAAAGAGAGAGAGAGAAAAGCAAGAAATAAAAGAAAGAAAAGCAAGAAAAGAAAGGAAGGAAAGAGAGAAAAAGAGAGAGAGAGAGAGAGAGAGAGAGAGAGAGAGAAAGTTCCCTGAATGATTATGCAGTTGTAGTGAAGTTTGAGGAACTCCAAAATCCTGTGTAAATGCAGCAGGGGACCCAGCACGCAGCACGTGCTCTGTAAACAAAGGCGGCCTGGGCCAGGGCGGGGAGAGCCTACCAAAACAGGGTGGCTGGTAGCAAAATGAAGTGACCAGTTGGCAGATGTGACCATTCATGCATGCACTCACCTATTCATGCCCTATTTTTTACTGAACACCTACTGTGTGCTGGGCCCTGTGCCAGGCACTAGGCATGCCCTCCAGGAGCTCCACATTTGGGCACAGACGACAGCTCAGGGGGACAGAGGAACCTGGCCTAAGTCTACTGGGCCCTCCTGTCCACTCCTATGACCCCCCCTGCAGTCCTGCATGCAGGGCAGAGATGGGGGTGATACTGGCGCAGCTCCAAAGGGTTGTATCATCTGCTCCCGCCTCTACAAGTGTGCCAGGCTGGGTAAGGCAATGCTAGGCGCCAGGCACTGGGTAAGGAGGCCTTCCCCATCTCCCGAAGGGCTCTGGGGGCCACGGGGGCTGGCCCAGGAATGTAAACCTGCGTGTGTTTGGGAAAGCTGGAGCCAGGGGTTTCCGAGGGTTGCCCACCGGAGCCTGCTGCAGGCTGGTGAACAGATGTGCATGCGTTAACACTCCCCAGAGGGGCCTGGCTCCCTCCCACCTTGGGCTGGGCATCTGGAACCAGTTAGGAGCCAGGCAGCTGGGGCATAGTTACCTTAGCTGAGGCTGAGGCTGAGCTGGGGCAGCGACCCAGGAGGGAGGGGAGGCGATGCTGGCCTGAGAACAGCAGCTCTTTGCTAGAAGGAAAAAAGAGAAGGCCTGAAGCTGGCGAGATGGCGCCTTGTCCAGCGCCCCTAGGGCCAGGTCGAGACCAAGTCGACTTCCCCAAGAGAGGGTCAGAGAGCCAGGATCACATCAGTGGCCTCATGCAGGGCTATTCACACACCCCAAGGTCCAAGGGCCATACGGTGCCCTGGTTAGGGCTGGACTCTGGAGCCAAGTTACCTGGATTTGACTCCCGGCTTGGCCTCTGCCTAGCTCTGGCACCAGGGGCAAGCTTCTTGGTTGCCCCTCTCTGAGCCTCAGTTTCCCCATTAGTATCAAGGGTTAAGCATGGCTCTGGGCTTCAAGTCTTCCATGAGCCCAGCAGTGAGCTTTCTTGGGTCGGTCCCTTGGGAGCTCCAGTAGGGTGTGGACAACAGGACTTTAACCCCCTGGCTCCCTCCCAGGGATCCTCCTCACGTAGCACCCCTCCCCTCACTCCTCCAGGCCAGGGTGGTTATGGTCTGCACGTTTTTCTTTCTTTCTTTTTTTCTTCACTAGAGACATGGTCTTTCTCTGTCAGCCAGGCCGGAGTGCAGTGGTGCCATCTCTGCTCACTGCAGCCTTGATCTCCCAGACTCAAGTGATCCTCCCGCCTCAGCATCCTGAGCAGTTGGGACTACAAGCATGCGTCACCATGCCAGGCTAATTTTTAAGATTTTTTTGTAGGCTGGATGCGGTGGCTCACACCTGTAATCCCAGCACTTTGGGAAGCCGAGGTGGGCAGATCACGAGGTCAGATCGAAACCATCCTGGCTAACACGGTGAAATCCCATCTCTACTAAAAATACAAAAAATTAGCCAGGCATGGTGGCAGGCACCTGTAGTCCCAGCTACTGGGGAGGCTGAGGCAGAAGAATGGCGTGAACCCAGGAGGCGGAGCTTGCAGTGAGCCGAAATCACGCCACTGCACTCCAGCCTGGGTGACAGAGCAAGACTCCGTTTCCAAAAAAAAAAAAAAAAAAAAAAAGATTTTTTTGTAGCAATGGGGATCTCACTATATTGTCCAGGCTGGCCTCAAGCTCCTGGGCTTAAGCAATCCTCCCACCTCGACCTCCCGAAGCACTGGGATTACAGGTGTGAGCCACTGTGCCAGGCCTGTCTCCCATGGTGCTAACTCCAGGGTGCTGTACCCTCCTGTCAGGTTCCTCTCCACCTCCACGTCTCAGCCTTGGCACGGTTGGCATCTTGGCTCATGGACTTCACAGTTGTGGGTGTGTCCTGAGCACTGTAAGACGCTTAGCAGCATCTGTGGCCTCTATACACTGACCCTCATAGTGTCGTCCTCCCCAATGTAGCAACCAGAAATTCCCCAGGCTTTGCTGAAAGTCCCTGGGGGGAAACTCGCCCCTAGGTGAGAACCACTGATCTACCCCTTCAACAAGTGGCTTACTCACCCCCTCCCTCACCGCTGAGACCCAAGCGCTAGAGCCTGGCTGGTGGCCCCTGACTTAGTGCACACATAGGAGCACCAAGCACCTCACCAGGCCCCCAGCCCTAAGGGCACTAATAGTTACTAATAAGTGTTTGGGGCCTGGGATGCACTTCGTTTCTGAGGCCAAGAATTCATCAGTGCCCTGCCTGGAGAGGCTGAGCGATTTTTACAGCTGTGTGACCTTGGAAAAGTCGCTTGGCCTCTCTGAGCCTTCCTACCCCATATTTATGCAGTGGGGCTGAGCAGAGGATTGAGAGGGGCTGTGTCCAGCGATGGTGTACAGTAGATGCCCAGCCAATGGTTCCTCCTCCGACTCCTCTCCTCATGGGGGCCCCCATCACCTGATTGCCTGGTTCTGGCCACGGACGTCAAGGACCAAGGTGGCCTGAGAATCACAGGTCAGCTGCAGCGAGGAGCTCATCTCTCCTGCCTCCCAGAGTCCTCGGAACACGAGCTGAGGAGGGAGCAGGCTGTGAGATGTGCGGGTGTAGACAGCCTGAGGAGCCTCACAGGCCTGGTGGGGACCCCAGCCAAGCTCTATAGCCCAGCATGTCCCTGTTCCCATCCCCAGCATGGCCTGGGACCCACAGAAGCCCCGCAGGCTTGGCTCATCCAACACTCTCATAGATGCTGAGGATGCAGGGCCAGGGTCGGCCCCGATTGCAGCTGAGGTTGGCAGTACCCACCGAGGGACCCCAAAGGACAGCTGCAGCCCAGACATTGGCAGAGCATGTGCTCCCTGGAGGACTCCGTGTCACCTGACCTCGAGGCCACGAAAGGGTTTAGATGAAGTCAGGGGCACGGGGTATCCAGTCCACTCAGCTGTGGGGTACCGGGCAGAGATCCTTTGCAGGAGGGGTGACAGCCTGGCCCCCTGACCCGCCGGGAGCTGCCCCTCCTCCCACAGCAGAGTGGAGTGGGGCAGGGGTTGCTGGGTAACCTGAAACAGGCTGGGAAAGAAGCATTAATGCCTGGCTCTGGAATACGCTCTGTGTTGGAGAAGGAGGCCCAGCTAGGCAGGACGAGCTCATACCAAGTGATAGTGGTCAGGGCATGGCCCCATGTGGGTTCCTCTTCACCGAGACAGGACACCAAGAGGAAGAGCCAGGGTGCCAAGTCTGAGTCCCTATTTTGCTGCTTACTTGCTAGGTGACCTTGGGCAAGTCGCCCACACTCTCACATGTGACCCAGAGATGATGATGATAATCGTCATTGTCACACCATCAGCATCATCTTCCCCTTCATCACAGCAGGTACTTCTTAAGCATCTACACAGACATTAATGGGATTAACTCACTGGATCCTCACAACCTCCACATTATAGGTAATATCATCGTCCCCATTTTGCAGATGAGGAGATCAGGGCACAGACAGGTGAAGGAGTTTGCCCAAGGCCACACAGCCAGCAAGCAGCAGGGCTGGGATCTGAACACCGGAGAGGGCCTTCGCAAGGACGGTACCATCCTGCCTCTCTCTGGGGCATTAGGAGGATGAGACTAACGAACGCCCATCAACCCTTTAAAGGGGGCTGGGCACGGGGCAGGCGCTTGACAAGCAGGAGCTTTGATTCTGACCCAAGCCTGCAGGGCAGAAGGATGCAGGCCAGGAGCCAGGAGAGGCCCCGGGCACCCACCCACACCAGCCCTGTGATTGGGAACGCAGAGACTGCTCAGCAGACCTGATTATAGTGATTATGAAGGAAGCCTTTGTAAACTGTAAAGTACTGGGGAAACCCAAGGCCTGGCCCTCCCCACCCACCCTGCACACAGCGGGTCCTCTGCACACCAGGAATTGGACAGAGGGGACAGAATTTGGAGGGAGGTCCTGCCCCACCCACTCCTTACCTGGTTGCTGAAGGGCAGGCCCAGCCTCTGGAGAGCAGGCACTGCATGGCTGGCATTGGCCACCAGCTGCAGTGGGCCATACAGTGGCCAAGCCACCAGGGCTGCCAGGTCCATGCTGACTCCACTGTCCCCGCCATGGAAGGCTACCATGGCCTGGGTCTGGGTCTCTAGAGGCAGAGAATGTCATGGGTTACTGAAGACAGGTTCACCTCCCTTCCCCGTCCAGGAACACACCAGACTGCAGGAGAGGCCATGCCCTGTGGCCCTCAAACACAACACCAGCAGGAAAGGGCAAGGCTGCCACAGCGTGGGGGCTGGGTGGGGTCAACCATTTTGAGCCTCCTTGACATCACCTATCATAATGTGTCCCTGAGGATCTAGGTCTGGGTGGCTCCTTCTCTCATTGAAGTTGAAGGTGCTTAAATGACACCTCCTCCAAGAAGCCTCCCCTGACTGCCCATCTGAAGTCCCTCCCAATCCTTTGCTGCCAGGCATCCTCCATCCCATCTCCCTGGAGTGTGGTTCCCAGCACAACCTGAAATGACCTCACTCACTTACTTATTGGGTCCCTGCTCCCCATACTCTCACCCCACCAGAAGCTCAGTCCCTGGGGGCGGGGTTTCTCTTAGGACAGCTCCTGACACACAGCGGGGGTGCAGCGAGTGCTTTCTGAATGACTGCGGGATGAAAGGCTTCTCTGCAGGGATTCCTGAGGATTATCCAGTAGCCTGCAGAGGAATCAGCCTGAGGTCTGCTCTCCACAAATGGCCACTGCGGCCACTGACTTCCATCTGCATCCACCCGGCCCTGGCTGCAGGGTCCCGTCCCTCCCATCACCCCCTGCAGAACGGGAGATTCTGACTCACAGGTAGGAATTTCTTCTTTAACTTAAATTCCCTTTGCTACACAGAGAAATCCATCAGGTCCGGGAGTCCCAGAGCAAACAGATGGCGCCTACTCTACGTCAGACGCCAGGTTCCCATGGGGTGCAGCTCACCACTTGGGCTCAGGCCCAAATGACACTCAGCCAGGCTCCAGCACCTCCCATCTGGCCAGCAGGGTGGACGAGCTCCACAGCTCTGAGCCTCACCTTCCTTATCTATGAGGTGGGCACAGCCCGCCCGCCTCAGGGGACAGTGTCCAGAGTGAATGGGGTAACACACGGGAGAGGACCACGTATGGGACATGTAGAAGGCCTCAGGAAAGGCTTCCTTCCTTCCTCGTTCAACATTCAACCACATGTACCACTATGTGCAGGGCATGAGGAGAGGGGACACAATCCCCACGCCCGGGAGCATCGGGCTGTCAGAGACACCAGGAATGTTAACGACAGGCAGAAAGCGTCCCAAGAGGTGGCGACAGCAGACTGTGGACAACAGTGGGAGAAAGGAGAGGTCACTCCTGGCTAGGGGCGGCCATACCAGGCATCCTGGGTCGGAAACTAGAGTGGCGTGGAGGTAGTCACCCAGAATGACCTCCCCTCACTTGGCTATCATGTCCCTAACGAACCGTGACGTCATCTCAGACTGGGGACAACTTCCCCATGTGATCCTGTCCTCTGTTCACCCCTCAGGAGGCTGAGGGCCAAAAATAAAGTGTTTTTTGTTTGTTTGTTTGTTTGACACGAAGTTTCACTCTGTGGCTCAGGCTGGAGTGCAGTGGCGTGATCTCAGCTCACTGCAACCTCCGCCTCCCAGGTTCAAGTGATTCTTGTGCCTCAGCCTCCTGAGTAGCTGGGACTACAGGCATGCACCACCATGCCCAGCTAATTTTTTCTTTTCTTCTTCTTCTTTTTTTTTTTTTTTTTTGTAGAGACAGGGTTTCACCTTGTTGGCCAGGCTAGTCTCGAAATCCTGACCTCAAATGATCCACCAACCTTGGCCTCCCAAAGTGCTAGGATTATAGGTGTGAGCCATCACACCTGGACCCCAAAATAAAAAAGTTTGAGGCCAACATAAGATGCCCCAGGGGACTGGGGAGTCCCAGGGGTCCTGAATGGTTAAGAGTCACGTCTCCATAATCTATATGGGGGTCAGAGGGTGTCTCTGGGTTCAATCTTCCCTCTGTCATTATCAGCTGTGTGACCTGGGCCAGGTGACTCAACCTCTCTGAGCCTCCATTCCTCATCTGCAGAATGGGAATGACATTCCTAACCCTACCTCATAGGCTCGTTCACGCACCCATTTAATACCTACTATGTACCCTGCAACAAAGCAGACAAAAGTCATCCCTGCCCTCGCAGAGCACACATTCTGGTGATTCTAGCATAGAAAGAATGAGAAACAAAGGCATTTGTATGCTACACATATGTCAAATGACAGAGCTGGGGAGAGGGATGGGAGGAGATGGGAGGGGATGGGAGGAGATGGGAGGGGATGGGAGGAGATGGGAGGGGATGGGAGGGGATGGGAGGAGATGGGAGGGGATGGGAGGAGATGGGAGGTAGAAAAGAGAGGCCTCCCTGAGATGCCACTGGAAAAATACCTAAGGGAGGTGAGGAAGCCAGGCAGGCGTGTGCGAGAGAGGTATTCGAAGCAGCAGGACCAGCCTGTGCCAAGGTCCTGGGGCCACAGCAAGCCTGGCGTGTTGAAGAACAGCGAGCAGTGGAATAAGTAGGGCTGGGGCTTGGGAGATGAAGACAGAGAGGGGAAGGGTGTGGATTGTGATGGCTCACAGGCCCCTCTAAGAGCTTTGACTTTCCCCCTGTGTGATTGGGACGGCTGTACTGTATTGAGCTGTCGTGTGTACACAGCTTGCCTGGCATGTATGCAGTAAGTGCTCAGCCAATGCTGGCTCCCCTTGTTGCTTTTATCTTCCCACCATAATGGGTTGAACCGTGTCCCCAAAAAAGAGATATTGAAGTCCCACCCACCCCCCTCACCCTCTGTCCTGTGATTATGACTTTATTTTAAAACAAGGTCTTTACAGATGTAATTAAGTAAAAATAAGGTCATATCTAAATCGGACGGGCCCTCCATCCACTGTGGATTGTTTTTGCTTTTATTTTGAGACAGGGTCTCATTCTGTCACCCAGGCTGGAGTGCAGTGTTGCAATCATAGCTCACTGCACCCTCAACCTTCTGGCTCAAGCGATCCCCTGCCTCAGCCTCCCGAGTAGCTGGGACCACACACCGGTGCCACCACACCTAGCTAAGATTTCTATGTTTTAAGCCAACCGGTGTGTGGAAAACTAATCCACCTGTCTCGGGAATTAGGTCATTGATGGGCAAGGCTGTCCTGGTTGTCCTAGAGCCCAGAGCCACACTGGGCTTGATGGGGGTGCCACCTGGGTCCAGGCCTGAGGCTGCTGGGCTGGCCCAGGCATCGAGGAAGTTAGCTCCCCAGTCCCAGGGCTGTGCGCTGGGTGCCTCACCGTGTATCTGCAGCGCAGCGCTCAGGCAGGCCTCGCCTGGGAACCCTGCCCACAACAAGGCCTCACTGTTGTGCCAGCTCCGGCCGGAGAGCTCCAGGTGCCCATCACGGTAACAGCAGCTCATGGAGTAGTTGAGGAACGTGGGCCCCATCACGACGCGTCCAGAATGCTCAAAGCCGGAGCTGCCGTTGTGAATGTCCACAGAGACCTGGAACGACACCGAGGAGATGCTGGACCGCCCTGTGCAGAGAGAGCCAGCCCGGGGCAAGCTGGCACTGGCTCCCACAAACCCTGGGGTTATCAGTGCCATTCACGTCACTGTGGTGGGAGGAACTCAAACCCTCTTGCAGGAGATTTGATGACCAACGTGGTTACTCCAGCTAATTACACATGCACCCAGGAGACCACAGAGAAAACCCGCAGAAACCAATCAGGAAGCGGGGCAGGCAGGGGAGAGTAGGCCTGGGGAGGATGGCTGGAGAAAGGCTTTGGGAAGACCAAGATCTCCTGGCTGGTGCGAAACAGGTTGCAAACCACAGCCTACATCTGTTCTTGTAAACAAAGTCATTGGAACACAGCCCTGCCTGTTTGTCGGAGGCATTTGAACCAGAGCAACTCCATCTTGAATGGACGCTGTGTAAAATAAGGCTGAGACCTATCCGGCTGCATTACCAGGAGGTTAAGCATTCTAAGTCACAGGACGACATAGGAGGTCAGCACAAGATACAGGTCATAAAGACCTTGCTGATAAAACAGGTTGCAGTAAAGAAGCCGGCTAAATCCCACCAAACCAAGATGGAGATGAGAGTGACCTCTGGTCGTCCTCACTGCTACACTCCCACCAGCGCCATGACAATTTACAGATATCATAGCAATGTCGGGAAGTTACCCTATGTGGTCTAAAAACGGGAGGCATGAATAATCCACCTCTTATTTAGCATATCATCAAGAAATAGCCATAAAAATGGGCAACCAGCAGCCCTGAATTGTTTCTTGCCCAAGATCCAAGAACCCTCCCTTGGGGTCTGGATTGAGACTCCGTTCCGGTAACATGTTCACGTCCTATTCCCGTGACTGCTTTCACAACACAACAGCAGCGGAATGGAGGCGCTGCGGCAGAGACTGCAGGGCCACAGAGCCTAGGACGTTTACCATCTGGCCCTTGATGGAAAAAGTTTCTCAAACTTTGCTGTGAGATGTAATTCCCTCCCATGCCACCCACAATTGTCTCGGTAAAACCTTCAGCGAGACCAGGCGCACTGGTTCACGCCTGTAATCTCAGCACCTTGGGAGGCCAAGGCCGGTGGATAACTTGAGGTTAGGAGTTTCAGACTGTCCTGGCCAACATGGCAAAACCCCATTTCTACTAAAAATACAAAAATTAGCCAGGTGTGGTAGCAGTTGTCTATAATCCCAGTTACTCAGGAGGCTGAGGTGGGAGACTCTCTTGAACCCAGTGGGCGGAGGTTGCAGTGGGTTGAGATCACGTTACTGCACTCCAACCTGGGCGAAAGAGCGAAACTCCATCTCAGAAAACAAAAACCTTCAGTGAAATCTCCACCACCTTTTCCACCACTATCAAAGGAGCTACCCAGGCATGAAGGAGCAGGGATGAATGAGGGAGGTGGAGAGGACACCTTGGGCCCCTGTGACCCAAAGAATGAGCTGCTGCCCAGCCGTGACTGCATCACCTGGGCTGAGAAATGCAGGTTCTCAGGGCCCACTCCAGACCTGCTGAATCAAGCCTGCATTTTAATGCCCTCCCCGGTTATGCCTGTGTACTGGGTGTGCGGGAAGCCCCACTTTAGGCAGAAGGCTGCATCTGCCGTGGGACCCCACAGGAGGTCCAGGTCTGCTGGGCTCTGATCATGCGCCACCCACCCTCTGGCATGACAGCCCAGGACTCAGGGCTGGACTTATCGTAAGTTTCAGGGGCTCTGTACTGCTGGCCAGCTCTGCAAGACTGTCCCCATCTACCCTGGGCCACACCCAGGCCTGCCTGCTAGGCCTCTGCTGGTGTCACCGCTGACCTTGATGGCACCAAGGAGACTCAGTGTGAGAGCAGAGAGGCCAGGGCTGAGCTCTCTGTCACTATCCACGGAGCGCTTCTCTGCATCCCAGCCCCAGTGGGCAGAGCTGGGGAAACTGAGACCTGAGCCCTTATCACCACGTAGCTGGCTCCCTGGACTTTCCCCCCAGGACAGGGCATTCCCAGGGTCCAGCCAACCCTAGACGAGGGGTTGCAAGTTAGTGGCCCTTGAGCTGATAAGTTTTATGTGGTCACTCACTCTGATATTTTTTGTGGTGTTGTTTGTGAGATGGAGTCTTGCTCTGCCACCCAGGCTGGAGTGCAATGGCGCAATCCTGGCTCACTGCAATCTCCGCCTCTTGGGTTCAAACAATTCTCCTGCCTCAGCCTCCCAAGTAGCTGGGACTACAGGCACACACCACCATGCCCAGCTAATGTTTTTGTATTTTTAGTAGAGACAGGGTTTCACCATGTTGGCCAGGCTGGTCTCGAACTCCTGACCTCAAGTGATCCACCTGCCTTGGCCTCCCAAAGTGTTGGGATACACGACATCATGTATAATTCTGTTTGTATGAAATTTCCAGAATAGACGAATGCATAGGGACGGAAGGCAGATTCGTGGTTGCTGGGGACCAGGGAGGAGGGGATAGGAGGGACTACTGATGGATATGGGGTTTCCACTGGGGTGATGAAAAGTTCTAGAACTTGCAAGCACCGATGATTGTAGAATAGTGTGAACGAACATAGCGTCCCCGAGTTGTATACTTTAAAACAATTTTACATTATTACACACATTTTACTACAAGAAATGTGAAAAGATACATATGATGTGGAGGGTCTGAGACGTGGCACACACTCTGTAGTTCCCCACACAGCTCAGTGACACATTTCAGTTCTCCGCCTGGCCCCCAAAGGCTCTCAGTTTGCAACCCCTGCATCCAACTCACGCAGGTTTATCATTGAAACAGCAGGAGCAGGCCAGGTGCAGTGGCCCACGCCTGTCATCCCAGCACTTTGGGAGGTTGAGGCAGGTGGATCACTTGAGGTCAGGAGTTCAAGACGAGCCTGGCCAACATGGTGAAACCTCTCTATTAAAAATACAAAAATTTAGCTGGGCGGGATGGTGGACGCCTGTAATCCCAGCTACCTGGCAGGCTGAGGCAGGAGACACTTGAACCTGGTAGGCAGAGGTTGCAGTAAGCTGAGGTCATGCCACTACACTCAAGGCTGCGCAACTGAGCAAAACTCCATCTCAGGAAAGGAGAGGGGAGGAGGGGGTAGGGGGGGAGAGGTTTAAGACCCTGTCTTAAACCTGGGGATACTACCAGGCACGAAATAGAAATGCCTGAGCCCATGACGCTTAGGTGGCAGTGGTGGGAGGCAGACAGGACAAGGAGAAAGGCATTGTGCTTCCTGCCTGCTCCCTCAGCAGAGAGAGCTTGAAGCCACCTGAGCTGAGCCGCACGCCAGCCCTGAGCTCCACGGTCCACTTGTCTCATGATGCTAGGATATGCCCACCACCAGTCCAGCTGTCCACTAACCCAGCTGCCCATAACAGAGGTGGGCTTGCAACCCTTGGGGCCTGGTTGACATCTACCTGTGTTTGCAGATGGGACCACACAAAGACCCTCAGGTTGAGCTGATGCCCCTAGGAACTGGGAGTCCAGGTGCATGTCACCAGGGATGTGGGGGGTCTTGAAGGAGGGGGACCATGTGAGTATCTCCTGGCAGTGACCTCAGCCCCGGGCCACACCACAGGCAGCCCCTGTGATCAGGCTGTGCCAGCCCCGCTGAGGGGGTCCACTATGGACCACAACCATCCCGCCCAGGACAGAGACCCCCATACCTCGAGAGGCTGCCCAGCCATGTCTCCTCGGCACCATCCTAACAGCTGGGTGGGCGAGGCGTCTCCACTGCAGTTGACCTACAGAGACCAGTGGGTGGGAAGGGGCTGGCTTCTTTCCCGACCCCACAGTGAACTGTCGTGGGTGCCAAGATCCCACTTGAGCCTACCCTATGGGGAAGCCACCGAGGGCAAACAACCCGAAACAGAGGTTTGCACAGAGACTTGAGGGCGAAGCCACAGCCTCATCATCAGATGAAAGTAAGCAGAGCTCCCCCCATGCAGGGCCTCTGCGCCAGGCACGGTGCTCACTGAACCTCAGGGTAACCATGGAAGGAGGTGGCAGATGAGGAAACTGCGTCACCCGAGTCAGGGAAAGAGGAAGCATCTTGCGTGTGGTCACGTAGTCAGCGATGGTGCAGCCTGGCTTCAGCCCAGGAGCCCTGGTCACTCACATTCCCTCTCCCACCATGGACGGTTTAGCCACCCTCAGGGACAGGCACCGAGGTGGTCTGCTGCTTTTCGTTTATGAGAACAATGAAGAAGACAGCTGCGGGTGCGGGGCTTCTCCAGGGTGGGGGCCCCAGGGAGGAACTGAGGGACCAGGGCCTCCATCGTCTTCATTCTACCAGGCAGGGCCTGGTGCAGGCTGAAGCCTGGCCCACATGGGCACCCGACCCACTCACCTCCAGCTGGGAGGGCAGAGTGCCCTGCAGCCCCGAGAGGCCGTGGTGCAGCCCCAGCACCAGCCCCTGGCGGCCGTCCTCTGCCTTCCTCTCCAAGGCTGCGTGGAGCTGCTCACCATCCAACTTTACCATCAGCCCGGCCGCCAGACTGTGTCCCGCACTCTGGGCAGAAGCAAAGCTGTTGGGTGTCCCTGGGACCCAGTGTCCCCTGGGAGGGCCCGGGTGCAGCCCCCCTCCTCACTCACCTGGAAGTGCCCGTGGCCGTCTATGGAGAAGGGGAGGCCCCAGTGCTTGAGGCTGGGCATGGTGTGGGTGTGGTGGAGGCTGGCATGGAGCTGGTGGCCTAGGGACTCGGGGGTCAGGTCCTCCAGGCCAAGGGCAGCGTCTAGCTGACCCCCCGCGTTCCGCAGCGCCAGGCGTGCTGAGCAGTTGGAAGCCATGTGGGTGACAGACAGGAGCACCCCTGCCTCGGAGGGGAGTCCTGGAGGAAGAGGCCAGAGGGCAGGAGTGGGCAGAGCCCCAGAGGCCACTCAGACCAGTCCACCACATTTAGTCACGACGGAAACATGACAGGGGCCTGGCTAGCACACCTGCTCCCTAGAGGATCCCCTGAGCTCCACAGCTCCAGGTCCTACTGCCCCCAATACACCAGGTTAAACCATCTGAAACTGTCCACATCTCACAGAAATGGCGATTTCATCTGGTTCAACTTACAGCACAACTGCCACATGCAGGCGGTGATAAGACCCATGTCCCCTACAAGATTTCTAGCTCCCCAAGGAAAGAGCCCAAATCTCAGAGGGAAACGGGTCTGATCATGTGTCCTCCCCTCGCTGCTGTACCTGGGGGCCCCTCCAGGCCTGGAGGGAACATCTGGGAGCTCGAGCAGGGGCTGCTGGGATTATTTCATACTGTGGTCCCAGGGGGCATCCTTTGGGTCCTGGCTAGGCCAGGTATCCACGCTGCATGAGCTGTCCCAGGGAATGGGGGGTGGGAGGCCTGGAGGGGGCTGGTGGCAGGGGCTGTCACCATCTGATTTGAAGCATGTCAATATGGTAACAACTGGTACCCTGAACCTTAATCACAGCCCAGGGAAGGAGATGCAGGAGTGCTGGGGAAGGCAGCAGGGGAAAGAAATGAAGGTGGAATGTGAATCAAGGTTGGAGGCTCATTTATCCCCTCCCTTGACTCCAGGACTTAGGAGTCTTGGAGGAAGAAGCTGTTCTGCCTGGACCACTCGTCCTACCTGCATCACTCAGCGTGCTGATATTGTGTGTCAGACCAACCACAAGCTGGCCGTGCCCGGGGCCCCAGGAGCAGGCGCCACCCAGAGCCAGGCTGGCCGCATGGGCCCGGATGCTGGCCTGGGCCCTCAGGTTCCTCGTCTGGGCCTGCAGCCGGCCCTTCAGCTGGAGCTCTCCAGGCAAGGCCTGGCTGCCGTTCTGGGCAAGGACACAGGTCACGCTGCGCACGCTGGTGCCGTTCCCTGCCTTCTCATGCTTGTCCCGCAGGAGGAAGCCCAGCACAGCTGAGTCAGCAGTGACCCTGAGGGTGCCTGCAGGGAAATGGCGGAGAAGAACAGAGCAGGGGCGGCTCAGGGAAACGAGCCGTTTTGGAGAGGAGGGAAAATAATTTGGGAGCAGGAAGTCGCTAGATTCACGATGTCACACTTGTAACTCATGTCAGAAATGGTACATTTGTGAAATCCATCAGAGTACACTAGCTCCCTCCCAGGACACTCTGAAAATCAAGTCAGCTAATTCACAAAATAATTCAGAAAATCTGAATAGCTCTCTATTTATATAAGGCTATACATTTATATAGCTCTGTATGTTTTTCAAAAAACGCTCCAGACATCTTTGCTGGTAGAGGCGATCAGACATTTAGGGAACATCGCCACCAATCTCACACAAACTCCTTCAGAAAAGAGAAGAGAATACCCGACTTGGTTTATGAAAGTGGCATAAACCTCATCCCAAACCTGACAAGAGCTTTGTGAAAAAAGGAAACTTACAGCCCAATAGTGCTATGAACACAGACACCAACTTTTTTTTTTTTTTTTTTTTTTTGAGATGGAGTCTCGCTCTGTCGCCCAGGCTGGAGTCCAGTGGTGCGACCTCGGCTCACTGCAACCTCCGCCTCCTGGGTTCCCACCATTCTCCTGCCTCAGCCTTCCAAGTAGCTGGGACTGCAGGTGCCTGCCACCATGCCTGGCTAATTTTTTTGCATTTTAAGTAGAGATGGGGTTTCACCGTGGTAGCCAGGATGGTCTCGATCTCCTGACCTTGTGATCCACCCACCTTGGCCTCCCAAAGTGCTGGGATTACAGGCGTGAGCCACTGTGCCCGGCCAACACCAACTTTCTTAACAAAGTATTAGGAAACCAAGTTCAATTACGTATAGAAGGAAAGAAAAATACATATGAAAAAATGCAGGGAATCCCACTAAAGCAAGGTCAGTTTCACACTGAAGACCAATTTAATTCAGTCTATTAAGAAAATTAAGGTGGAAAACCATATGAATATGTACTAGATTCAGAAAAGGCATTTGATTACATTCAACATCCATTCTTAAGAATAAAATCTGGCCAGGCACGGTGGCTCATGCCTGTAATCCCAGCACTGTGTGAGGCTGAGGCAGCCAGATCACTTGAGGTCAGGAGTTCGAGACCAGCCTGGCCAGCAAGGTGAAACCCTGTCTCTACTAAGAATATAAAAATTAGCCGGGTGTGGTGGCGTATGCCTGTAATCCTAGCTACTCGGGAGGCTAAAGCAGGAGAATTGCTTGAAACTGGGAGGCGGAGGTTGCAGGTTGCAATGAGCAGAGATTGCACCACTGCACTCCAGCCTGGGAGACAGAGCAAGACTCTGCCTCTAAAAAACAAACAAACAAAAAAAAACTCTGCAAAACTAATACCAAATGTTAAAATTATTCGTGGAAATTTTGAATGTTTTCTTTGTAAGACTGAGAACAGGTAAGAATTTTTGCTCTTAGCATTTTTATTCAATATTATACTGTATTTCTTTGCCAAGGCAATAAGAAAAAAAAAATCTAAATGCCATAAAAAATATCAGGCCAGGCTGGGCACAGTGGCTCACGCCTGTAATCCCAGCACTTTGGGAGGTTGAGGTAGGAGGAATTGTCTAAGCTCAGGCATTCCAGACCAGCCTGGGCAACAAAGGGAGATCCTGCCTCTAAAAAAAAAAAAGTATCTGGGCATGGTGGCATGTACCTGTAGTCCCAGCTACTTGGGAGGCTAAGGCAGGAGGATTGCTTGAGCCCAGGAGTTTGAGGCTGCTGTGAGCCATGATCATCCCACTGCACATCAGTCTGGGCGACAGAACAAGACCTCATCTCAAAAAAAAAAAAAAAAAATCAAAACAGAAGAAAATATTCTATTCCAGAATATATAAAGAGTATCTACAACTCAATGAAAGACAAACAATTTAATAAATGGGCAAAAAAATTAATGTGACCTGTCTCAACTCTCTCAAAGGAAGCTACATGAACAAATAACACACAGGAATAAGTGCTCAGCCAGGCGCAGTGGTTAACACCTGTAATCTCAGCACTTTGGGAGGCCTAGGTGGGCAGGTCACCTGAGGTCAGGGGTTCCCAGCCTGACCAACATAAAGAAACCCTGTCTCTACTAATAATACAAAAAAATTTAGCCAGGCATGGTGGCACATGCCTGTAATCCCAGCTACTCGGGAGGCTGAGGCACAAGAACCTCTTGAACCCAGGAGGCAGAGGTTGAGGTGAGCTGAGATGTCACCATTGCACTCCAGCCTAGGCAACAAGAGTGAAACTCCATCTCAAAAAAAAAAAAAAAAGTGCTCAACATCATTCATCAACAGGGAAATGCAAATTAAAGCCACAAGGGGAAACCACTAGACACTAAAATGATTATTTTCTTGAGACAGGGTCTCACTGTTGCCCAGGCTAGAATGCAGTGGTGTAATCATGGCTCACTGCAACCTCAACCTCCCAGGCTCAAGCAATCTTCCCACTCCAGCCCCCACGTAGCTGGGACTACAGACATGCACCACCATGTCCAGCTAATTTTAAAAATTTTTGTAGCGACAGAGTCTCCCTCTGTTGCTCAGGCTGGTCTGAAACTCCCAGCCTGAAGCAATCTGCCCTCCTCGGCCTCCCAAAGTGCTGGGATTATAGGTGGAAACCACTGCTCCCAGCTGAGATGTGTACATTTCATTGTCTGTAAATTTTACATCAGAGGAAGGAAGAAAGGGAGGGAGACTAAGAGCAGGGAGAATTGTAAGCAAATTTTGAGCTTTAGTTCATGATGTGTATGATAATCCATTTAGTAAGTAAGGTGTTCTGATGTCTACAACTCACTCTGAAAAGCATCAAAAATAACACAGATGGATGTGTTACAGGAAAGGGGTCTGGATCCAGACCCCAAGAGAGGCTTCTTGGATCTCCTGCAAGAAGGAATTCAGGGTGAGTCCACGGTGCAAAGCAAAAGCAAATTTTTAAAAAAGGATAGGACTAAAGAATGGCTTATTAAAAAAGGAAAGGAATAAAAAATGGCTACTCCAGGTACAGCAGCCCTGAGGGCTGCTGGTTGCCCATTATTACGGTTATTTCTTGATTATATGCTAAACTAGGGGTAGATTATTAATGCCTCCCCTAAAAAAAAAAAAATTAGTTCCTGTAATCCCAGCTACTCCGGAGGCTGAGGCAGCAGAATTGCTTGAACCTGGGAGGTGGAGGTTGCAGTGAGCTGAGATTGCTCCATTGCACTCCAGCCTGGGGGACAAGAGCAAAACTCCATCTCAAAAAAGAAAAAAAAGAATTATGTCTGCAACCTGGGAAAACACAATTCAGGAATAAAATAATACATTAAATATATGTACATATAGAGAGAATATGAATATTAGAATGATAAAGGAAATGTAAAATGTTAGTAGCTGGTTAATCTGGACAAAGGGCCTGTGGGATTCTTTGCACTGTTCTTGCAACTTTTCTACAAGTCTGGTGTTATGTCAAAATAAAAGGTATTCCAAAAAATATGCCTGGGAAACCCTGTACCCAACTCTTCCTTCTGGAGATACACAATGTCCATTAGCATGTTAAAGGCTCTGACAAGTCCTGCATAAGGAAACCTATTCAGTTTTTAGTGAGTAGATTTTTGTCAGAATGTATATTTCTCACAAAGGGGAATCATCCATACCCCTTTATGTAAACCTATGGATATGCCAGTGTGAGATGCTGGAGTTGGAGCATCACTGGACTTGGGTGGAACTGAATCTACCTTGCAGTTCCATAGAAAGTGCTTGCCCCGCCCCCATGGCGTTCCCCAGGCCCTCACCCTCTTGAAGTCTCTCCTTCTGCTTCAGCCTTCCTGTGAGTGTCAGGAGGCGGGGCATCGCTGCCCAGCCAGCCACCGTGTGCCGGGTTTGGCTCTGTAAGGTCAGGACCCGGCCTCCCCTCCGTTCCTCAGATGCCTTGAGGAGCAGCTGTGCTGTGTTCTGGTCCAGCAGTGCCTTGGAAAACAGCCAAATCCTAGGCAGTGAAGTGAAGGGGTTAAGATCTTGGGCTTTGCAGTCAGGCAAATCTGGGTTCCAATCTCAATGCTGCTACTCACTAACGGGATGACCTGGGAGAAGGACACAACCTCTCTAAGCATCACTTTCTCCTTCTGCAAAGTGGGGAAAAAAGTGGAGAAACTGATACTTAGCTTTTTTTTTTTTCTTTGGGAGACAGGGTGACTCTGTCACCCAGGCTGGAGTACAGTAGAGTGATCTCAGCTCACTGCAACCTCCACCTCCTGGGCTCAAGCGATTCTCCTGTCTCTGCCTCCCGAGTAGCTGGGATTACAGGGACCTGCCTCAACAGCTAAGTTTTGTATTTTTAGTAGCGATGGGGTTTCACCACATTGCCCAGGCTGGTCTTGAACTCCTGACCTCAGGTGATCTGCCCGCCTCAGCCTCCCAAAGTGCTGGGATTACAGGCTTGAGCCGCTGTGCCTGACCTTGAAATGATACTGATATTGATACTGACAGGTACTCACCCAGGTGTGATACACTGTGTTTGCACCTATGGCCGGCTCTTCCCACACACTCTCCTGCAAGGTGACTTTGCCACTCCTGCATTAACATGTGAGATCTATTTCCTCTCCCTCTGAATCAGGGCTGTCCTTGTGACCTGCGTTTTGGTCAATAGAATGTGGCAGAAGTGACACTGCAGAACTTTCAAGGTTGGGCACTAAGATCTGCAACTTTCACCTTCTCACATGAATGCTCCCTCTTGGAACCCAGCCACCTGGTAAGAAGTCTGACCAGCCTGAGATCGCCATGATGTGAGGAAGCCCAAGCAGCCACTTGAAAAGAGAGGGGGGCGTTGCACATGGAAGAACACCGAGGTGCCAGACGTGTGAAGGAAGACTTCCTAGACTTCCCAGTCCACCTCCGTCCTCAGCCCATGCACACACCTGTCTGGGAACTGACTCAGCTGAAGGCTGATGTTAGCCAAGAGTCCCAGAGAATGACCCCTGCCAAAGTCACACAGAGCAGAACTGCCTAAGCCTTGTGTAAGTTCCTGACCCACAGAATCATGCGCAAACAAAATGGTTGTTCTTTAATCTCTATGCTTTGGGGTAGCTTGTTATGCAGCAACATCTAACCAACATACTCTGACATGCACTGTGCACTTTAGACACATTGTCTGACTCCTTACAAAAGCCCTGTGAGTTTTGAGAATATTATGATCCCCAATATACAGATGAGGAAATAGGTAGAGAGAGAGTAATGAGCTCAAAGCTCAAATAGGCAGTTAGCAGTACCTAAAGCATAGTATTGTTTAGAATTAAATGAACTTTGGAATATAAGATGCCTGCTCCTAGGTCAAAATGAGTGACTGATAAATGTGAGAAAAGGAACAGCCCCAAGAAGCTTGCTGTTAAACTTGCTGGAAAACTGGGGCAGGGGATGCAGTCCCTATCATCACACAGTGAGTTCCTGTATGACACCATTGGAGAGATTTCCCTGGAGCTTCACCACCAGGAACAAGATGAGCTATGCATTTCATGGTGCACAGCTGTCAACTGTGTGTGTGTAAACTTCCTGAGGGCCACTGCAAATACTACTACTTGTTGGTTTCTCTCTTTGCATTGGCTGCTAGGAAGCTCAGAGCCAAATCTTCAGCTGAGCTGTACATAACACAGAGGAACTCATAGCATGAATTTTGTTTACTGACACTACTTTGAGCAGCTTCCCATTTTTCCTATTTTTCTTTTCCCTTCTCCCTAGCTTCCTCGTGTATCTTTTTAAAATCTTGAACAAGGGTTGGAAAACTATAGCTTGTGGGCCAAAGCTGGCCCACCACTTCTTTTTATAAATAAAGTTTTATTGAAGCACAATCATGCCCATTATTTATGAACTGTCTATGACACTCTCGTGCCGCCATGGCAGGGTTGAGTAGTTGCAACAGAGATCATACGGCCCATAAAGCTGAAAATAGTTACCATCTGGCCTTGAGAGTTTGCCAACTCCTGACCTAGAACAAGGTACATTTTAATAATTTGCCTCAAATCCTTTTCAGACTGGGGATAACGATCGACAGTTGGACAGGTAGATGGACAGCTGTGGTGGCAATTCTGAGGACAAGGTTATCTAGGACCGTGTCCACAGCCCAGGGGCTCCTTAAATCCATGCCAAACCTGGAACAAACATGGGACTGCAGAGGACCATGTTCTACAAAAAAGACCCTGTTCCTACAAAAAATAAAAGTACAAAAATTAGCCAGGTGTGGTGGTAAGCCTGTAGTTCCAGCCACTAGAGAGGCTGAGGGGAATGGTGTCTAAAGTTGGGGGCAGTCTTTGCACACTTAACCTGTGGGGGTCTGATGCTACCTCCAGGTATATAGGGTCAGAACTGAGTTAATTTGTAGGACACCCAGTTCGTGTCCACCAGAGAATTGCTTGATGGGGAAAAAGACCCCTGCTCCTAGCCACAGAATTATCCTGTACTGAGCATTCAGAGGATAGTAGCCGAAAAGAGTTTGTTTTTTCCGATTACACCTGCGGCAAACATGGTAGCCAGCTATGGAGTGTGCTCACTGGCCCTCGCTTGAAACTCACATGCAGGGCTCAGTTCATCCTTAAGACAACCCTAAGAAACAGGTGGAGAAACTGAGGCACAGAAGGGCGAGTGGTCCCAAAGGCAGCAGTGGCAGAGTTGGACTGGAACCCAAGTGGTCACCCCTGGACCCTAGGCTCCTGAGCGCCTCACCATAGTGGACACATCAGTAGGTAAATATATACTCAGACATGAGACCAAACGGAGATGTACATTCCTTGGGATCACTAGTGATTTTTGATTCATTTCTTTTTACATGATGATGATTATTAATACTATTTTAGAGTCAGGCTCATTTCACTGTCGCCCAGGCTGGATTGCAATGCTGCAATCATAGCTCGCTGCAGCCTCCAACTCCTAAGCTCAAGCAATCCTCTAACTCCTCAGCCTCCCGAGTAGCTGGGACTACCGGTGCACGCCACCACATCCAGCTATTTTTTAATAAAATTTTTGTACAGATGGGGTCTATGTTGTCCAGGCTGGTCTTGAATTCCTGAACTCAAGCAATCCTTCCACCTCAGCCTCCTGAGTAGCTGGGACTACAGGTGCACCCCACTATACCAGGCTAATCTTTTTTTTTTTTTTTTTTCTTTTGAGACGGAGGCTCGCTCTGTCAACCAGGCTAGAGTGCAGTGGTGCAATCTCGGCTCACTGCAAGCTCCACTTCCCAGGTTCACGCCATTTTCCTGCCTCAGCCTCCTGAGGAGCTGGGACTACAGGCGCCCGCCACCATGCCCGGCTAATTTTTTGTACTTTTAGTAGAGACGGTGTTTCACCGTGTTAGCCAGGATGGTCTCGATCTCCTGACCTCGTGATCTGCCCGCCTCGGCCTCCAAAAGTGCTGGGATTACAGGCGTGAGCCACCGCGCCTGGCCTACCAGGCTAATTTTTATTTATTTTTTGGAGATATGGGGTCTTGCTATATCGTGCAAGCTGCTCTTGAACTCCCGAACTCAAGCAATCCTCCTGCCTCAGCCTCCCAAAGCCCTGGGGTGTGACTCATGGTGCCCAGCCCTTTATACATTATCGTTTAAGCCGTCTACAATGAACACTCTCATAACAATACAAAAAAAAAAAAAGGGTAAAAGTGAAAAACTGAAAACCACCTGCTTTTCATGCCCTCAGTGGCACCGATGGGGCTGACTTGGGTGTGGTCTCGGAGGGAAAGAAGAGAGGCCTCTCAGTGAGGACTGCCCAGGTCTCAGCCTTTTGGCCTCTGTGGTCTCCCCGCCTCCTTGCAGACCACCTGGGGACCATTACCTTGCTGGGGTGATCTTTCCAGACAGCTGCAGCCGAACAACCCTGGGGGCACTGAGGACAGCCTGGTGGAGAAGGACACTCACACCCCAGCCCCGGCTGCTTCTCCGAGTGTCCTGGCTGGCGTCGACCTCCAGCAGAACCAGCTCCCGGCCAGACATATGCACAGATAGAGACACGTTGAAGCTGCACACTCTGTAGCGCCCGGCAGCTGCCTGCACCTACAGGGAGGCGGGGGAGGGACAGGAAGGGTCTATGGGATCCTGGGTGTGGGGTGGGGCTGCCTCCTCCTCCAGGAAGCCCTCCTGAGCCACTCCAACTTTGAGCAGTCACCAATCATGGTAGACAGCACACAATCAGGAGGAGAAACGAGACAGAGGGAGGGATGAGGGAGACAGCCTACCCTGGCTCCAGCACCTGGCCCAGGGGTACAGTCCCATCTTGTCCTTTCCACATGTGAAATGGGAGTTCTTATTGTACAAATGGGGAAACTGAGGCTCTGAGAGGGTCATATATGCCACCTGAGTCTGCCTAGCTCTAAAACTCGTGCTGGTGGGGGAAGCAGAGGACATCTTTGCAACTCCTCCACGGAAAAGGAGGCCCTGTAGAGTGCCCCGCGGGAACCAGAGAACCCAGAACTTCTGGGATGCAAAGAGGATGGCATCTCTGTACCCAAGCAGTCAGGCGGGGGTGAACACGTAGTTAGCCCCAACAAGGGTGTTGAAGGGAGCAGTGGGGAGGGGAGCAGTGGAGGGTGGGAGCAGAGAGGCCCAAGGCTCCACCAGCTCCACAGGACCTGAGCCTCTCCTTTTCCTGATCTGAGCCTCAGTTTCCCCATCTGCAAAGCAGGTTTAGCCCCATGGTTCTCAATCCAGCCTGTGTTATTACAGTCACAATGAATTTTTTTTTTTCTTTTTTCTCCGTGAGACAGAGTCTCATTGTGTCATCCAGGTTGGAGTGCAGTGGTGCAATCTCAGCTCACTGCACCCTCTGTCTCCCAGGTTCAAGTGATTCTCCTGCCTCAGCCTCCCGAGTAGCTGGGATTACAAGTGCCCGCCACCATGCCCAGCTAATTTTTTTTTTTTGTATTTTTAGTAGAGATGGGGTTTCACCATGTTGTCCAGGTTGGTTTCGAACTCCTGACCTCAGGTAATCTGTCCGCCTCGGCCTCCCAAAGTGCTGGGATTACAGGCATGAGCCACCGTGCCTCGCCTGGAAAGGTTTTAAAAGAATGCCTGGTGCTTCCACAGATGAACTGCTGAATAAAACATGATACACCCAGACAATGGAATATTATCTAGCGCTAATATAAAATGAGCTATTAAGCTGAAAAAGACATGAAGGAAACTTAAATGTATATTACTAAGTGAAAGCAGCCCATCTGAAAAGGCTGCACACTGTATTCCAACTGTGTGACATTCTGGAAAAAGTCAAAACCACAGAGAATAAGAAGAACAGTGGTTGCCAGGGGGTGGAGTGTAGGAGGAGGGATGAAAAGGTAGAGCCCAGAGGATTTTTTAGGGCAAGGAAACTGCTCTGAATGATGCTGTCAAGGCAGATCCATAATGTCTATCAAAACCCATAGACTGGTAGGGCACGATGACTCACACCGGTAACTGCAGCACTTTAGAGGCCAAGGCAGGAGGATTGCTGAAGGCCAGGAGTTGAGACCAGCCTGAACAACAGAGCAAGACCCCCATCTCTACAAAAAATTAAAACATTAGCTGAGTGTGGTGGCGTGCACCTATAGTCCCAGCTACTCAGAAGGCTGTGGCAAAAGAATGGCTGGAGCCTGGGAGGTGGAGGCTGCAGTGAGCCATGTCATGCCACTGCACTCCAGCCTGGTTGACAGAACAAGACACTGTCTTAAAAATTAAAATTAAAATTAAAATTAACGTTTGAGCTGGGCACAGGAGCTCACACCAGTAATCCCAGCACTTTCGAAGTCTGGTGCAGGCGGATCACTCGAGTTCAGGAGTTCAAGACCAGTCTGAAATCCCATCTCTACTAAAAATACAAAAAATTAGCTGGATGTGGTGGCGCATGCCTGTAATCCCAGCTACTTGGGAGGCTGAGGCACAAGAATCACTTAAACCCGGAAGGTGGAGTTTGCAGATCCAAGATCATGCCACTGCACTCTAGCCTCGGTGACAGAGCAAGACTCGGTCTCAAAAAATACTAATGATAATAATATTTGCACCCATTAGATGACCCAGCATCCAAGCTTCCAGGGGAACCCACCCCCACTACCCGATGAGTTCGGGGGATCGATAGCACGGGCTCTGAAACCAGAACGCCTGGGTTCCCACCCAAGATCTTCCACTGCTGAGCTCCATGATCTTGGGCAAGTCACATCACCTCTCTAAGTCTCAGAGCCTCATCCACAAAATGGTACAACAGTGCTACACGCCTCCCCACAACAGCATCGTGAGGTGACCATGAGATAATCCATAAACAGGGTTTAGAACAGAGCCTGCCAAGCAATCACTCCACAGACATCAGCCCCTAAAACAAATGGTTAATATGATGGCATTTCCTCCCATCTAAAATGCCAGCAGCTCTCAGATGGGCCGTGATCTCAGGGAACTCCACAAAAGCAAAAGGCTGCTAGTGAAATGGTGACCTGTGTCAATGTGAAAATAGAGCCTGGCTTCAGGGACATCAACCTGTGAAAACTCGTGCCTCTAAGAATAAGCAGTTCCCTCCATTCAGAGCCACTCTCGGGCTCCATTCGAGTGTCTAAAACCCACCACACAGGGAATGCACAGCAGGTGTTTAAAAAATGCTATCAGGGCCGGGCATAGTGGCTCATGCCTACAATCCCAGCACCTTGGGAGGCCAAGGGAGGAGGATCACTTGAGCCCAGGAGCTCATTGCCAGCCTGGGCAACATCACGAGACCCCGTCTCTGCCAAAAAAAAAAAAAAAAAAAGTACAAAAATTAGCTGGGTGTTGCGGCATATGCCTGTGGCACCAGCTACTCAGGAGGCTGAGGTGGAAGGATTGCTTGACCCCAGGAGGTCAAGGCTGAAGTGAGCCGTGATTACGCCACCACTGCACTTCAGCCCAGCCAACAGAGTGAGATCCTGTCTCAAAAGAAATTTTAAAATGCTATCAGGCTAGGTGCGGTGGCTCATGCCTGTAATCTTAGCACTTTGGAAGGCTGAAGCAGAAAGACAACTTGGGGCCAAGAGTTTAAAACTAGCCTGGGCAACATAGTGAGACCCCACCTCTAATTTTTTTTATCGCTATCAAATTAAAGGTCTGCCCCACGTCTCCTAAGGGCCTCATCCCTGTTGGGATTTCCTATTTACACCTCCACATCCTTGAATTAGTCACCCTCTAATTCCTGTGGCACACACCATGCACAGTCTGCTCAATGAAGCTGCAAACTTGGTGGGGGGACGGGGCTCCCACCTGGATGTCTTTCTCCACCTCCAAAATACCCTGGATCAACAAAGCTCTCTTGAAGGATTACACAGCTTTGCCAAAGCCCAAATACAGGGCACAGTTTGGAGGAAAACTCTGTTTCTGTCCATTTTCAAGAGTGAAATGTGATCCTTCACCCCCTTCAGCCTGGACCATCACTTCCAAATGATGGATGTGGAAACCTCCCTGCCATCTGTTCTTGATTCTGCAGGGGCTGTTTGGCTAAGCACAACACTGCAAGTGTGGCCTCCCTCCCTCAGACCCCCATCCTGCCTTCCTTCCGCCCATCTCCCAGCAGGCCAGCTGCTCAGAGACAACTCTTGGCAGGCAAGTCAAGGTCATCCACAAGGAAGCAACGTCCATACCTGGAAGTTTGGAGGAAATGTTGGTCTGTTGGGATGCTTGAGCTGGAAGAAAAATGCAAAGTCGAAGTCAGATCCGTTCAGCTGGACTGAGACCTGTTGTGGGGAGAGTTGAAGAGGGGTCAGAGGGAACAGAGAGGGAGATGCAGAACCCTAGGAGGTGGCTACTAGGCAAACGCATCCCAGAATTTGCCCAAAGCTCAAACCAGAAACTTCTGTCCTCCCTCAGTGTTCCTCACCCCTCAATCTTACTCAGGCTGTGCTACTGAACAAGGTTGCTTAGGAAGTGTTGTCCTGGATTTGGGGCTGGAAGACCACTTTGGGACCCCCTACTCCCCGCCATGGTGCCTGCTCATGCCTCCCACAGCCACACCACCTTCTAGTTGACCCTGACTGTGAACCAGGCACTGTGCTACCACGTTCACAATGACTACTTCATTTAACCCTCAACACTGCTTTGCTGGGTTGCTGTTACCATCCCATTTCCCAGCTAGGAAAACTGAGGCTCAGTGGGACTCAGTAATTCACCCAAGGTTACACAGCTAGTTAACAGTGGAACTGGGAATTGCACTTGAACTTACATAACACTAAACTGCCCACTAGATTGAAAGCTGTCAGAGATGAGAACAGAGATGGGGACAGAGTCACCCACGCATCCCCAGTGCACATCACAGAGCCTGGCACACAGGAGATACAACCTATCCATGCTGAATGAATGGATATGAATGCACATGCCCATGGATGAACAAATGAACAGCCATGAATGAGTAAATATACCTACAATGGCTGCTATATATTCACCAAACTGCATTTCCTTTTCTTCCTGGACATACAGCTAAAACTACATTTCCCAGCCTCCCTTGCAGCTAGGTGGGATCATGTGATGAGAACTCAGGCAGGAATGACCTTTCCACTTATTGGTCTCGCTCATAAAAGCCTCCTGCATAATTCTCCACTCTCTCTCCCTCCGTCTGCCCACTGGGGCAGAGCCACAAGGTGGGGAGGCCTGGATCCTGAGAGACTGTATGGAGCAGAGCCATGGTGAACTGAGACGTGAACACTGGCCTTTCACAAAGAGCCAAACATTTGTTTACAACAGTCAATGCATCCTGCCTAATCACAAACACATTGCCAAAATAAGGACTGTGCTGCTGGCTCTCCAGGGTCATGTCTCCTGCCACCTCCTCAGGCATCTCGTATAGGTCACCTTCTCTAAAGGTTATTAAGACCCGGCCTCCCTTGGCAAGGGAGCAGAATTCAGCCTCCTGACCTGGGATGGGACATTGTGGTTGACGGCAGCTCGTGCATCCACACCGAAGTTGAATGTTCCTTGGGGACTCTGTCTAAAGATGATGCCCCCATCCAAGTTCAGGGCCTGGGGGAAGCTCAGCTGGGAAGAAACAGACAACACCCTTTACTTCTGCTAACAGTCAAGCTCTGTGTGAAGGGCACAAACCAGTGTCTGCCCAACCTGGGGACCCGTACCTGGTAGGAATGGGCCAAGTCCAGGGCCAGGCTGTGCCGGATTTCCCCATGCTGAGATCTGTCACGATGTAAACCCTTCAAGTGCAGCACAACTTTCCAGTTGACTTTCAAAGTAGCCTCAATCTCCCTGTTCTTAGCCTGAGTGTGTGAGAACCAGAGGCACTGAGAGAGGTCTCGTACCATCTCTACGTGCCTGCGGAAGCCACCCTGGGAACCCAGCCGTCAGAAGAAAGTGGTCCAAAGATTGATGGGTTATAGAGCAGTCTACACTCCTCCACTTATAGGGCAGGAAGTGGGCATGTAAACTCCAGTGCCTACAGCTAAGATTAGCAGGATGGGCTTGATGGAACAAATGTGAATGTCTGTGTCTTGTTCAAAGAAAGTGCCTTGGGAGTAGTGTATTTTGTTCATTGCCATATTCCTAATACTTAGCACGGGTCCTGGCATGTAGTAGGTGCTCAATAAATACTTGGACAAACACAGAATCACTAGCTACAGCCTGAAACCCCAAGGACAAAGCTGTGCTAGAGTGAAAGAATGTGTAACTCATAGTGACTCATAGTGGAGCTGGCAGAAGAACACTCATTCCACGATGACATCCATGTCCTCATCACTGGAACCTGTCAATATGTGACCTTTCATGGCAAAAGAGACTTTGCAGTGTGACTGGATTGAGGATCTTGAGATGAGGAGATTATCTGGGTGGCCCTAGAGTAATCACAGAGGTCCTGTGAGAGGGAGGCAGGAGGGTCAGAGTCACACAGAGATTGGAAGATGCCACGCTGCTGGCTTTGAAGATGAAAGAAAGTGCCATGAGCCAAGGCATGCAGGCAGCTTCTAGAAGCTGGAAAAGGAAAGGAAATGGACTCTCCCCTGGAGCGTCCAGAAGGAACACAGCCCTGCTAACACCTTGATTTTAGCCACATGAGATCCATCTTGGGCTTCTGAATTCCAAAATTGTAAAATAAATTTGTGGTGTTTTAAACCATTAAGATTGCAGCGATTTGTCATGGCAGCCATACCAAACTAATACACAATGGCTCTATCGTTTATTCACTCAACAACCATTTAGCTTCTGCCATAGGCCAAGTACACAGTAGCACGTTACCGTCTTTTCCTACCTGTGTTGACTGAGAAGTTAAAAATGCCTGCTAAGGAGCTTTATCATTGGAATGCATCTTTAAAGGGGTGCATCTTTAAAGGGGTGCTCGGCTTTACTTTAAAACCAAGACGGAGGAAGAGAAATAAGGGTCCAAGAGGGGGGGAAAATGCATGTCATTAAACAGACTTATTTTATTTTGAGACAGTCTCTCTCTGTCACCCAGGCTGGAATGCAGTGGCGCAATCTCGGCTCACTGCAACCTCCACCTCCCTGGTTCAAGCGATTCTCCTGCCTCAGCCTCCCGAGTAACTGGGATTACAGGCGCCTGCCACCACACCCGGCTAATTTTTTTTGGATTTAGTAGAGATGGGGTTTCACCATGTTGTTCAGGCTGGTCTTGAATTCCTGACCTCAAATGATCCGCCTGCATCGGCCTCCCAAAGTGCTAGTATTACAGGCGTGAGCCATCTCGCCCAGCCTAGACACGGTTTTAAAAAGAGTAGACAGCCAAATTATATGAAACTAAACGACTGCCATTTACTCAGTCTGAGCCTGTTGTTGTTAGCTGGGATTTGAGGCCTGGTATGGTCACGCCTTCTGAATTTTTTTTTTTATAAACACCAGAAATCTGGGTTTTACTCAAAATCTTCTGATTTTCAGTGGTAGCAATTAATTTCCTTAAAAAATTTAAATGCTAAGCAGACCAAACAAAACCCATCTGCAGATCGAATTTGGCCCATGGTGCCGGCTCTGCGATCTCCGGTTTAAGAAACAGCAAACACCATCGGGAACCACTTCTGCAGGTGTCTGAGGCTGTCATCCTGCCGTCTGTTTCCCCCTAGAAGCTCCAAGAACTGTACTACCTTATCCCTGGGGAGCCGCACGCAGCCTCGTTTAACTAATGGTGAAGGGAGCCCCCAGAAGGGTGGGTCTCAGTGCTCAACAGCTGCCTGGTTCATCCTCCTTCCCAGGGGTTGTTTTGTATCTTGCAAAGAGAAACGGCCAGGTGCAGTGGCTCATGACTGCAATCCCAGCACTTTGGGACGCTGAGGCGGGGGGATCACCTGAGGTCAGGAGCTCGAGACCAGCCTGGCCAGCACGGAGAAACCCCATCTCTACTAAAGGTACAAAAATTAGCCGGTTGTGGTCATGGGAGCCTATAATCCCAGCTACTCGAGAGGCTGAGGCGGGAGAATCACTTGAACCCAGGAAGTAGAGGTTGCAGTGAGCCGACATCACGCAGCTGCACCCCGGCCAGGGCAACAGAGCGAGACTCGATCCTCAGTCTCAAAAAAAAAAAAAAAAAAAAAATGGTGGGTGGGGTCTGTGCATGAACCTGGGAGATGGAGGTTTCGGTGAGATGAGATCAAGTCATTGCACTCCAAACTCCAGCATGGACAACAGAGTGAGATTCTGTCTCAGAATAAAAAAAAAAAGAGAGAGAGAGACACACACACACAATGACTATCTTCCTTGCATACAGTAAATCCTCCATAAATGCTTGCTGAAAAATATGGAGCTCTCCCAGAGTATCAACTCCTCCAAGAGGTGTCAGGAAGGCGACCTGGATCAGGTTCTGATAGGCATTTTACAACACTACATTGTAATCCTCACAGCCACTGCATAGAGATGAGCACTGCTGCTCCCATTCTGCAGACAAGGAAACTGAGGTCCAGAGACACGAGATAATTAGCCAAGGATACACAGGCAAAAACAAGTTTCACCCCCAGGGAACCACATGCCAAGACCCTCAGCCAGGTGTGGTGACTCTTATCTGTAATCCTAGCACTTTTTTTTTTTTTTTTTTTTGAGACCAAGTCTCTCTCTGTCACCTAGGCTGGAATGCAGTGGTGGGATCTCGGCTCACTGCAACCTCCGCCTCCCGGGTTCAAGTGCTTCTTGTGCCTCAGCCTCCCGAGTAGCTGGGATTATAGGCACCCGCCATTACGCCCAGCCAATTTTTATAGTTTTTTAGTAGAGATGGGATTTTGCCATTTTGGCCAGGCTGCTCTCGAACTCCTGACCTCAAGTGATCCACCCGCCTTGGCTTCCCAAAATGCTGGGATTACAGCTGTGAGCCACCACGCCTGGCCTAATCCCAGCACTTCAGAAGGTGAGGCAGGAGGATCCCCTGAATCCAAGAGTTCAAGACCAGCCTGGGAAACATAGTGAGACCGCCATCGCTACAAAACATTTTAAAATGAGCTGGGTGTGGCGGTGCACACTGTGGTCTTAGCTACTTAGGAGGCTGAGGTGGGAGGATCACTTGAGCTTAGGAGGTCCAGGGTGCAGTGAGTGAGCCATGATCGTGCCCCTGCACTCCAGCCTGGGTGACAAAGCAAGACCCTGCCTCAAAAAAGACCCTCTAAGTCAGGGGTCAGCAACTACAGCCCCTGGTCCAAATGTGGCCTGTTTTTGCAAGTAAAGTCCTGCTGGGACTCAGCCATGCCGTTCATTACGTATTACCCACGGTGCTCTTGAATTGCAACGGCAGATATGAGTCAACAAGACCTGAACCATGTGGCCCATGAAGCCTCAACTAGTTACTATCTGGTTATTTCCAGAAAAGTTTGTTGACTTCTGCTCTGGATCCTGGCATGCGATGGGTGTTAAATAGCATCATGGCAGCAGCTATTCATTGAGCACCTACTGTGTACCAAGCCCTGTGGCTACAGTGTAAATAAAGTACTCGTGGAGATCATGAGTTTTCCAGAGTAGCAGAGAAGCCAGTGATAGATGAATCACAAAAATAGAACTGGGGCCAGGTACAGCGGTTCACATCTGTAATCTCAGCACTTTGGAGGCCAAGATGGGAGGACTGCTTAGAGTCCAGGAGTTCAAGACCAGCCTGGGCAATATAGCAAGACTCTGTCTCTACTAAAAATAAAAATAAAAAATAACCAGGTGTGGTGGTAGTGTATGCCTGTGGTCCCAGCTACTTGGGAGGCTGAGGTGGGAGGATCACTTGAGCCTAAGAGGACAAGGCTACAGTGAGCCGAGATTGTGCCTCTGTACTCCAGCCTGGGTGACAGAGCGAGGCTTTGTCTTAAAAAAAAAAAAAAAAAAAAAAAAAAAAAACTGGGATTTGTGATAGGTACTAGAAGCAAAAGATACAGGGCAAGCTGGGTGCAGCGGTAATCCCAGCACTTTGGGAGGCTGAAGTGGGCAGATCACTTGAAATCAGAAGTTTGAGAACAGCCTGGCCAACATGGTAACACCTAGTCTCTACTAAAAATACAAAAAAAAAATAGTCAGCAGCGGGAATGCACGTCTGTAATTCCAGCTACTCGGGAGGCTGAGGCAGGAGAATCACTTGAACCTGGGAGGCAGAGGTTGCAGTGAGCTGGGATTGCACCACTACACTCTGGCTTGCACGACAGAGCGAGACTCTGTTTCCAAAAAAAAAAAAAAAAAAGAAAGAAAGAAAAAGATATAAGGCATAGCTAGGGTACACAGGGGTGTGTGTGAGCTGGCCTGGGGGTCAGGTGAGAAGATGCTTGAGCTCAATCCTAAAAGATGAGAAGAAGGGAAGACGCAAAGCTGAAGGAGAGGGTAACAGCTCCAGGCACACAGGACTCACAGAGGTCCCGAGGCAGGAAAGAGCCAGGTGAGGAAATGCGAAGAGGCTGGATGAGGCGGATGCAGGCCGCAAAGCGGGGCTGAGGTGATGGGAGTGGGGCTTCATCCGAAGAGACTTTGTCAGAGTTCGAGAGCAAGCAAGTGGCAGGGTTGTGCTGGCCTTTAGAAAATATCCCTCTGACTGTCACACAGACTGTACTAGGGAGGACCAAATTAAACAGGGAACCCAGGCAGGATAATTTTTTTTTTTTTTTTTTTTTTTTTTTTTGAGGGAGAGTCTCGCTCTGTGGCCCAGGCTGGAATGCAGTGGCACAATCTTGGCCCACTGCAACCTCCACCTCCCAGGTTCTCCTGTCTCAGCCTCCTGAGTAGCTGGGACTGTGGGTACCCACCACCACACCCAGCAAGTTTTTGTATTTTTAGTAGAGATGGGGTTTCACCATGTTGGCCAGGATGGTCTCGAACTCCTGACCTCAGGTGATCTGCCCGCCTTGGCCTCCCAAAGTGCTAGGATTACAGGCATGAACCACCACGCCTGGCCAGGAGTACTTTTTTTTGTGGGCCGGGGTGTGGGGTAGGTGTCTGAGTCTTGCTCTGTTGCCCAGGCTGGAATGCAATAGTGCAATCATGGCTCATTGAAGCCTCAACCTCCTGGGCTTAATTAGATCCTCCTGCCTCAGCCTCCTAGGTAGCTGGGACTACAAGAACATGCTACCATGCCTGACTAATTAAACAAATTTTCTTTCCTTATTTTTTTTTTTAGAAACAGGGTTTCCGTATGTTGCCCAGATGGATCTCCAGTTCCTGGTCTTAAGCGACCTTCCCACCTCAGCCTCCTGAGTAGCTAAGATTACAGGTGTGACTCATTGCACTCAGCCCAGATAACATGTTTTTAATCCTACTGAGAGATGGCAGCAACTTGAACCAGGACTGACTGGAATGCAAAGGTCTCTGGGGTCTCTGCTCTTACCGTGTGCTGATTCCAAGCAACCAGGCACCCCTCTGTGTTCCTGGGGATGACTTTGCCATCGTATGGATGCATCAGACCTGCACAGACCTGGGAGGGACAACCACATACATGTACACACGCACACAGGGGGTCAGGAGGCAGCTGGGGCCTTCCTCCGGCTCTCAGACCCCTTCCCAGCTATGCCCTGGACCCACTCACGTAGGGGTGTCCAGCCTGGCAGCCCAGGACCACAGTCTGCAGGGTTTCCTCTCGGCCATTCAGGACAACTCTAGTCTCCAGGGAATAGCGCTGGTGTCGCCTATCAGTCGTGAAGGTCTCCTGCAGGAGGAGGCTCTGCGGGATGGGCAGGAGCAAGGGGTGCCTGGTGTGCAGATGGATAAACAGGCCAAAGCCATTAAAGCAGCTGGTAGTGTTGGGGGACAATTGTGCCCCACGCTCTCAGCCTGGGCCTGTCACGAGCTTGCAGAGTTAAGATTATCACAGAGAAGAGAACATAGGACACCTGGCAGCCCTGTGCTTTACAATTTGGCATCTGGAAGCCTTCACCACCTCACTGTGCCAGTGAAGTGGGCATGGCTGGGGTCCCCATCGCCATTTGACAGCAAAGACCCAAGGGGATAGATGGCACACAGCATCTGGTGTCACTGACTGGGACTGGAATCCAGGCACGGTCTTTCACTAGCTGTGTGACCTTGGGCAAAGGACTTGATTTTTCTGTGCCTCAGCTTCCCCATCTGTAAAACGGGGTCTAAAATAATATTGATTGGACACAGTGGTCGGGATTAGAGATAACATATATGGAATGAACGCAAGCTCCCCAAGGGCAAAGGTTTCTGACGTTCTGGTTCTCTGCCATTTTCCACGTGCCCAGAAGAGCCCTTGGTCCATAGTAGGTGCTCAACGAACGTAAGCGGGATTAAAAACGCAAATGAACACTGTGCAAACGATGCTGCTCTTCCTTTGTCATCACTGCTGCTGTTTAGGCTGTAGGTGACTTATCTGAGGCCACAGAGCTGCTCAATGCATAGCCTGGAGTCCAAGATGGCTCTGCTCATCCCAACCTCGTGCTGTTGCCTGCTCACAGGGAACTGCTTTTCTAATGAGCTCTGTCTCTAGGAAATGAGAAGACACCCCAAGCAGCTCCAGGCTAGGATGATGACACTCACTTCTGCTCCCACCTCAGCAACTAATGGAGGGGGCGAGGATGTGGGAGCTTTCAGGGGAGGTGGCTCTCCTCTGGGATTTGGGTTCCATCTGGGCCCCAGCAGGTCAGCAGGGTTTCTCCAGGTAGCTCTGCCCATCCTGTTCCCCCGGGGACCCTCCATGCTGGAGAAGGGGAAACTTGCAGGGTGTCAGCCGAGGAGAAGGGGCACACACACCTAAGGAGCAAGGTCCCCCGTTTCCGGTACAATGTCCTGCCTTGCCTCAGCTCCTCCAGCTCTCCCTCCAACTGCAGGCCCTGAGGTTGGCCCTGGGCACCAGTCCGCACAGCCGTCAGCGACACCTGGGTCTTCCGGGGCTGCAACAAGATCCAGGCTGAAGGGAGGGACGGGCCAGCAGGACCATGCTGCAGACCTGCCTTGCAGGAAGGCAAGGGGTAGCCCCCCACAGCCTGCCCATCACCCCCAGAAATGACTATCCGAGAATGACTACCGAACTCCACCCACAACCTCCACCCTGATTAGACCACAGGATCCCACCGGCACACCACCATGTCTAGATCTCCCTAGGTACCCAGGAGGAATGAAGAACTTGGATTTCTCAGCTAAAGAAAGCCAAGCTTCGCTCCCGGATCTGTGCTAATGTGACCAGGGTTCATTTCACAGAACAAGAAACTAAGGCTTGTCTGGGTGCAGCGGCTCACGCCTGTAATCCCAACACTTTGGGAGGCTGAGATGGGAGGGTAACTTGAGCCCAGGGCTTTAAGACCAGCCTAGGAAACAGCAATACCTCGTGTCTGCCAAAAAAAAAAAAAAAAAAAAAAAAAAAAAAACCAGCAATGCATGGTGGCATGGGTGGCATGTGCCTATAGTTCTAACTACTTGGGAGGCTGAGTGGGGAGGATCCTTTAAGCCCAGACGTTTGAGGCTGCAGTGAGCTATGACTGTATCACTGAACTCCAGCCTGGACAACAGAATGAGACTATCAAAAAATATGTAAGAAGAAAAGAAGGAAAAGGAAAAAGGAGAGAGAGAAAGAGAAATAGAGGCTCCAGGAGGCCCAAGGTCACGGGCCAAGCCAGTGGCGCAAAACCGTTCTCCATCCCAAGCAGGGAGAGAGGTAGGAGACCCAGGTGAGGGATTTGGTGGTCTCTTGGCTGCACAGGCCTCCTGGGCTCTTACCCACTCCAGGTGCCTGTAGGCGGCTGTTAGGTTCAGCTCCTGCCGGGGGCCTTTCAACCAGCAGTTCAGGATCTTATGGTCCCGGCTGTTCTCAGCATGGATCTCACCCTGCACTGCTGCGTTCCAGGCTGACTCGACTTCACTCCAGCTGTGGAAGAGGCTCTGTGCCAAGACGGTCACCGTGGAGACCTGCAATGAGGTGAGGAGGGGGACCAAGGCCTTTGCACACCCTATTTCCTCCCCCGTGGATACGCTTTCATCTCTTTCCTGCTTGGTGAACGCCTATTCATCCCTCAAAACCCCTTCAATGCCATTTCTGTGAGGCCTAACCTGACTGGGGCAGGTAGGCTAGTTTTCCCTACAGGGCCTTGAGACAAAAATAAAAACTCCCCTCTGTCGTCCCAACCCTGAGCAGGCATAATTTCCTTCTCTCCTCTTCAGTTTGGGGAGGGAATCTGATCTCGCTGGGCCGCTATTACTAGTAGCCAGGGTGTCTGTACCCTGAAGGGCACACGCTGGCGGGTGGCCTTCTCTCCCTGCACCATCACCATTGTCTTCGGGAGTCCTAGGAAGAGCTGTGTGTGATCTGGCTCGTTTCAGAGCTGGGGAAGATAGACCACTTGCAGCCACCACCCTGGCACAAGCCCTGCATGGGATGGTGCCCTGTTGGCCGCCATCCCTTGTTCACACAACTCGGGGGTTTCACAAGAAGAAGTGACAAGGACAAGACAGGGTTTAGGACGTGGCTGAGCCTCCAACCCAATACCAGAACTTCCTAACACTTTGTCCCACGTCACTGATCCTCGGTTCCCCACCGCCAACTTCTCCATTTCCTAGAATGGCACTTCCATCCCACCAGATGCTTGGGCCAAAACCTCAGAGCCATTTATTTCCTTTCTTTCACTCCCTCCCCACTGCCAATCCATCAGCAAATCTGGCATCTCCAGGATCTGGACACTTGCTGGCACCTCCACTGCCACCACCCTGGACCAGGCCGCCATGCCCTCTGGTTGGGTGAAGGGTGGGAGCCAGCTAGCCAACCGTACCTCGCTCTCCGGTCTTGGCACCCTCGGCTACACGGAGGCCTCCTCATGGTTCCTAAGATTATCACCGCTCTTGACTCTACCCTGGTGCCACCCAGCCCTGCCTCAGAGGGGACTGCACTGCCCTTGGATGAGCCCAATCAAGCCCGGACCTTCCCCACATCCACGCATCAGCCAGTGCAGGGAGACAGTCCATCCGCCAGGCTCCCTCAGCCCTGCAGATGACACTAATGGGTTTTCTCCCAAAACTGTTCTTGCTTCTGCACCAAACGCATGCAGAGAAGCAACTTCATTACAGTCAGTAATTGGGATCAAACCGACTTACGTCCTAGAAGTTTTCACTCTGTTTTTTTGGCAAAAGCTGAATGTCTACCTATTTCCAAAGTCCCGTTCGACTTGCTTTCCTATATTTCTCTCCCCTTCAGCTGCTAAGCAGGGATATGGGAAATCTAGATTTTCTTTTTTTAGGTCTAATTTTTCTACGTCACTTAGGAACTAACTCTGATAGTTGTAGGCACTGGCCCAACTTCACACATGTGTGAGCTGCTATCTGCCCACAGGCCTCAGATTTTATCCACCTCTGCACCAGAAAAATATCTCAGTGGCAGGGGACCACGCATGTGCTGGGGGCCAAGCACTGCTCACCCGGAGGTAGGTGGTAGCTGGGGTGTAGACCTGGATCTTGCCTTCCCTGTTGGGGCCCTGACTCCTGCAGGCCACGCTGACCACCAGGTCCTTCAGGGTCCAGGCCTTGCCCAGTGTTAGCTCCAGGACAGCCTGGAACACAGCTCGGTGTGGCCAGTATAGCCGGTGAGCTGCAGAGACCATCAGCCATGGACTATCCAGCTTCAAGGCTCCTGCAAGGGAAAAAGGAGAATCTGGTACGCGGGGGAGAGGAAGCTTCTAGCAGGCAGCAAGAGGTCCCCAGAGTCTCATCATAGCCACAATGGAAAAATCTCAAAACTGGGAATAACTAGGCACGAGGGAGCTTTCTAGGACATTGGTGATGTTGTGACTTATGACAGGTGTTTGGATCACCCAGGTGTATACGCCTGTCAAAACTCATCCAATCGTACTGTAATTTATGCATTTCACTCTGCTTAATGAAACACATACTGAAACGTTTAGGGATGAAATGTATCAATGTCTACAACTTATTTTGAACTGCACAGAAAAAATAAGAGGGCTGGATATGTGGAGAGAGAGGTGATGAGGCAAGTGGGGTCAACTGTCAACAGCAGAACCTAGTATGAGAGGACGCTGGTGATCACCATACCATTCACTCAACTTGTCTGAATGTTTGCAGTTTTTTCATAATAAAACATTGGAAGGTTGGGCGCAGTGGCTCATGCCTGTAATCCCAGCACTCTGGGAGGCCAAGGTGGGAGGATCACTTGAGTCTAGGAGTTTGAGTTTAGTTTGGGCAACAAAGTGAGATCCCATCTCTACAAAAAATACAAAAATTAGCCAGGCACAGTAGTGCTCACCTATATCCCAGCTACTTGGGAGGCTGAGGTGGAGGTTGCAGTGGCTGTGATGGTGCCAATGCACTCCAGCCTGGGCAACAGAGGGAGACCATGTCTCAAAAAAAAAAAAAAAAAAAAAAAAAAAAGAACACAGGTACAAATGCTGAGGGCTGTGAAGAAAAACAATACAGAAGGAATTTGATAAAAATTGGGTAGGTCAGCAAAAGCTTCTAGGAGGACGTTACTATTTACCTGATACCTAAATGAAAGACAAGGGGGAGTTAATCAAAGGGGCAGGCAACCCACCCCTGCTAGAGACAGGAGATTTACTGTCTGGGGAAACTGAGGCAGACAGGCTCATATGCAGGGGCAAAGACACAGTAAGGGGAGGGAGGAGCTGCTCAGTTGAGAACAGGGAGACGCTGAAGAGTGGGCAGCCTAGTCCCTGCCCAGTTGCTCCCTTCTCATGGGAAACGGGAAGATGGCACCACAGAAGAACAGAAGGAAGGCATGGATCCCTGGAGAGCCAGGTCCCCACCCAATTGCTTGATTGACAGGGAAGCCTACCAGTCCGCACGTGCGCCCACCTATATATAGCGCCTCCTTCCAAACAAGTATTGAGTCTCCAATTTGTTTTCTATTTCATTCATGTTCTTTCATAGTGATAAAGATCTTATTTCACTTTATAGATCACAGTTGCGATCTGGTAAGCTCGGGCCCTCCAGAACATATGTCTGGTTGCTCAGTTTTTGTTGTTGTTGTTGTTTTGCTTTTGAGGTCATGGTCATTCATTTATTTCTCATTACATTGGGCTGGACCAAGGGTCATGTGCCAGTGTATAGATTATGTTATTCTGTTGCTTTCAGACAGAATTGGGATCCAGGTTCTAATTGTCTCCCAAGTTCAAGACCTGGATCAGAACTAGAAGAGAGCGGCTACTGCTGCAGGCGGCTAGGGGCTGCTGGAGGAAAGGCAGGAAACAGACTTAGAGCTGACCACACACAGCGTTCATGATCAAGGGCGCCCCTCTGGGTACTACAGGATCCTGCACACAGCCTATGGATTGGGGAGCCCACAGCAGCTTCTCAAAGTGAATGGGGATGGCACAGGCCTGGGTTTGGAACTCCGGAGCTGGAAGGACAACTGCATCTGCCCAGGCAGGACCTGAAAACATTTTGTCCTTCCATCTGTATCCAAAAATCCTGTGTAGAGCATTTCCACGAGGACAGGGCCAGGGCTGGCTCCTGGGTCTCTGGGTGGCCTCATGGGTCATCTGGTAAAACTTCTGCAAACTTGTCACCATCTGGGGACATTCCTGCCAGTTCTTCTCCATGCCCTTCTGTGTGAGACACTGGGCAACTGCTTTAGGCCATTCATGATTCTTCTTCCTCAACTCTTCAAATTCAGTAGATTTCTAATCTTTTAGAAAACTCTAGATCTCCAGTTACTCCAAAGCTGAATTAACTGGTCTGATGATTTTTCTGGTTTCTCAGTTTCTTTTTCCTTCTTTACTTGCTGAGGGCTTCTAGTCATTTTAGCCAGATGTCTCACTTTCTCCACTTTTATTCCTGAGTTTTCTACTGGGATCTTTGTTATGGACAGTCTTAGGGCCTAATCCTGGGTTGGCAGAGAACTAGCACTCACTCTCCCCTAATGGGATCCAGGAGAGTCAAGAGGCGCCCAAGTGTGGAAATGTGTTCTCTCCTCTCTGTTTCGGCAGGTCTCTTACTCTAAGTTTCCTAAAAGGATTTTAAGAAGAATAGATTTTTTTTAAACAAACTTTTAAATCTCTGCTCCAGAATATGAGATCCCTAACTTTGCTAAACTGCTGGTTTTAATTAAGTCCTCAGGCAGCTTCTGAGTACACTCAAAACATAATTACCCTGTTTGAAAACAGGGTAACCAATATTTTGAGCAGCCGACTCAAACATAAACACATATCCAAGGCTGGCTTAGCATTTGGGGGAAAGCCTCCAACAGGAAATACAGAAATAAAAAGAAAAAAGAAACTCGGAGGAAACAGATAAAAATCCCCGAAATTCTGTAACTTATACTCTAAGAGAAGACAATTGCATTCATGGAACAGGACGATGTTAGAAAGGAACAAAAAAACAGAGCTCTTCAAAATATAAGATAATCCAAAATAAAAATGCCAGCAGAAGGGCTGGCATATGAAGTTGAGGAAATCGGCATTTAAATAGAACAAAAGGACAAAGAAATAGAACAAAAGAGAAACAAGGAGGCCGGGTGCAGTGGCCCACACCTCTAATCCCAGCACTTTGGGAGTCAGAGGCAGGAGGATCACTTGAGCGCAGGAGTTTGAGACCTGCCTGGACAAAATACTGAGACCCCAATTCTCCAAAAAAACAAAAAGAAAAAAGACAAAAATAAAAACTAGTTTGAAAAGAGAAACAGAGAAAACATTAGAAGCTCAGTTTTCTGAGGACCGACATCTAACCAATAGGAATTTCAGAACAAAGAAAGGAAATTCTCAAAGAAACTGTAAGAGAAAATTACCCAGACCAAAATGACACGATTCCAAATTGAAATGCCCTATGCTAAAGACCCAGTACAACAGAGGAACATAGGTCCATACTAAGGTACCTCGTAATGAAATTTACCACTACCAGGACTAAGACGAGTTCCTAAAAGCTTCTAAGACAGTGAGAAAAGGGTCACATACAAAAGATGCTAAATCAGAAAAAGCATCAGATCTCCTAAATAATTCAAAACAATGGAGCAATGCCTTCAAAATCCCAAGAGAAAATTATTTCCAACCTAAAATTCTCCACTCAAACTCCCCCAGTATTATCAACATTTAGGGTCTCAAAATGTTTGTATTCTGTTATGGATTAAATTGTGTTCCCCCAAAAGATTAATTGAAGTCTTAATCCCCAATACCTCCCAATGTGACCTTAACTGAAAATGAGGTCATTGCAGATATCATTAAGTCAAGATGAGGTCATAATAGAATAGGACAGGCCCTTAACCCAATAGAACTGATGTCTCTATTACAAAAGAAAAATCTGGGGACACACACACACACACACACACACACACACAGGGAGAATGCCATGTGACAAGAGAGGCAGACATTAGAGAGGATGCGGTTGTAAGCCAAGGAACACCAAGCTTCAACATCCATCACCAAATGCTTGGAAAAGGCAAGGGAGGGTTCTCCCCAGAGGCTAAGAGGGAACATGGCCCTGGGGGCTCCTTGACTCAAACTTACGGCCTTCAGAACTGTGAAAAAACAAATTTCTGTTGTTTTAAGCTGCCCAGTTTAGTAATTAGTTACAAAAACCCTTGGGAATGAATACACCTCCCATCTATGCTTTCTCTGGAAGCTACTGAAAGATGTACTCCATCAGAACAAAGGAATAAACCAAGAGAGATGACACAGGTTTAAGAAAAAGGGGTTGTGACCCAGAGGAGAAGTGAAAAGAAATCCAGGTTGATGGAAAAGGGAGGCTACAGAACCACAACTGTGCAACTGGTCTACTTTGGAGCAAGACATAGGCTCCAGGAAGAGGGTCCCCAACAAAAATATCAGAACTAATTGAAGTCAATGAACTATCTGATGTGTCTGACCACCTGGAAAAAAGTTTTGCAATGCTGCTGAAATTCTGTAATTATTTATCAAAAATTATAGAAAACTAATCAAATAGAAAAATAAAGGCAATTACAAACTCCAGAAAAAAACAAAAAGTCACCATGATAGTACACCATATATCTAAGCTATGTAAGACATTTATAGTTGTAATTCTATAAGCATCAGATGTTAACAAAATGTAATTCTTTTAAGAAAATGGGGAGAAATACGTATTTGAAAGGGGCACCAATCTAAGAGTTAAATTCTTATCCTCTCTAGTAAGAAACCTATGGAGAATGACCAAAGCTGAATATTCAAGAAATAACTGCATGATTATATTATTTTAAAAGATGGAGAATATAAACAGAAAAATTGGCTGAAATAATTTAGAGTGCTTGCTGTTTTAAGCAAGACTTGGGGTAGGTGCCAGGCACAGCAGCTCACACCTGTAATACCAGCACTTTGGGAGGCAGAAGAAGGTAGATCCTTTGAGCTCAGGAGTTCAAGACCAGCCTGGCCAACATAGTGAAACCCCATCTCTACTAAAAATACAAAAATTAGCCAGGTGTAGTAGCACACACCTGTAATACCAGCTACTCGGGAGGGTGAGGCAAGAGAATAGCTTAAGTCTTGGATGCAGAGGTTGCAGTGAGCCGAGATCATGCCACTGTGCTCCAGCCTGGGTGAGAGAGTAAGATTGTCTCAAAAAAAAAAAAAAAAAAAAAAAAAAAAAAAACCCACAAGGTAGGCAGGTGTGACACTGAGGATATCTTTCTCTTATAAACTTTAATCAACTTTTAGAAAACGTAGTTCAAGTCTATACAAGAGCAAAGAGCATAATACAATGACCCCCCATGGGACCCATCTTCGACAATGAGCAACTCAAAATCAAATTCACTTTTAAACAAGGTATCACCTTAAATAAAAATAAAAATTGAAAAAAAAAATTCATGGATAAACTATGGTGAATTTTTTTTTTTTTTTTTTTTTTTTTTGAGATGGAGTTTCACTCTTGTTGCCCAGGCTGGAGTGCAGTGGTGTGATCTCTGCTCACTGCAACCTCTGCCTTCCGGGTCCAAGTGATCCTCCTGCCTCAGCCTCCTGAGTAGCTGGGATTACAGGTGCCTGACACCACGCATGGCTAACTTTTGTATTTTTAGTAGAGATAGGGTTTCACCATGTTGGTCAGGCTGATCTCGAACTCCTGACCTCAAGTAATCCGCCCCCCCTCAGCCTCCCAAAGTACTGGGATTACAGGCATGAGCCACCACACCCAGCCAGTGGATCCATTTTCCATTTTTTAAAAGTGAGAGACAATCTTTTCCAGACACAAAGATCCACAAATGCAAAGGCCCTGGAGTATGTCTGGGGAGCAAAAAAAGGCCTCCGAGCCTGCAGGATAATGAGCAACGGGAAAAGTGGGGTGGGACAAGGCTGGAGAAGGAGGCAGGGACCTGACACTTGACTGGCAAAGGTAAGAAGTTAGGATGTAATTATAAGCATGATGGGACTCTTTAAAGATAAGGGTTTTCATGTGTTTGCTTCTAAAATTAAGACAGGTTCCCACTATGTTGCACAGGCTGATCTCAGACTCCTGGCCTCCAGAAGTCCTCCCGCCTCGGCCTCCCATAGTGCTGGGATGACAGGTGTGAGCCACTGTGCCTGGCCCAGTTTGAGTCTTCAGTTAGCCTAGCCAATAAAAGGAAAAAGTGTTCCAGGAAGGAGGCATAGCTTGAGCAAAGGCCTGGAAGTCAGAAATCTGAGCTGCTAGCCAAGGAGGCCCCACGGCCAACACTCACCTTCCCACTTCCACAGGGTGGCCCGAGATGTGTCCTTCCACTGCCCGCCTGCCACAAACAGCGGCCGCCCATTGTACTGCACCTTCAGGTGACTGCTTCTCTCCACATAGGGCAAGCGGAGGCTCAAGTGGTGCAGCTGCACACGGCAATCCACCTGCCTCTCAGGCACCTGCAGCACAAACTGGAGAATGCCCACCCCCCCCAAGATGCCAATGGGATCATGCCATCCCCGGCCTAGAATGTGCCCAGGAAATCGAGGCAGCAGTGAGCCAAGATTGCACCACTGCACTCCACACGAGCAATGAGAATGGAACCCAGTCCAAAAAACAGAAAACAAGAAGCTCTGGTAAGGATGTGGAGAAATCTGAATTCTCAAACGCTGATGGTGGGAAGGTAAAATACTGCAGCTACTGTGGAAAACAGTGTGGCAGTTTTGCAAAAAATTAAAGATCGAATTACCATATGACCCCAGCAATGACACTTCCAGGTGTATATACAAAAGAACTGAAAGCAATTGAAACAACTGAAAGCATCAGTTCATAACAGCATTTATTCACAATAGCCAAAAGATGGAAGCAACCCGCATGTCCATCAACGGATGAATGGATAAATAAAATGCTGTCTATACAGACAATGGAGTATTCAGCCTTAAAAAGGAAGGAAATTTGACACATGCTATGATATGGATGAACCTTGAGGACATGCTAAGTAAGCCAGCCAAAAAAAGGGCAGGTAAGGCGTGGTGACTCACACCTGTAATCCCAGCACTTTGGGAGGCTAAGGTGGGTGGATCACCTGAGGTCAGGAGTTCAAGACCAGCCTGGCCAACATGGTAAAACCCCGTCTCTACTGAAAATACAAAAAATTAGCTGGGGCTGGGCGTGGTGGCTCACGCCTGTAATCCCAGCATTTTGGGAGGCTGAGGCAGGCGGATCACCTGAGGTCAGGAGTTCAAGACCAGCCTGGCCAACATGGCAAAGCCCCATCTCTACTAAAAAATACAAAAATTAGCCGGGCGTGGTGGTGGGCGCCTGTAATCCCAGGTACTCAGGAGGCTGAGGCCCAGAGAATTGCTTGAACCCAGAGGCAGAGGTTGTAGTAAGCCAAGGTCATGCCACTGCACTCCAGCCTGGACAACAGGCCAAGACTCTATCTCAAAAAAAAAAAAAAATTAGCCAGGTGTGGTGGGCAGGTGACTGTAATTCCAGCTACTTGGGAGACTGAGGCAAGAGAATCGCTTGAACCTGGGAGGTGGAGGTTGCAGTGAGCCACGATCGCGCCATTGCACTCCAGTATGGGCAATAAGAGGGAAACTCCGTCTCAAAAAAAAAAAAAAAAAGATAAATACTGTATGATTCCACTTCTGTGTGGTAGCTAGAGTACTCAAAAGTCCAAAAGAGAAAGTAGAATGATGGTTTCCAGGGACTGGGAGCAGGGGAGAATGGGGAGTCAGCATTTCCTGGTTACAGACTTGCAGTTTTGGAAGTTCTGGACATAAGTAGTGGTAATGGCTGCATAAGAATGTAAATGCATGTAATGCCACTAAACTTCAAAATGGTTAAAATACTAAATGTGGCTGGGCGTGATGGCTTATGCCTGTAATCCCAGCACTTTGGGAGGCTGAGGTGGGTGGATTACCTGAGGTCAGGAGTTCAAGACCAGCCTGGCCAACATGGAGAAACCCCGTCTCTACTAAAAATACAAAAAAATTAGCCAGACATGGTGGCAGGCACCTGTAATCCCAGCTACTTGGGAGGCTGAGGCTGGAGAATCGCTTGAGCCCCGGAGGCAGAGGTTGCAGTGCGCCAAGATTGTGCCACTACACTCCAGCCTGGGCGGCAGAACAAGACTCAGTCTCCAAATAAATAAATAAATTAAACTAAATTAAATAAATAACATAAACAGTAAATTTTACATGACATATATTTAAACACAGTTAAAATCAAAGAATATTTAAAAGACCATTTGCAGGACTGGATCTGAAAAGGGAAAAAAAATTCTAAACCAATTTTTAAATAAACATACAAGGTTAAATAGTGCTGTTTAAGAACCACCACCTGTTCAGCTGCTGAGCACACCATCATTCCTAACTCAGCAAAAGAACCCACCCTCCGGGAAAAACTGAAAGCGAACCCCTCTTTCCAAAACGCATTTTTACAGGTGGAAATCTGTGTTTCCCAGGCCCTCCTGCCAGTCCTTGGCCCTCTGAGAAGCGTTTCTCACCCCTGGGGACATGGGGCTGGAGGTGCAAAACGGAAAGTCACCAAGGCTGAGTTTCAGTTGGCTGCATCCTTGCAGCCAGGGCCAGAGGGCCATGCGGGGGTTCCCCAGCTCCCACCATCCATGCTGGACTCATGGGGCACGGCTCCGCTGCAGTGGCCGGGCTCACCTCCATGAAGTGATTGCTCAGGGCGGGCCCCGAGTCATTCTTGAAGGTCTGGCTGACACGGAGATGCCTCTTGTTGCTGTTCTTGTCCCAGTGCTTCCCGTAGCTCACCTCCAGCTGTGAGTGCAGGTGGCCCGAGTCCTCCTCGTGCCAGAGCTGGACCTGGGACACACATGGGTGGTGAACTGCCCATGGAGGCCCTGCCCACCCAGTCCCTGGGCCTCCTCACAGCCACCCACTCCAGGGATATCAGCTTGGTTTTCAGAAGAGACGGTTCTGTAGGAAGCACTATTTCGGTTTGTTTGTTTTTAATTTGTTATTTATTTTAGAGACAAGATCTCACTCTCCCACCCAGGCTGGAGTACAGTGGCGCCATCTTGGCTCACTGCAACCTCTGCCTCCTGGGCTGAAGCATTCCTGGATGAATAGATGTAAGACTGAGGCTGAAGTTCCAGCCCCAGATCCATTCCCATATGGCTATGTGATTTTGAGCAAGTCCATCTCTTCGGAGATGAGCTCAGGGTACTCAGATCACCACTTGCCTGACTCTGGCGCTCTCTCTGGATGTCGCACCTGGCCTGGGCACCCACCTTGTGGCTGAAGGCTGGGATCTGTGTGCAGTGGAGCTCGTGGCCCAGCTCCAGCCTGTAGGCGCCATTCGAGATGCTCTCTGCCTGCAGCTTCTGGCTGGTGCTACACTCGTGTGTCGGCTGCTTCGCCTGACCTGTGTGGATTAACCTATAGACCCCTGCCCTCCTCTACCAGGCAGCCCTCCACCAGGGCTCCAAGAGGAGGAGGGCCTGGCCCAGCCTGGCCTCAGCCACAACCCCATGCTCTACTCCACCCGTCACTCCATTAGAACCTGATGATGGGGAGGTCTTAAGAGATGGGGGTGAACATCCCCTTAAAAGATACACCTTTTTTTTTTTTTTTTTTTTAATGGACAGGTACTCAGTCCTACTCAGAGCCAACAGAGTGACTAATGGAAAAACCCCGTGGTGACAGCGTATCTTAGCTAACGGAGCCACAGCCCTAGAAAACAGGGCAGGCCCTGTCACCTCCACCTGCCCCGCAGCCAGGCACGCAGCACCTTACCCAGAAGGCTGTACTGGATCCTCAGATAGTTGGTCCAGAGCCGGTCCCATTGCTGCAGCAGGCCAATGGCACGCAGCCCCACCAGACCTGGCACGAAGAGCTCGGCACCCAGGGTGGCCACCCACCGTCCATCCTCCTCCTTCCTCTCCAGCAGTGCTGCAGGGACAGAGAGCAGGCAGATGAGAGGACCAGCCCCTGGGACCAACATCCCCACCCCCAGGCAAAGAGGGGACTCGGGAATCACCGAGGGGCCTTGGCGTTGGGGGCTCCTTGAAGAGCCAACACATGTGCACCCTGCACAACAGGCCACAGACAGGCCTGATCACAGCTTACTGTAGCCTTGACCTCCCAGGCTCAATCGATCCTCCCACCTCAGCCTCCCGAGTAGCTGGAACGACAGATGTGTGTGCCACCACACTTCGCTAATTTTTGTATTTTTTGTAGAAGCAGTGGTCTCACTATGTTGCCTAGCCTGGTCTTGAACTCCTGGGCTCAAGTAATCCTCTTTGCCTTAGCTTCCCAAAGTGCTGGGATTACAGGCGTGAGACACTGCGCCTGGCCCAAAAATAAACTACAAAAAACCAAAATCGAACAAGACAGAAGAGAAAAGAAATAACAGCGCATGGTGGGTTGTTGGGTCAATTTCACCTTTGGAAGCTTCTGAGACACAGAAGCTCAGTCAGAACACACAGGGGAAACTGAGCCAGCTGTTATGACTCCCAAACGCCCACATCAGAGGGTCGACAGCCACTGCTCCAAGAACCCCCAGCCCCAGCTCCTGTCCTTACCCTGGAATCTTCCGGAACACCCATGAGAGGCACACCCAGGCGCCACCACCCCACCTCCAGCACCAGGGCCAGCACCTGCTCTGTCTTAAATGCCCAGTGTATTTTAGGTCAAAATGTTACCTGTGTTTCTTATCATGGATCAGAATAAAAACACTCCAAAAGCTGCCATTTTAAGGTTTGTGGATGCAGTTGGAGATTGGGGGAGGTTCTGGGGGCTCACATGGATCCTGGATCTGCCCTTAGATGTGATGTTGATATTAAGAGAGGCTGGGGTGATGAGGAGCATAATGAGGCACTTGGGCCACCACACCTTAGCCTGGCCACAGAGCAGAGGGCGCAGAAGGGGTCTCATCTCCTACCTGTCACGTGGGCCTGGTCACTCAGTGGATGGCTCAGCCATGCGGAGAAGGCCAGCTTGCTGCCCGCCTGCCGTGTGACGTTCCCGGCAAAGACAATGGGGCTGCCCCCTGTCACCAGTTTCACCTCCAGCTGCGCCTGGAACCACTCGGCCTCACCACCCACGGCTGGCTGCAGGTCACTCCAGCCCTGAAAAGGCTTCAGTGTCACCTGGGAAGACAGGCTTGGCCAGCAGGCCCAGCCCTGACCACACGAGCTGGGACCAGACAGGGCAGGAGACAAGCCAGCTGACAGCCTTCTACACTGATCCTTCCCCAGTTTTTGTTTTTCCTTGAGACGGAGTCTCACTTTGTGTCCCAGGCTAGAGTGCCGTGGTGGGATCCTGGCTCACTGCAACCTCCACCTCCCGGGTTCAAGTGATTCTCCTGCCTCAGCCTCCCGAGTAGCTGGGATTACAGGCACGAGCCACCACACCCAGCAAATTTTTTAATTTTTAGTAGAGATGACGTTTCACTATGTTGGTGAGGCTGGTCCCAAGCTCCTGAGCACAAGTGATCCACCCGCCCTGGCCTTCCAAAGTGCTGGGATTACAGGCATGAACCACTGTACCCAGCGCTTCCCCAATTTTTTAAACTCTGGATTTCTCAAAATCAGAAACCTGTGTTACAAATTTAGACATAAATACAAGGGACTCCTCTTTTCTCCTTGACATTCCCCTCTTTCAATCCATCAGGAACTGGAGTCCACTGTCCCTATGGAATGGGTCTAGAATCAACCACTTCTGCCACCTCTGCTGCCTCACCAGCTGGAGCCCCGGTCATCTGCCTGTCTCACTGCAACATCCTCCTGGCTCTCATCCCGCTGCTGGCAACTGATCTCCACATGGCAACCAGACACGTCAAATGATGGCACACTAGCCTTTCTTACGGTACAATCCAAAGTCCTTGCGAAGGCCATCGAGGCCAGAATTTTCTCTTTTGGTCAGTGGTGCAGACCTGGCCATGGGAAGACACTGGCAGATGGGCCATGGGGACAGCTCACTACACACTTCACGGCCCCGCAGAGAAGATTCTCTGGAAAAGCCATGAGCAACTGCAAATACAATCTTTCACGGCCCTGCCAACTTGCAGTCCCCCAACCCAACACCCCTCTGATGGCCACCAGCTGGTCAGTTTACCCAAAAGACGTCCAAGCAACGCTATTACCAGACTGCCACTACTTAACACTCTCTTTCCCTGCTCCCCGCAGACGTCTGTGTATGAATGTGTGTGGATGTGTGTACAGATGTATCTACATGGATGTGTGTGTATACAGGGGTGTGTATAGACGTGTATGTACACAGACATGTGGGTGCACCCAGGTGTATCTATGAATGTGTTTGCACATGGATGCATCTGTATGTAGATGTGTGTATGGACATGCGTGTGTATGAACATATGTATACGGATGTGTAAAGAGGTATATATAATGGATGTATATATATGAATGTATGCATACAGATATGTCTACATGTGGACTGTGTGAATACGGATGTGTGTACAGACATGTGAACAGATATGTATATATGGTTGTATGTAGATATGCACACAGATATGTGTATATATACGGACATATATATATGAACGTATATCCAGATGTGTCTACATGTGGATGTTCGTGTGTGTGAATATGGACGTGTGTGTACGGACACGTGTACGGACACGTATGTGTATGGATGTGTGTAAAGAGGTGTATATATAAATGCATGTATATGAATGTGTACAGATATGTCCACACGTGGATTGTGTGAATACGGATGTATATGGACATGTATGTATGCACATGTGAACAGACATGTATATATATAGATGTGTGTACATAAATGTGCATACAGATATGCCTACATTTGGATATGTATATGCAATGTCCTCCTGACTCTCCCAGCTCACATCCCGCCACTGGCAACTTGATCTCCAAATGGCAACCAGACATGTGGAATGATGGCACACTAGCCTTTCTTATGGTACAATCCAAAGTCCTTGTGAAGGCCAGCAAGGCCAGAACTTTCTCTGTTAGATGTGCACACAGATGTATGTACGAATGTGCTTGTACATGGATGTGTCTGCATGTAGACGTGTGTATGGACATGTGTGTGTATGAACATGTATGTATAAAGAAGTGGATATATGGATGTGTGTATATGAATGTATGCATACAGATATGTCCACATGTGGATTGCGTGAATACAAATGTGTGAATACATTGGATGTGAATATGGATGTATGTGAATATGGATGTGTACGGGCTCTGTATAGACATGTGTACAGATGTGTATACAGATGTGTATATATGAATGTATATACAGATGTGTCTACATGTGGATGTTCATGTATGTAAATATGGGCGTGTGTACGGACATCTGTATGAACGTGTATGGGTATGTCACAGGTGTATGGATGTACATGTGTGCACACACGACTACAGAGACACACCCTCTCCTTCTCTTTTTACAGAAACAGATGCTGGCTCTCTACTCTGCTCCCAGCTTTTCCTGCTGGCAGGCACATTCTGGCGATGGCTTTCTCCAGTCTGGACCAGACGCTGTGTGGTGCTTGTCAGAGCTTCCTCAAGGTGCACATGAACAGGGTGAACACAATTTCTCACCCAAACCAGAACACTTTGCAGTTAAAGAGAACACTAGTTGTAAACCTGTCAGGTCAGCAGGCATAACCTGGGGCTCTCCAGGCAACCCAGGACCCAAACCCTGCACACTAGCGGGAGGGGGCAGAGAACAGAACATTCTTCCCTAAACCAATCTTAAATCCTATAAGCTTTGAGACAAGTTGAACCCAAGCTCTGGCACTTTGTATTCATGAGCTCATCTGCCTCAGTTTCTTCATCTTGTATGGGGTTACAGAGAGGACTTGAAGGGGGGACCTCATGTCTGCTGAAACAGGCTCCAGAAAGTTCCGGAGTTCTGAAGCTCCAGCTGTTACTGTACTTGTGATGAGTCTGGGGCAGGTGGAACTAGAATTTCTCCAAACATTTCCAGGCTGCAGACAGCTCCATAGGGACCAGCAGGAAGGTCCGCGGGGAGGTAGAGGCAACTTGTGCTTGTACATTTGACAAACAACTAGAAGTTCGAGGGCCCCTGGTAATTCTGGAAATGAGGCATAACTCTCAGCTATCAGGCAGGTGGGGCTTTAGGAGGACAGCTCTCCCCTGACATAGATCTTCCCCCAACCCAGGCTGACAGCACAGCTGGAAGTAGAGAATGTATTTTTGCAGCAAGAGATCCAGCTCCAGCTTCAGATGCTCCACTCCAGGCCTCTCTGAGAAGACACTGGGAACTGAGGCAGAATCAGGAGATCCACTGCCAAAGGTGCCCAGCAATCATGCCTGGTGGGATCAAGTCTAAAACTGCTATTTGTACCCTGGCTCTAGTTCTGTGGCATGATCTTGACTTACTGGAACCTCCACCTCCCAGATTCAAGCAATTCTCCTGCCTCAGCCTCCCGAGAAGCTGGGACTACAGGTGTGTGCCACCATGCCCAGCTAATTTTTGTATTTTTAGTAGAGACAGGGTTTCACCATCTTGGCCAGGCTGGTCCCAAATTCCTGACCTCCAGTGATCCTCCCACCTCAGCCTCCCAACATTTGTACACTTTTTGAAGTCACAGATCTGCTTGAAAAGGGGATGGAAGTTTTAAATCTTCTCCGCAGGATGGAGGGTAGACACAAAACTTCAACAGAATGACAGGGGCTTCAAGTGACTCACTAAGTTTCGACCAGGTACCCTTGGGTAAGAACCCTAGAAAAGCACCTACTAAGATGAAAACAAGCCTAGACAGCATAGTAAGACCTCATCTTCACACACAAAGAAAAAGAAATAAAGAAAGAAAGAAAAACAGAAGGGCATTGTGGCACAGGCCGTAGTCCCAGCTACTTGGGAGACTGAGGCAGGAGGATCGCTTGAGCCCAGGGATTTGAGGCTGCAGTGATCTAGGATCATGCCACCGCACAGAAGAAGATGTTATAAAAGAAGAGAAGGCGGGGAGGTGCGCAGAGAGGGAAAAGAGAGACAGGCAAAGAGGGAGAAGACATGGGGGAAAGTGTGGGAAAGAGTTGGGAAGAGAGAGGGAAGAGAGAGGGAATAGACGGCGGGAAAGAGAGGGAGAGAAAGGAAAGGAAGTAAGGAAGAAAAGAGAAAAAACATATAAACCTTGTGGCCAGGGAATTCCATTGTTAAGAATTTACTTTGCAGAGAAAATGGCGTTCACGGCAGAATATTTGTAAGAGCGGAAACCTGGCAAAAACTCAAGAGCCCTTCATTATTAAACTAGCTGAATAAATTCCATTCCACAGTCATTCATGCTACACAGGAGGCACTTATTTTCTTTAAAGTGGATATATTAACTCCATGTGCTGGCTGTGTGCATAGACCATCTCAGAAACGAATCACCAATAAAACCCTAACAGTGGTTGGCTTTCAGGAGGGGTGGGAGAGAAGTTTTAAGGCTACACCAGCACCAACCAATAGAACTTTCTGTAATGAGGGCAATGTCTCAGGGCTGCATGAAGCTTTAGAGCACCTGAAATGTGGCCCATGTAGCCAAATAACTAAATCTTTAATTTTCTTAAATTTTAATTCATTTAGTTTTTTTTTTTTTTTTTTTTTTTTTTTTTTTTTTTTTTTTTTTTGAGATAGTCTCGCTCTGTTGCCCAGGCTGGAGTAAACTGGCATGATCTTGGTTCACTGCAACCTCCGTGTCCCCACCCCCATAGGTTCAAGCAATTCTCCTGCCTCAGCTTCCCAAGTAGCTGGGATTACAGGAGCCCGCCACCACACCTGGCTACTTTTTGTATTTTTGGTAGAGATGGGGTTTCGCCAAGTTGGTCAGGCTGGTCTTGAACCTCTGACCTCAAGTGAGCCACCTCCCTTGGCCTCCCAAAGTGCTGGGATTATAGGCATGAGTCACCGCACCCCGCCTCACTTAGATTTCAATAAACATGTGTGCCACTGGCTACCATACGGAAGAGTCAGTTCTATACCCTTTCATAGCTTTTGAACTTTGAATCATTTAAATGCATTGCCTATTTAATTGTAGAATGTAATAGTATTTAGATTGAATTAATCTAAATGAAATCTACAATAGAATTTAAATTGTATCAGCGCATGCTGGTCTAAAAAGATTGCCACGGTGTATGTACATATATGTGTATTAAGTGTGTATGTATATAGACATATATATATATACACAAGCGTGCGCGCACACACACATACATATATTTTTTGAGACAGAGTCTCGCTCTGCCACCCAGACTGGAGTGCAGTAGTACAAAATCATCTCACTGCAACCTCTGCCTCCTGGGTTCAAGTGATTCTCCTGCCTCACCCTCCTGAGTGGCTGGGATTACAGGCGCCTGCCACCACACCCGGCTAATTTTTTGTATTTTCAATAGAGATGGGGTTTCACCATGTTGGCCAGGCTGGTCTCCAACTCCTGGCCTCAAGTGATCCATCCACCTTGGCCTCCCCAAGTGTTGGGATTACAGGCATGAGCCATGGCGCCCAGCTGCCAAGGTATATTTTTGAGTTAAAAAAAAAAAAAAAGTCCCTACAAGTTAAAAAAAAGAAAAAAACTGGGAAACTGGGAGTGGAGGCTCATGCCTGTAATCCCAGCACTTTGGGAGGCCAAGGTGGGCAGACTGTGTGAGCCCAAGAGTTTGAGACCAGCCTGGGCAATGTAGTGAGACCCCATTTTTACACAAATATAAAAAAAATAGCCAAGCATGGGGGCACATGCCTGTAGTCCCAGCTACTCGGGAGGCTGAGGTGGGAGGATCGCTGGAGCCCAGGAGGCCAAGGCTGCAGTGAGCCATGTTTGCACCTCTGCACTCCAGCCTGAGTGACAGAGCAAGACCCCGCCTCAAAAAAAGAAAATAAAAATGAAAAAACAAAACCTAAGCATGAAAATTGGGTTTTCATGCTATTGTATGATGTGTGCCTCCCTCAAAACTTGTTACATCATCACATCACCCACCTGATGTGAGAAAGAAAAAATAAAACCCAGAAACCCAAACTAAAAATATTTGCAAATCTATAGTGTTACGGGTTGCACTGTGTCTCCCTGCAAGATGCTGAAGCCCTAAGCCGCAGTATCTGTGAATGTGACCTCATTTGGAAATAGGGTCTTCACACATGATTAAGCTAAGCTGAGGTGATGAGGGTGAACCCTAATCCCGTGTGCCTGATGTCCCTGTAAAAAGGGGATGTGTGGACATCAGACACCTACAAAGGGAAGATTATGTGAAGACGGAGACAGAAGACCACCTCCAAGCCAAGGAGCTCTGGAGGTTTCTAGAATCCAGGAGCGAGACCTGGGGCAGATCCTCCCTGACAGCCTTCACAGTGGGGAAAAAAACAGAAAAACCTCGATTTCAGACTCCTGGCCTCCAGAACTGTGAGAATAAATCCCTGTAGCTGAAGCCACACAGTTAGGGTACTTTGTTAAGGCAGCTCTGGGAAATGAATACAGATTTCTCGACACGTGCATCAATACTTCTGCAAGAAATTTCGGACACGGCATGCTTTAACTTCCAATTTATACCTTTCTCTATTCTGAATTCTTTTTTTGTGAGACAGGATCTTACTTTGTTGCCCAGGCTGGAGTGTAGTGGCACAAGCATGGCTCACTGCAGCCTCAACCTTCTGGGCTCCAGCGGTCCTCTTGCCTCAGCCTCCTGAGTAGTTGAGACTACAGGCACACGCCACTGTGCCTGGGTAACTTTTTAAAATGTTTTGTAGAGACCGGATCTTGCTAAGTTGCCCAGGTTTATCTCGAACTCCTAGCCTCAAGTGATCCTCCCACCTTAGCCTCCTAACTTTCTGTAATTACAGGTATAAGCCATTGTACCTGGCTTATTTATTTATTTATTTATTTATTTATTTATTTATTTATTTTGAGACAGAGTCTCACACTGTCTCCCAGGCTGGAATGCAGTGGCATGATCTCAGCTCACTGAAACCTCCGCCTCCTGGGTTCAAGTGATTCTTTTGCCTCAGTCTCCCAAGTAGCTCGGATTACAGGCACCTGCCTCACACCTGGCTAAGTTTTGTATTTTTATAAGAGGCGGGGTTTCACCATTTGGCCAGGCTGGTCTCGAACTCCTGACTTCAGGTGATCCACCCGCTTTGACCTCCCAAAATGCTGGAATTACAGGCGTGAGCCACTGCATCCCGCCTGAATTCTTAAAAGCATGTTTTTGTGTTATTAATATCCATTTTTAACATCAATGACGGTGGAATTTGAGCCCATTTTTTTCTTCTTTATACATTTCTGGGTAACAGAACTAACACTTGTTAACCGGCAGGTAGAAAGGGAAGATCCCAGAGGTGGTGGCAACAGTTAACAGGGCTCTGGGAACCGGGCAGGAAATCCCTGGGGAGGTGGCAGGTGCCGACACAGGTGGGCCAAGGGTGTGGAGCAAACCTTGATGTAGTAGACATCCCTGTCATCCAGTATCAACTCCAAGTGACCCACGTGGGCACTCCCAAGAGCCTCCATCTTTCCTGGGGGTACAAAACGAGAGTTTAGAGACAAGCGTTGAACATCTAGATCTGGCCCCTCCATTCCCCTGGGAGGACCGCCTGCCCATTTTTTAATCTCTGAGCCTAAGATGCAGCACCTGTAAAATGGGACTGGATTTCAGGAGGTCACAGACAAACCTATGAGCCAGCTCACCGTAGGGGCCCAGCCCTGGGTGTGGCACCGAGTCAGGGGTGCAGGGAGCAGGGAGGGATGTTGACATTACCGTCCAGCTCGATTTTCTTCTTGGGATGGAGAAGCTTGAGCCGGAACTTGCTCTGGGGCAAGCTGTAGCTGACGTCCACCCCGACATCCCTTGGCACTTCTGACCCCGGCGTGCCCATGAAGATGTGGGCTGTGGCTTCTTGAGGGAACCAGCTGTCCTTCTGGAAACAGCAGAGTCCTCAAGACTGAGAGCCTCCACCTCCACCCTTCAGACCCTAGCACAGTTGTCCTCATAATTCCCCAATGAGCAGTTTCTCGGGCTTCAAAATCGCCTGCAGAAGTGTAAAGCTCTGCAGCACAGCCCAGGTCCACGCCCACAGGGTCGCAATTTATCCAGCAAATGGCCAGGGAGAAGCAGCTGCAGGGCACACCCCCGGTATCCTGCACAAACGCCTCCCATCCTTTTTTGTTTTGAGACCCAGTCCCACCCTGTTGCCCAGGCTGGAGTGCCGGGGCATGATCTTGGCTCACTGCAACCTCTGCCTCCCAAGTTCAAGTGATTTTCCTGCCTCAGTCTCCTGAGCAGCTGGGATTACAGGTATGCGCCAACAAGCCTGGCTAATTTTTGTTTTGTTATTTTTAGTAGAGACAGGGGTTTCACCATGTTGGCCAGGCTGGTCTTGAACTCCTGACCTCAAGTGATCCACCTGCTTTGGCCTTCCAAAGTGCTGGGATTACAGGCGTGAGCCACTGCACCCGGCCTCTCCCATCCTTTTAACCAGCTTTGTGTCCTTGTCCCCCAGCTTCTGCAAGCTCTGCACTTCCTGGCTGTCACCTGAGGGCTCCAGAACATTGCCCTCCAGCACTCCAGCCAAAACTCCCAGCACCCTAACCCAGAGGGGAACACACTCTGCAAATACCTCGTGCTCTGGGGCTCCCGGTGGGGCCAGGCTGAGGCTGCAACTTCACCTGAAATTGCACCCCTCTCAGCATCTTCCCCCGGCCTGTCCTAATTTCTCCACTCTTACTGGGTCCCCCAGAGCCTTTTCTTAATAAATCACTTGTACCCGAGTCCAAGGCTTGGGTCTCTTTTCAGGAAAGTGCAGCCTCAGCCACAAGCCCCGTTCTGAAATCCCACGGCAGCGTACATCTGTTCAACACCAACACAGACGCGCTGCTGAGTGGAAGATGACTGAGCATGAGACATGCAGAGTCCCCGACCGCATGGAGCCTGCGTCCTAGAGAGGCACAGGACCACCAGACGCAAGAATGGGTAAGACAGCACCAGCCATTGAGTGTGCTGACAAAGTCAATGGTTTAGGGGCCCTGAGCGGAGTGCTGGTCTAGACGGGGGTCCAGGAAGACAACCTCTGAGGGGTCCCATTGAAGAACACTTGAAAGGAGCGAGGGAGGGAGTTAGATGGCTGTGCCAGGGAAGAGTGTTCCTGGCAGGGGAAACAGCCAGTGCAGAGGCCATGGGGCAGGCATGGACATGGCCTTGAAAAAGGGGCCAGTGTGTCTTCACGGCAGTGAGTCTGGAGGAGAGTGAGGGAGGGCAGCCAGCAGGGGCAGGACTGCCAACGGCCTGTGGGTCACGGCGTCTGGCTCTTACTCTAAGGATAACAGGAGCCACAGTGGGGTGGTTCATGCAGAGGAGGGACACGATCCAGCTAGGATTTCAGAGGGCCCATCTGGCTGCTGGTTAAGAGGGTAAGGAGACCAGAGCAGGAGCTGGGGGATCAGACAGGAGGCCGCTGAGTGTCTCCTCTGGACCAGATGCTATGACACAGGGATAAGTAAAACAAACCCTGAATCTGCTCCCAGGAACTGAGTCACCAGCAGGGAAGACAGACATTAACTAACTAGCTTCACTAAGAAACAGAAGTGATCAAAAGGGAAGAAACGTGGATGTCTTAAGGCAAGTCACAAAAGAATATGATGTGCTCTGGGGTAACCAAGGCAGGCTTCCCTGAGGAAGTGACCCCTGAAATGAGATCTGAAGACTGATTCAGAGTTAATGCGTCATACAGCCCCAGACAGAGAATCAGTATGCGCAAGGGTCCAGAAGAAACCTACAGCAAGAGCAGCGCAGCCCAACAGCGCCACAGAGGAGCCCCACATCCTTTTGGGAGAGCCCAGTGCTGACCTAAGGAGACCCACGACAAGGCTGAGAAAGACAGGGCTGTTCCCTAGGGCCCACCTGGGGCTGCAGGGTATACGCAGCTTCCAGCAGATACTGTCGGAGCCCCGGGTCCCGCTTCTGCAGCGTCACGGCCGCAAACACAGGCAATGAGAGCACGTAGGGCTGGCCAGGCACCGGCCAGGTCACTTCAGTGCACAGCCGCCAGCCCCAGGTGTAGGACACTGCAGAGAGAGGTAAGCAGGCAGCCCTGGTCAGTGGAGACCCAGAGGGCTCTGGGCATGGGCACCCACAGCTGCCACATCAGCGAAGAAAGCACTTCTCTGATTTCTTCTGAAGAAAAGCACCATGTAGACAGGAATCCTGTGAGGCAGTGGTGTGTAGACCGGGGTTTCTCTACCTCAGCACTACTGACATTTGGGTTCAGATCATCTTATCTGGGGGGCTGTCTTGTGCATTATAGGATGTTTCGCTGCATCGTGGGTCCCTATCCGCTAGATGCCAGTTACCCTTACCAACAATCAAATATTTCTGCACATATTACCAAATGTCTCCTGTGGGGTCAAAACTGCCCCAGCTGAGAACCCCGGTAGACTTTTTTTTCACACAAGAGTCTCCCTCTGTCACCCAGGCTGGAGTGCAGTGGCACAATCTCAGCTCACTGCAACCTCTGCCTCCCAGGTTCAAGTGATTCTCCTGCCTCAGCCTCCTGAGTAGCTATATCCTAGAGAGGAGGCACAGGATGACCACACACAAGAACGGCTAAGACAGCAGCCGCCAGTGAGTGTGCTGGCAAAGTCAATGGTTAGGGGCCCTGACGGGGGTGCTGGTCTGGACAGGGGGTCCCGGGAAGGCAGCCTCTGAGGGGTCCCATTGAAGGACACTTGAAAGGAGCAAGGGAGGGAGTTAGGTGGATGTCCTGGGGAAGAGTATTACTGGCAAGGGAAACACCCAGTGCCAAGGCCCTGGGGCAGGCATTAGTGTAGCCTTGAAAAAGGGGCCAGTGTATCTTCAGGGCAGCGAGTCTGGAGGACAGTCAGGAAGGGAGGCCAGCAGGGGCGGGACTGCCAAGGGATGATTACAGGCATGCGCCACCATGCCTGGCTAACTTTTGTATTTTTAGTAAAGATGGGGTTTCACCATGCTGGCCAGGCTGGTCTTGAACTCCTGACTTCAGGTGATCTGCCTACCTTGGCCTCCCAAAATGCTGGGATTACAGGCATGAGCTACCGTGCCTGGCTCCTGGTATACTTTTTAAAAAGCGTGTCAGGCAATACTGTGTATAACACAGGCTCTGGAGCAAGAATGCCTTGTTCAAATTCTAGGCTCAGCCACTTCCCAGCTGTGTGACCTTGGACAAATTACTTAACCTCTCTGGGTCTCGAAGTTTCTTTTTCATTATTATTATTGCTATTACTCCCTTGACTGACTGTAAGGGCATCAGTGTTTCTCATCTTAAACTGCTAATGATAATAGTTCCTGTCTCATGGCATAGCTGTGAGAACTAACAGGTCAGTAAGTGTTGAGAACAGCACTGGGCCTACAATAATGTCTTTTGTAGTAACTCTTATCCCGATTATAAAAATGTACTTGTGGCCGGGCGCAGTGGCTCAAGCCTGTAATCCCAGCACTTTGGGAGGCCGAGACGGGCAGATCACGAGGTCAGGAGATCGAGACCATCCTGGCTAACACAGTGAAACCCCGTGTCTACTAAAAAATACAAAAAAATAGCCGGGCAAGGTGGCGGGCGCCTGTAGTCCCAGCTACTCGGGAGGCTAAGGCAGGAGAATGGCGCAAACCCGGGAGGCGGAGCTTGCAGTGAGCTGAGATCCAGCCACTGCACTCCAGCCTGGGCGACGGAGCCAGATTCCGTCTCAAAAAATAAAAAAATAAAAATAAAAAAAAAATAAAAATGTACTTGTTAGATGGATGTGGTCACTCATGCCTGTAATCCCAGCACTTTGGGAGACCAAGGTGGGCAGATCACCTGAGGTCAAGAGTTTGAGACCAGCCTGGCCAACACAGTGACACCCCATCTCTACTAAAAATAAAAAAAATTAGCTGGTCATGGTGGCAGGCACCTGTAATCTCAACTACTCAGGAGAATCACTTGAGCCCAGAAAGCAGAGGTTACAGAGAGCAAGATTGCGCCACTGCACTCCTGTCTGAGCAACAGAGCAACACACTGTCTCAAAAAAAATGTACTTGTTACAGGAAGTTAGAAAAATTGAAAGATTTTAAAAATTTTTTCTGTATATGTTCTGTATTGTAAATGAGTTTATTTACAATTCTAAATACAAGTTAAATGCAAAAAAGGAAAATTATCAAGAAGCAAAATTTGTATCTCTTCATTAAAAAGAGCCCTCCCCAACCTTACTCATATATATGTATACACATATGCAGACACATATGTATGTATATACATATACACACATGTACACACATATATATGGGATTACATACATATATATGTGTGTATATATATTGCAAGATGTGCTATTATTTGGCACATTTATTTCCTGTCTTTTTACCCAGTTGAGATCATATTCAGTGTTGCTGCCTCACACTTGGTATTATTATTAAAAAAGTTTCTCACTAAAACAGCTCACTCATAATGGAATTTAAAAGTTTGGGAGACCAAAGCAGGCGGATCACCTGAGGTCAGGAGTTTGAGACCAGCCTGGCCAATGTGGTGAAACCCCGTCTCTACTAAAAATACAAAAATTAGCCAGGCGTGGTGACATGCACCTGTAATCCCAGCTACTTGGGAGGCTGAGGCAGGAGAATCACTTGAACCTGGGAGGCAGGGGTTGCAGTGAGCTGAGATTACATCATTGCACTCCAGCCTGGGTGACAAGAGTGAAACTCTGTCTCGAAAAAAAAAAAAAACAGTTATGCAGTATGTCAATAACTTACCAACCCAGGAGCCAGCAAACGTTCTTGGTAAAGGGCCCGATTGTTTAGTCAGTTACCTAGCTAGCTAGCTAGAGACAGAATCCTCCTTGGTCACCCTGGCTTGAGTGCAGTGGCATGAACACAGCTCACTGTTGCCTCGACCTCCTGGGCTCAAGTGATCTTCCTGTCATCCTTCCAAGTAGCTGGGACTACTGGTGCATGCCACCATGCCTGGCTACTTTGTTAATTTTTATGGAGACAAGGCCTCATTATGTTACCCAGGCCAGTCTTGAACTCTTGGACTCAAAGAATCCTCTCACCTCGGCCTCCCAAAATGCAGGGATTACAGGCGCCAGCTAGCTATCTGCCGGCCAGATAGTCAACATTTTATGCTTTGGGGTCATATGGTCTAGCTTGCAAGTACTCAGTTCTGCTGTTGTGGGACAAAGCTATAGGTTATATGCAAATGAACGGGGTGTGGCTGTGTTCCCATACAACTTTCTTTCTGGACACTGAAATTTCAATTTCATGAAGTTTTCATGATACAAGATATTCTTTTGACTCTTTTTAACCACTTAATGTAACAACCTACGCTTAGCTCACTGGCCCTTATAATTAGCCATTTTGCCTACTCTGGAATATTTGAGTTGCTTCCTATTTTTTGTTCTAAATAATGATGCAACGAACATCTCTGTGCACAGAGCATTTTTAAGTGATTTTGCTTTGCTTTTATAGGGTAGAGTTCTAGAAGCATTATCATTGACAGAAGTGGTTGGTAAAGGAAAAGAAAGCCAGGTGCAAGTGGCTCATGCCTGTAATCCCGGTACTTTGAGAAGCAGACGCAGGTGGATCACTTGAGCCCAGGAGTTTGAGACCAGCCTGGATAACATGGTAAAACCCTGTCTCTACAAAATACGGAAAAAAAAAAAATTAGCTGGGCAGGGTGGTAAGTGCCTGTAGTCCCAGCTACTCGGGAGGCTGAGGTGGGAGGATCACTTGAGCCTGGGGAGATGGAGGCTTCTGTGAGCCATGATAGCACCATTGCACTCCAGTCTGGGCGACAGAGACCCTGTCTCAATAATAATAATAAAAGTACAATCTTGGGATCCCAATTCGCTATGCCAAAGGAAAATATTAAGCTGGAAGCGGAGTCATGCAAAAAGCTGCCTTCTCTTTTGTTCCTAAGCAGGTAGCTACAGATAAAAGGTTAAATATTTGCGCAGCTATTCTATGTTCACCTTATCTTATGTAAGGCGTTGATTTATTGAGCAAGGATGAATATGTAAGTGACTATTCCCCTCCCTGTTCCTTTCTTCTTGCAGCCTGTGGATTCAGTCATGTGACCATACCCTCCCTCTTTCCCCTCCAGCCTTCTTTTCTCCTTTAAACAAAGGGAGGGAGAGTATTAGGACAAATACTAATGCACGCGGGGCTTAAAACCTTGATGACGATGGGTGCAGCAAACCACCATGACACATGTATACCTATGTAACAAACCTGCGCATTGTGCGTATGTATCCCAGAACTTAAAGTAAAGACAAAACAAAAAAAAGCAAACAAACAAACAAACAAACAAAAAAACCTTGAAGCTTTCAGAAGCATCTCTGGAAAAAGGCAGAGGCCACAGATTGTTCTGTGGATTTGTGTTCCTTTATTTCCAAGCATGTCCTTAACCTTGGCAAAGTAAACATCTAAATTGATTGAGACCTGTCTCAGATACTTTTTGTTTGCAGAATATGAATACTTTTAGGGCAGGAGAGCAACTCTGGGATCTGGAGCTGGCATTTCTCCCTTCAACCCCAAGATGCCCACCTTGGGACGATGGCATGGAGGCCCCGCTGCCTACCTTCCTCACCAGTACAGGACTGGGCCTCAGAAGGGCCAGGGACATGTCTGAGGCTCCTCACGCCATTCCTGGTGATGAGGTATAGCTGAGAGCTGGGTAGGGAAGGAGGACAGTGTCAGACACCTCATTTTCATTCATTCATTAGACAAGTAACACCTTAAGCTGCCAGAGCTTGGCACAGGGGCAAATTCTACCCTGAACAGGGCCAGCCTTTGGGCAGTGCACACGCTGGTGGAGTGACACTCCATGGCCACAGGGACAGATGCTGAGGACCACAGAGAGTGAAAAGTGCTGTGAGAAACCCACATGGAGGTAGCACGGCAGGGGACTGTCTCAGGGATAGAGCAGGGCCTCCCCTAGCTGCAGTAGAGCGAGTTCTCTGCAGAGATAACATTTGAGCAGAAATCCAAAGGATGAGAAGGAGCTATTTTCCAGACAGAGGACACGGCAGGTGCAAAGACCCTGGGGGAGGAACGAGCTGGCCGCTTTAGGAGCATGGAAAGAAGGCTGGCGGGAGGGGGTCAGGAAGGAGGGGGACAGTGAGTGAGGGGCAGCAAACAGGGGCTGGTGGGAGGAGGGAGGCACCAGGTAGGCAAAGTCCCCATGGGACAGGATTAGCGAAAGAATGTGGGTAGGTAGGGCAGCCTGGACTCTCACTCCCTCTGAAATTACCCCTCTCCAAGAGTCACCTCGCTAGGGGTCACAGACAAGCATGCCCCAGATGGACTGCAGGAAAGAGCTGAGGGGTCTGAAAGTTCTCCAGCTGTCATCTCTCAGCTGCCCACGGTCCCTGTCAGACACACCCACCCCTCACAGTCAACAGGCATACATGCTTGTGGACACACACGCACTCCCATAACACACTCACTCCTCACTGACACACTCACGGACACACCCTCATGCACACAGCAGCTCACACACGCGCTCATATGCCAGATCATGTGTACTCAGACACAGGCTCATGGGTGCACATACTAACACACTTGCATGCTAATGTCACATCCATACCCATGCACGTCCCCATGCACACATGCAGACATGTGATCACACACTCACATGCATGCACACACACCACACACCTGCTCACCTGCACCCTCGCGCTCATGGTTCCCTTTCTGCCAGCACTGGGCACCCACCTGAAGCTGAGCAGCTCCATGGCCTCCTCGGGCATGTTCAGATGCACCTTGAGGTCCTGGCCCTTCTGTACCTGGATCCCGCCATCCAGGCTGGTGGCGCCACGGACGCTGGTCACCCACCTCAGCCCGGCCTGCCCCAGGGTGCCCGCTGTGCCCATCTGAGCCGATATCTGGAGCAGGGCACTGAAGGACAGGCATGTACCAGCTACATCCCAAGGGCCCTGGGGCCACAGACCCCGCCTACCACCCCCAGCAGCCCCCTTCAGTCTTGAGCCACAGCAGCCCCTCCACCACTGCCCCCCACAGGCTGTACGTGCACCAAGCACTTTCCAGTCCTCACTTGCACTAATCCCTCTTACGGATGGGGAAACTGAGGCTCAGAGAGGTGAAAGCACCTGCCTGGGTTCCATGACTGGGACAAAGCATGCGGCTGGGACACGTGAACCATGGCTGTCTAAGTCCCAGCTCAGGCTCTTCACACCAGAGAGCACCCAGCCTAGGGCATCCATGTTCCCCATGTCAGACCCAGGACCCAAGGACAGCTCAGCTGAGGGGCTGGGGACAGATGCTCAGCAGCACCACAGCAGGTTCTGGAATCAGACCAAATATTGCACACATTCTGCTCAGGTGCTCTGGCGCCATATGGCCCCAGGTTCTCAGTGTCCTCGCCTTCAACCTTGGTTTCCTCATCTGTCAGTGGGAAGAAGCACCAGCCTTGCTTGGTCGGGAGGGCGTTGCACGAGTTCAGTGAGCTCAAGGCTAACTGCTCTCCTCCCTTCTGAGTGGGGTAGATGGAAGGGCATAGGGTTATGGCCAGCCACCTCGCATTGCAGTGTGACCTTGAACACGTGACCGGACCTGAGCCTCAGTCTTCCCACCTGTAAAGTGGATCTAACCACCTCTGCACACAGTCTCTTGGCACAGGTGTTCTGCAGAATAGGGATTCCCTTTTGCCCATGTGGATGTCACCCAGGCCTCTGCAGCCCTTTGTAGGGATGGGATCATGCCACCTAATTCGTGCCAGCTCCCAGGAGCTAGATACCTGGGCTTGACATAACCATTCATGGAGAAATCTGAGCGCTGCTGGAAGTCAGCGGTTCCTCGGACCCGAATGCTGATGGCAGCTGAAGCGTTTAGGGTCAGCCGGGCAGGAAGGCCAGACACGGTGGGAAAGACCAGCTCCTCTGTGGCCAGGCACAGCCTCCGGTTCATCTGCACCGCCTGCCCCTGCAGGCAAAGAACCATAACCGGGGGCCGGGCGTGGTGGCTCAGGCCTGTAATCCCTCTACTTTGGGAGGCTGAGGTGGATGGATCACTTGAGCCCAAGAGTTCGAGACCAGCCCGGCCAACATGCGGAAACCCCATCACGACTAAAAATACAAAAATTAGCTGGCGTGGTGGTGCATAACTGTAGTCCCAGCCACTCGGGAGGCTGAGGCAGGAGAGTTGCTTGCACCGGGGAGGCAGAAGTTACAGTGAGCCGAGATCATGCCACTGTACTCCAGCCTGGGCAACAGAGCAAGACTCTATCTCAAAAAGAAGAAAGGAAGAAAGGAAGGCATGCAGAAAGACAGATAGACAGAAAGAAAGAAACCATAAGGGGACACGAGGCCACCCCTGTTGTGAGCCAGGCACCCTCTGAGTACTGAGTACAGTAGATTTCATTTGTCCTCAAAGCGCATGTGATCCCAGTTTCTGGATGAGGAAACTGAGACCACAAAGATAAATGTCCCACCAAGGCCCGGTAACTAGAAAGGGATGGAGCTAGGTATTAACCCAGGCAGTTTGCTTATGAGAAAAGGTCAGGGATCAGGTTCAGTGAGGTGCGGAGGAACGTGGATCCTGCCGTTAGTATGCACCGGGCAAGCTGAAAGCATCCTGCTGCATTTTCACCATATTAGCTCCTTTAATACAATTGCTCTATGAATGAATATTCTGGGTTTTTTTGTTTTGAAATGGTGTCACTCTGTCGCCCAGGCTGTTGTGCAGTGGTGCAATCTCTGCTCGTTGCAACCTCTGCCTCCCGAGTTCAAGCGATTCTCCTGCCTCCGCCTCCCAAGTAGCTGGGACTACAGATGCCCTCCACCACGCCTGGGTAATTTTTGTGTTTTTAGTTGAGATGGGGTTTTGCCATGCTGGCCAGGCTGGTCTCAAACTCCTGATCTCAGGTGATCCACCCGCCCCGGTCTCCCAAAGTGCTGAGATTACAGGCGTGAGCCACTTCGGCCAGCCAGATATTTTGTTATTTTTTATGTATTATCCCCGTTTCACAGATGCAGAAACTAAGACCATGGTAAGTGAATCAACAGGTTCGAGGAGGTAAATGACAGAGCTGGGATTTGACCTTGGGCAGCCTGACTCCAAATTTCATGCCCTTAAGTGTTATGTTAAAGTGTCACAGGGCAGATGGCATGGGCAGGGGCAGGCAGGAGCTACCTTCATGAGCCTAATGACGAGCTCGGCCAGGTTCAGGGACCGGTGGTTCACGTGACTCCCTGTGGCTCCGCAGTTCACAAAGCTCAGCTCCTGCCCCAGCACCTTCATGCTCAACTCGCATCGCAGAGCCCGCTGGGTGGCCCCACGCCTCCGGGTCACCTGGGGGAGGGCCCAGACAGGTCACAAAGAACAGGGTCAGGGTTAGCAGAGTGATATGCTTTGGCTGTATCCCCACCCAAATCTCATCTTATAGCTCCCATAATTCCCACATGCTATGGGGAGGACCCTATGGGAGATGACTGAACCATGGGGGCGGGTCCTTCCCGTGCTGTTCACGGGATAGTGAATGGGCTCAGGAGATACGATGGTTTTAAAAATGAGAGTTTCTCTGCACAAGCTCTTTCGTTGCCTGCTGTCATCCACGTAAGATGTGACTTCCTCTCCTTGCCTTCCACCATGATTTTGAGGCCTCCCCAGCCACTTGGAACTGTAAATCTACTGAATTTTCTTTCTTTCGTAAACTGCCCAGTCTCTGGTATGTCTTTATCAGCAGCACGAGAACGAACTAATACACAGGGCAAAGTGCCTGTACTTTCGGAGGGGGAAGGGGTGTCTGGAGAGAAACGTCAAGAACTTGTGGGGTCCAGATGAGGCTTGCAAAACTCCTAGAGCATGAACCAAATCCCAACCCAGATGTGTTTTCTCTGACTTGCACAGTAGTGTCCAATGCTCAGAGTGTGTGTGTATGTTTTCATAAAGGTTTTATTCTAGAATAATCTTAGATTTACGGAAGAGTTGAAAACTGACTTGGCATAGTAGCTCATGCCTCTAGTCCCAGCACTTGGGAGGCCGAGAAAGGAGGATTGCTTTAGGCCAGGAGTTTAAGACCAGCCTGGACAGCATATCAAGACCCTGTCTCTACAAAATTAGGAAAAAAAACAAAAACAAAAACCCAGGTATGGTGGCAACCATCTGTAGTTCCAGCTACTTGGGAAGCTGAGGTGGGAGGATCACTTGAGCCCAGGATTTCAAGGCTGCAGCGAGCTATGATCATGCCACTGCACTCCACCCTGGACAACAGACAGAGCAAGACCCTGTCTCTGAAAAAAAAAGAAAAAGAAAAGAAAAGAAAAAAGGAAAATTTGCAAAGACAGTACAGAGAGTTCCCACGTATCATTCAACTGATTTCCCCATTGTTAACATCTTACATCACCAGGATGCACGGTGCAAGCTGACAAATCAACATTGGTGTGTCTCCATCAACTAAACTTGAGAGTTCATTTACATTTCACCAGTTTTTCCATGAATGTCCTCTTTCCACCCCAAGATGCAATCAGGCAAACCCCACTGCCTCTTGTTGCCGTATCTCCCTGGTGTCTGGTTCATGGCAGTTTTTTAGTCTTTGTTTTTCATGCCACGTACGTTTTTTTATAAATTGAATTTGGAAATTGGGAGATTTTACATAAAACCCAGCTCTCCGGCTTCTCTATAAAGAGAAACATCGGGCTGCCCACCCTCCCCACAACAAGGGACAACAAAGGACCAGAGCTGAGCACTGGCTGCCACTTTAGCTGGGCCACGGGCTTCCTCTGTCCACCACAGTCCCCACCACTCCCTATTGTCTCTCCAACACTGAGGCCAAGTATCTGCTGCCATTCATCACTGCGCTCATGCAGAATATTTCTCGGGATGTGAGTCTCTAGGAAAAGTGAGAAAATGACAGACCAAGGGGATTGTGCATTCTATGAAAAACTGTTTATACCTAGCCCATCTCCCTCTTTCAAGTCTCTTGCTGCCCCCAGCTCTAGTCCAAGATGCTTTTAACAGCAGAGATTATTGCCCTGCTCATCCTGGTATTCCCAGGCCCTGGTTTTATACTTGGTGGTTAGGAAACATGTGACCAAGTGAACCAATGTCCCAACCATTCACCTTGGTCACTATCAGATGTACACGGCAATGACATTTCATAAGAGCAAAATGTTGTCAATAATCTAAAACTCCATCAATGGGAAAACGGTTAGGTAAACTGTGGTCCCTACCCATAGGATGAATATTAAAATACCTGCACATGTTGAGCTTCTAAGTAAGAAAATACTCAAGTGATAAGAAGAGAAAAAGTAGGCTAAAGATATACACACCCTAAGACTAAGCAATTTCACTCCTAAGTGTATGCCTGACAGGTATGAATACACACGTCCCCTAAGAACGCAGACCCAAGAGTCTTCACAGCACTGTTCGTAATAGCCAGCAACTGATGGATACAGAAATTGTTTTATGTTCACACAATGCAATACTATGCAGCTATGAAAAGGAACAAATTATAAATCCAAACCACAGTATAGCGAAATCTCACCAATTTTAAACCAAAGTCAGACACAAAAAGAAGTATAGGAGCAGCACTATTCAGTCACCAAAAGGCAGAAACCACCCAAATGTCCATCACTGAATGAATGGATAAACACGTGGTACATCCATTCAATGAAACATGACTTGACTTTAGACAGGAATGGAGTACTGAGCTACGCTACTATGTGGGTGAACTTCCAAAACACTAGGCTAAGAGAAAGACGCCAGACACAAAGGTCACATATTATATGGTTCCATTTATATGAAATATCCAGAAGAGGTAAATCCACAGAGACAGGAAGCAAATTGATGGCTGTCGGAGACTAGGAGGAGGAGCTGCTGGGGAGCGACTTATGGATATAGTGTCTCCTTTGGGGGTGATAAAAATGTTCTGGAACCAGACAGAAGTGGTGGCGGTATCATACGGTGACTATACTAAACACCACCGAATTGTTCACTTTTTTTTCTTTGAGACGAAGTCTCACTTTTGTTGCCCAGGCTGGAGTGCAATGGCGAGACCTTGGTTCACTGCAACCTCTGCCTCCTGGGTTCAAGCAATTCTCCTGCCTCAGTCTCCCAAGTAGGTGGGATTATAGGTGCCTGGCTAATTTTTGTATTTTTAGTAGAGATGGGGTTTCACCACGTTGGCCAGGCTGATCTCAAACTCCTGACCTCAGGCAATCCCGCCCACCTCAGCCACCCAAAGTGCAGGCATGACCCACTGCACCCAGCCCTATTCGATTTATTATTATTATTATTAATATTATTATTATTATTATATTATTTTTGAGACACAGTCTTTGTCACCCAGGCTGGAGTGCAGTGGCGCTATCTTGACTCTTGACAATCTCTGCCTCCCCGGTTCAAGTGATTTTCCCGCCTCAGCCTCCAGAATAGCTGTAATTACAGGAGCACACCACCAGCCCAGCAAATTTTTTTTGTATTTTCAATAGAGACAGGGTTTCACTATGTTGAGCCGGCCGGTCTCGAACTCTTGAGCTCAAGTTATCTGTCTACTTCGGCCTTCCAAAGTGCTGGGATTACAGACATGAGTCACCATATCCGGCCAATTGTTCACTTTAAAATGGTTATTTTTACATATGAGAATTTCATCTCTTAAAAACAAGAGTACACTGTGAATGATTCCATTTATATAATGTTTACAGAAGGAACTGGATGTGATTTCTACTGCTGACCAAATTGGAGTCATGAAGACTGGGTTCAACCTCCCACAGGGAGCAGCTGGTAACCCAGATGACACAGGCTCAACAATGGTCCCCAAGACACAGACATCAGGCAACCCAAGATGATGCACTCCAAGAGATGGAAACAAGCGAGATGAGCACAGTTTCCCACCTGGAGTCAGTGTCCAGGCTGCAGCACAAGGAAGGGGAATGGAGGCTGAGCTGGGGGACTCCCTGAACTGAGGAGCTGGGGGTGTGGGGAGACCCTGGCAGCTGGACTTTGCAGGGGAGGGTACCAGAAAGCAGAGAGCTGAACAGAGAGCATGCTCAGAGGTCTGCAGAAGGTCCTATGAGAATCTCTGTAACATCCCATCGGGCAAAAATGTCTGAGCTGTAACAGTCGAAGCACTATCAGTCAAAGAAACTAATAAACTTGACTTCATCAAAATTAAGACTTCCTGCTATTGTTTGAAAGACACCATTAAGAGAACAAAAAGACACACCACAGACTGGGAGAACATATTTCTGAGTTACATGTCTAATGAAGAACTTGTTTCTGGTCAGGCGTGGTGGGTCACACCTGTAATCCCAGCACTTTGGGAGGCTAAGGCAGGAGGATCGCTTGAGGCCAGGAGTTCAAGATCAGGCTGGGCAACACAGTGAGACCCCATCTCAACAAAAAGAGAAAAAAACTTCGCCAAGTGTGGCAGTACTGCCTACAGTCCCAGCTACTCAGGAGGCTGAGGCAAGAAGATCACTTGTGCCCAGCAGGTCAAGATTGCAGTGAACTATGATCACACCACTGCACTCCAGCCTGGATGACAGAACCAGACCTCAACTCTAAAAAAAGAAAGAAAAGAAAAAACTAACAACATGTTTCTGGAATATAGAAAGAATTCTCAAAACTCAATAATAACAAGCCAACAAAATAAGATGAGCAAAAGATTTGAATGTACATTTCACCAAAGAAGACGTACAATAGCAAATGAGCATGTGAAAAAATGATCAGTGTCATTAGTCATTAGGGAAATGCAAATTAAAGCCACAAGATACAACAACACATTATTGGAATGGCTAAAATTAAAAAGTCTAACCATACCAAGTGTTGGTGAGGATGTAGAGAAACTGGAACTCTCACATACTGCTGGTGGGAATGCAAAAATAGTACAACCACTTGGGAGAATGGTTCAGCAGCTTTAAAAAAATTAAACATACACCTACCATATGATCCAGTCACACCTACTAATTATTCAAGAGAAACAAAACCACATGCCTAAAGACTTGTACACAAATATTCATAGCAGTTTTATTTTTAATAGCCAAACCCTGGAAACAACTCATATGTCGACCAACAGGTGAATGGAGAAACAAACTGTGGTATATCTATACAATGGAATACCACTTAGCAATAAAAAGAAACAAACTATGTTATAATCTATAGCATGGGTGAGTCTCAGAATAATTATGCTGAATAAAAGAAGCCAAACAAAAAAAGAGTACATGCTTTTTTTAAAAAGGACATGTTCTCAAGCACAGTGACTCACACCTGTAATCCCAGCACTTTGGGAGGCCAAGGCAGGTGGAATGCTTAAGCCCAGGAAGGTTGATATCAGCCTGAGCAACATAGTGAGACCCCATCTCTACAATATTTATTTTTTAAAAAACTAGATAGGCATGATGGCACATGCCTATAGTCCCAGCTACTCTGGAAGCTGAGGTGGAAGGACTGCTTGAGCCTGGGGGGCAAAGGTTGCAATGAGCCAAAATCACGCCATTGCACTCCAGCTTGGGTGACAGAGTGACACTGTTTCCAAAAAACAAAAAAAAAAAAAAAAAAAAAAGGACTTGTTGTGTCATCTAATTTACATAATATTCTAGAAAATGCAAACAAGTCTACGGTGACAGAAAGCCTCTCGCTAGTTTCTGGGGACAGAGGAGAAGCAGGAGGAAGGGTTTTTTTTTTCGCTCTGTCGCCCAGGCTGGAGTGCAGTGGTGCGATCTCGGCTCACTGTAAGCTCCGTCTCCTGGGTTCACACCATTCTCCTGCCTCAGCCTCCTGAGTAGCTGGGACTACAGGCGCCCACCACCTCGCCCTGCTAAGTTTTTTGTATTCTTAGTAGAGATAGGGTTTCACTGTGCTAGCCAGGATGGTCCCGATCTCCTGACCTCGTGATCTGCCTGCCTTGGCCTCCCAAAGTGCTGGGATTACAGCCGTGAGCCACCACGCCTGGCCGGAGGAAGGGATTATTAAGGATCTGGAAGAGACTTTTGGGGGTGATGGGTGTATTCATAAGCTTTATCATGGTGATGATCTCATGAGTGTGTACATGGGTCAGAATGTATCAAATTGTTCACCTTAACCGTGTGGTGCCATTCACCTTAACTGTGTGCTGCTGTCCACCTTAACCATGTACTACTGTTCACCATGTGTCAATTAGATCTCAGCAAAGCTCATTTTAAAAAAGTGGAACGAACTGATGCTGCCAGAAGTCAGAAGAGTGGTCACCCCTGGTTAAGGATGGGTGTTAACAAGAACAGGAAGTCAAAGGGGAGGCTGGGAGCTGAAGACGGTCTGGGTGCTGGTGATGTGGGTGTGTTGAGGTGGTGGACAGGCAAGCTGTACACTTACAACTTAGGGACGTTCCCATGCATAGGATCTATTTCAAGCAATGGTTTTTCCAAATAAAGCCAGTTGACTACTCAGATTTGAACCAGCCACTCAGTTCTGTAAGGAGGGGACGGGGTCAGAGTTCACAGACATCCAAGTCTCAGGTTCAAAAGCCCAAACATGAATCGAGGTGGCCTGCCTGGGGGAGTAGGGTGGGTGTGGCCACCTCCCTTACCTTCTGCTGTAGGTCTCTCATCCTTCTGTCTCTGTCTCCTGGACACTTGGGGCTGGCTTGCTGTGGTACAGGCCCTGGTTTTGGCCCTGGGGGCTTCTCTGGCTTGGCCTCTCTCCCGTCTTCCTGGCTCCAGAATGACTTCCTGCCAAACAGCCTGTGAGCAATTTCCTCAGCATTTTCCAGCCGGAGCCCAAGCTGAGAAGGGAAGCCAGGGGCTCAGGGAGGAACAACTCAGTTACAGGGGTGATGACGAGCTGTCAGGCTGGGGATATGAATGGGGGAACCAGAGGCTTGAGCAGGCCACTCCAGGCTCCCTGGTGCCCACCTAGGCTTAGGTTCAGGGACACGACCTTGGGAAATCCATCACTCTCTGTATCTGCTTGGTAGACACCACACGGGAAGAATTCTTGCCAATTCTTTAAGGCTTGGATCAAATGTCACCACCTCTGGGAAGCCCTCCCTTAACTCCCATGTCACTCTCTTCCCACCTCCTCTGCCCCACACACAATATACTCAGACTGGAATGTGTGTCTTCCTCGAAAGATCCATGATGAGGCCAAGCACTCATGTCTCAATCACTAGGCACCTGCATGACCTGATCTGGGCGTAGAGGTTCTCAAAATTTGATAGGTGAATAAATGGATCCTTCCTTCTGTCCCTCCTGTCTTCCATCTGCCCATCCGTGCAACCCTCTGTTCACCTATCCTTTTGTCCTTCCCATCTATCCATCTATCTGCCTCTCCACCTTCCATCTTTTCTTTCCTTTGTTCTATCCATCCTCATTCCTATCCATCCATCTACTTTTCCTTTCTTATGGACCTCTCTCCTTCCATTTATTCTTTCTTCCCTCTTCCCATCTAGATATCTGTGATAGCATTTTCAGAGAAGTCACCAGAGACCAGCCCTTGGCAATGACTGGTGAGTGGGTGGATGGATAATGGATGGATGTGTGACTCAAAGGATGGAATGATGGATGAATGTGGGTAGACATGGATGGCTAAGTGAATGAAAGATGGATGAGTAGGAGAACAGATGAATAGATGGGTAGGTTAGACAGTAGACAGAGAGATGCATGGGAAATTACACGGATGGATGGACAGACAGACAGACAGATGGGTAGGGTGGGTATGTCCATGGATGGGTAGGCGGGTGGACAGATGAATAAGTGAATGGATGGATGGTGGGTGGGTGGTGTGGTAGGTGGATTAATGAATGAGTGAATGGATGGATGGATGGATGGATGCGTAGGTGGGTGGATGGATCACGGGTGGGTAGATGGATGGATGGTTGATGGCTGGATAGATGATGAGTGTGTGGGTGGGTGGATGGCTGGATGGATGATGAGTGCATGGGTGGGTGGATGGATGGATGATGTGTGGGTAGGTGGGTGGGTGGATGGATGATGTGTGGGTGGGTGGGTGGGTGGATGGATGATGTGTGGGTGGGTGGGTGGGTGGATGGATGATGTGTGGGTGGGTGGGTGGGTGAATGGATGATGGGTGGGTGAATGGATGATGGGTGGGTGAATGGATGATGGGTGGGTGGGTGGGTGAGTGGATGGATGAGATGAATGAGAGGGATGTGGGTGGATGGACAGATGGACAGATGAACAGGTGAATAGATAGGTGGAGGATGGAGGAATGGATGGAGGGATGGAGGCATGTAGGTGAATTGATACATGTATGGACATACCTATGGGTGGGTGGGTGACTAGATACTGGGGGAGGGGATTGAACAATGGAGTCAAGGGATGGATGGACAGACAGATAAGTGACTGGGATATTTTTTGGCCCCAAGTCTAGGAGAGGCCCTGCAGAGGCTACAGCAAGGCTCCCCTCTAACCTCCAGGAGGTTGAAGGCACGGCCCATGGTGTGGATGGTCAGGTTGACTGTGGCAGAACGGGGGAGAAAGGAGGCAGGAGAGAAGAGAAGGGTCCCCTCCAGGTTGGCTCCCAGGCTTCCAGACACTAGGAGTAAGAAAAGAACATCAGTACACTCTGCACACACTCAGAGTGGGGTCTGGCTATTACCATGGGGCCATACCCTGAGACAGAGCCAGACACATGGTGTGTCTTCCCACCTCTCCCTGGCCAGGATGGGAAACAGCCTTAAGCCTTTTCAAGAACGGAGGGAGTCCAGGACCGAGAGTCACACACACCCACTTCTGCTGACAGGCAGAGAAGAGGTACCCAGAGCACCCAAACCCCAACCCAGGCTTCCAAGAATGGCTGAGGTAGTTTTGGAGCCTTAGTTTGAAAGAGATTCCCTTTTTGATTTTCTGTTTAATTACAACAAAGAGGCAGTCTCAGTGTGGGGCTAATCTCTCTTCTTAACACAGGAAAAAACTCTTTTCAAAATTCACAGCCCTCAGCAAGTCACAGAATCCAGGACAATTTAATAAAACAGTGTTTCAGCCAGGCACAGTGGCTCATGCGTGTAATCCTAGCTTTGGGAGGCTGAGGTGGGCAAATCACTTGAGGCCAGGGGTTCGAGACCAGCCTGGCCAGCATGGTGAAACCCCATCTCTACTAATAAAAGTACAAAAATTAGCCAGGCATGGTGGTGCGCACCTGTAGTCCCAGCTACTCGGGAGGCTGAGGCAGAAGAATCACTTGAACCCTGGAGGTGGAGGTTGCAGTGAGCCAAGACTGTGCCACTGTACTCCAGCCTGGGCAACAGGGCAAGAGTCTGTGTCAAAAAATACATATATAAATATATATACACACACACACACATATATACACACACACACATATATATATACACACACACACACACGTATACAAATATATCAGTGTTTCATTACCCACCTCTGGATGTACAGTATTTCTTTTTAGGACTATCTTCTCTTTACAGAGAGTTAAATTGATTTTCTATTAATGGTACTGATAGACAATTTCCTTTTTAACATAAATCTAAGGTACAAAGAGCCAATTTAGAGAGAAGATGTAAGTATTCAGAAAACCATAAAATAACTGATATGACTTCTCTAAAAAAGCAGCAGGTGCTATGGAAATATTGCAAAAAAAGTTTGAACAAGCAGCAAGTTGGTTTTGTTTTTTGTTTTTGAGATAGGGTCTCACTCTGTCACCCACGCTGGAGTGCAATGGTGCAATCATGACTCACTGCAGATTCGACCTCCTGGGCTCAAGTAATCCTCCTGCCTCAGCCTCCCAAAGTGCTGGGATTATGGGTTTGAGCCACCACACCCAACTGGCATGTAAGTATCTGACCGCTTGACACAACATCTGATCCGTATGCTCTCGAGAGCTGGAGCTCCAGGGTCCCCAGCCTTTGTGGTCCCAGAGCAAGACTGGGCCTGCCCAGGATGGCCATACCTGATCGGAAGGTGACATCAGAATAGGATGAGTGTTTCCACATTTCCGGGTGGAACTCCTGGCTGAGGATGTCCTCAGGGAGGGTGTCCCGGAGGGCCCGTTTCAGGGGGTCGCGTGTCTCCAGCAGCTGCAGGAGATGACTCCACACAAAAGAACCCACTGGAATAGAGTCGTGGGCAGCAGGGAGGGGACATGAGAAAAGGGCCTGGAGCTGGTGGTGTCCAGAGAAAATACCCTCCCCCGACCCCCATCCCAGTCCTGCAATTCTCTCACACGGGGGCTTCTCAGGAGCCTGGCTACGGAGACCTACGTCTTCTCTCAAGAAACAGCAGCCAACAAGTTGTGCCATGACAGAACGTGGAAATCCAGCCCGTGTATGAAATTCTGACACACTTCCCAGAAGAGAAAGGAAGGTGTCATAGTCTCAAAAGTCAGACCTGAGTCTGAACCCAGTCCCAAAGCTCAAAAGCTGTGTGACCTCAAGGTGGTCCCTCTGCCTCTCTGAGCTTCAGTTTCCTCATCAGTGAAAATGGGAAGTCGGACCTGATTTCAAACCTTAGTTCCACCAGGTACCAGCGTGGCCTTAGATGTTCCAGCTCTTGGAACCTTAGTTTTCTCATCTGAAAAAGGAACTAACAAAGTACCTTGCAGGGCTTTTTGGGAAGATCAGTTAAAAGCAGAGCCTGGATCTTAAAAGACTAAGTATGTTTCAGGATCAGCAAAAGGTGACGTGTGACCCATGAGGGTCCCTGGAGGGATAAAGATCAAATGACAGCCTCATGGGATTGAGTCCAATGGGGAATATTAGAGTCTTACAGGGAGCCCCCAACCCTCCCCACATTGTCCCGGGCTCTTAGAAGGTCCAGTCAGGGGCTTCTGGAACAATCTGTCAAAGAATAGAGCAGAATGTGGGTTTTTAGGGATAAGGTGCCCACTTGTTCCCATGGGGCAATACATCAGGTGGTACCCCAGGGCCACCGTGGAGGATGAGCCCCTCAGCTGATCCCCTCAGGAGGGGTTCAGCACACATCCCACTCCAGGCCTGAAACTCCTAATGCAGAGAGCTGTATCTTCCAATAGTGCCATCTCTTCAGAAGGTAATTCAACAATATCACATCAGACTTTTAAATGTGCATACCCTTTACCACAGTAACTTATCTTCTGGGAAATTATCCTAAAGTGAGATTAACTCAAGGGCCAAAGGTAGCTGTGCAGGTAGGTTTGTGGTTGTTGCTTCTAATGGCAAAAGACAAGAAACAGCCTAAAGGTCTATCAATGGAGATTGGCAAAATGGGTTATAGTAAAACTTCTGGTGGAACAGCCACAAAGCCACAGATAAGAGTCTATAAGAACTATAGATGAGAAATGAGCTCCCAGACATGGTAAAGACAAAAAGCAAGGAAAAGGCTGGGCCCAGTGGCTCACCCCTGTCATCCCAAGCACTTTGGGAGGCTGAGGTGGACAGATCACCTGAGGTCAGGAGTTCGAGACCAGCCTGGCCAACATGGCAAAAGCATCTCTACTAAAAGAATACAAAAATTAGCCAGGCATGGTGGTGCACATCTGTAATCCCAGCTACCCAAGAGGCTGAGGCAGGGGAATTGCTTGAACCCAGGAGGCAGAGGTTGCAGAGAGCCGCGACTGTGCCATTGCACTCCAGCCTGGGTGACAGAGCAAGACTCTGTCTCAAAAAAAAAAAAAAAAAAAGGCCAGGTGCGGTGGCTCATGCCTGTAATCCCAGCACTTCGGGAGGCTGAGTGGGCAGATCACGAGGTCAGGAGATTGAGACCATCCTGGCTAACATAGTGAAACCCCATCTCTACTAAAAAAATACAAAAAATTAGCCGGGCGTGGTAGCAGGCACCTGTAGTCCCAGCTGCTTGGGAGGCTGAGGAAGGAGAATGGCGTGAACCTAGAAGGTGGAGCTTGCAGTGAGCCAAGATCACGCCATCACACTCCAGCCTGGGCAACAGAGCGAGATTCCATCTCAAAAAACAAAAACAAAAACAAACAAACAAAAACAAAGCACAAAAGCACAATAACAAGTAGAACATGATCCTGAGATGCTACTGTTAAGGAGATACATGTGTATGTTTATGTATGTATTACATGTACAGGAGAATTGCTCACATTATGTATCTTCAGGACACAGGAAGATATTGGGGGGAAGGGGAAGGAAGACTAATTTTCCATTTGTCCCTTGCCTATGCTTTAAAATTTTGATCATCTAGCTACACTGCATTAATAATAGCAGTAGTGATAACAACATTAAAAGCAACATTCATACGTATGACGCACTATGCATTCTAAATGTCTTTGTGTATTAACTCATTTTATGCTTGCAACACTCTGAGGGAGGTACTAGCATTATCCCTATTATAGATTTTATCTGTACCTAAAATATACAGGTACAGAAATGGAGCCTCAAAAAGGTTTACTTACTTGTCTAAAGGCATACAGGAAGGAAGTGGTGAAGCTGGGATTTGAACCTGGGCTCTCGGGCTCCAGGCTCTCACCCCACTGTGCATTATGGAAATTTTTTCAACCATCAGTTGAACTTATTTTCTTTGAATTTACATCTGTGGGTTCAGGTGCCTGTATAAAGGGAATTGTCTCACTCCAGAAGGGATCTGAGATTTGCCGATACCATCCCTCTTCTATCTTAGGTCTCTCTTTAGGATACTGTGTCGTGATCTGGCCAGAGCTAAAAGAGGACTGATTCCCATCCCATTTTACAGATGAGGAAACTGAGGACCAGAGAAGAGAAGTAACTTCTCCAAAGTCATTCAACAGCAGAATGGGGACTAGAATTGCCATGTGGGGGAGGGAAGAACATACAGCCCCTTATCAAGACAGTATGGTAGAGAAACAGGGGAACAAGAAGACAGGAGGATACCAGAGGAGTGGAAGGAGAGGATGCTCTCAAACCCCCTGCACTCTCCAGGAGGTGCCCTCCCAGCCCCACCCCTGCCCACACCCCTCCCACACACACACCCATGGCTCACCCTGGGTGGACAGCTCGCCTGCCTGGGTGCGCCGCACCTGGGCAAACACCTCCTCACTAGGGCATCTCATCAGGGCCAGGTAGGCATTGATACGGATCTCAGCATCCTCCTCCGGGGATTGGTACAGATGGGAGAGCACCGATCGCTGGCTCGGGCAGAAGGAAGGCCATCACCCAAGGCCCACCTATCTCCACCCAAGGCCCACCTATCTCCACCCAGGAGTATGATGTCCCTGGCTCCAGCAGGTGGACCTGCTGCCTAGCCCCAGCTGTCCTGATGTCCCCACTGTGGGAGGCTTCCCTCATACACACTCAGTTGTGGGAGGTAGCAGGGGTTCACTGACCGTGCCTAATTCCCAGTCTCTACCAGCCCCAGCCTAGAGAGCCTCATCAATTCCCCCAACAAATGGGCATGGCTACACTCCAATAAAACTATTTACAAAAACAGTATAGTGTCTTGCCACACAGCAGGTCTTTAAATGTCTCGGCCTTCCTGGGCCCTTTCCTAAGCAAGCCACCTCCCCACATTGTGACTCCCTCAGTATCTACTGGCTTCCTCCACAGCCAACCAGCCACCCACCCATCATTCCATCCACCCACCCACCCATCGATCTATCCATTCACCCATCCACCCACCCATCATCCATCCACCCACCCATCCATCCATGCAATAAATATTAACCAAGCAGCAACTGTGCACCCAGCACTGTGCTAGGTGACAGCCATAAACAAGACCAGCCCAGCTCCTCTCCACCTGAATCTGTTATCCTAGTGCAGAGAGACAGTCAATGAGATTAGCATATGAACTATATAAAAAGTTAGGTAGTGGCGCGGTGCGGTGGTTCAAGCCTGTAATCCCAGCACTTTGGGAGGCTGAGACGGGAGGGTCACGAGGTCAGGAGATCGAGACCATCCTGGCTAACACGGTGAAATCCCATCTCTACTAAACACAAAAAAATTAGCCAGGCATGGTGGTGGATGCCTGTAGTCCCAGCTACTCGGGAGGCTGAGGCAGGATAATGGTGTGAACCCGGGAGGCGGAGCTTGCAATGAGCAGAGATAGCGCCACTGCATTCCAGCCTGGGTGACAGAGTGAGACTCCATCTCAAAAAAAAAAAAAAAAAGAAAGTTAGATGGTAATAAACCCTATGGAGGGAAAAATGACATAGAGAAACAGTGAAAGTGACTTTTAAGCTAAGACCTACGGGAGGTGAAAAAGAAAGGCCTGGAGACATCTGGGGGGAAAATGTACCAGGAAAGGGGACAGCATGTGCAAAGGGCCTGGGGCAAGAGAGGGTCACAAGTGTTTAAGGAAGAACAGAAAGGGCAGTGTGCTGGGGAGGAGGGATGGGAGGTGAAAAGAGCAGGTGAGGTCCAGAGGTCAGATCCCTCAGGGCCTAGGAGGTCAATGAAGGGACTGCGACTTTGAGTAAAAAGGGAGGTACTGGCCCAGGGATTAGCAAACTTTTTCTATAAAGGGACAGAGAACTCTTTGAGACTCTGCAGGCCATGCGGTCTCTTGCAATGAGTTGACTGCAGGCGGAGCAGGAAAGCAGCCACAGACAACACATAAATGAGTGGGTATGGCTGTGTTCCAATAACTTTGTTGACAAAAACACACAAAGGGCCAGAAAGTGACCCATGGCCCATAGTCTGACAAACCCTGTACTAGAGGGGGGCACAGATGGCACTGGTAATCATATGGTTGTTTGTGTATTTGATAAATAATCTGCTTCCCACACTACACACAGGCTTAGACCTAGATACCTATTCACACTAGTACCCAGCCCACAGTAGGTGCTCATTAAATACATGATAAATGAATGAACAATTGAAGAAGTGACTTAGTAAACTGTGGTTTGAGAACTACCACCACCCAACCCCAACCCAGTGAAACAGCACACAAGGGCTCACATCTGCAGAGCAGAGGACCCTCCGGAAGGCCTGGATGGCCCCCAGCCGGATCTCAGGGGCGCTGCTTCTCAGAGATGCGCAGGCACTCAGCGTGGGGGTGAGAGCCAGGGCCGCCAAGCCCGCGTTGCCGATCGCCTTCAGCACAAGCTGGAGCTAAATCGAGATGGAGGGAGGACCATGAGGGGAGAGGTGTGGGGAGGGGCAATGGCGTGGGGAGGGGCAGTGGCATGGAGGGGGCAGTGGCGTGGAGGGGGCAGTGGCGTGCAGGGGCAGGCAGGAGGGTGGGGGGATGGGGGGAAGGGGGGAAGGGGGATGGGGGATAGAAGGAAAGGGGGATGGGGTATAGGAGGAAAGGGGGATGGGGGATAGGAGGAAGGGGGGATGGGGGAAGGGGGGAAGGGGGGATGGGGGATAGGAGGAAGGGGGGAAGCGGGGAAAGCGGGGGAACCCATCCCCACCCTCTCCACCTGGAGCTTGCTGCTTGGCTTGGGTCACACTGGGGGCACTGAAGCCGGTACTCAGGACACTGGATGTCCTCACCTTGTCATCATCCGAGGGCTCCTGGATGGTACAGTTCTCACCCAAGGCATCTCCCAGGATCCTCACTAGAGAGCCGACTCCAGGCAGCTGTCCGCAGGGTGCATCCAGAGAAGCACAGAGGTTGTGCACCAGGGCTGAGATGCCCAGGAAGGCGCCAGGGCTGGCCCGCGGGGTCTGGAGCAGTGGCTGGGGACAGAAATGGGCCCCCACCCAGAGAGGGGTGGTAAATGCCCTTCACAGGCCTCACCCTAGCCACACACCAACTCACCTGGGGCATTTTGTAATACAGAGCCGAGTCCCCCAGTCTGAACAAATTGCTCTGTTCAGGGAACACCGTAAAAGCACCCCAGAGGCCGGGCACAGTGGCTCATGCCTGTAATCCCAGCACTTTGGAGGCCAAGGCGGGTGGATCACCTGAGGTCAGGAGTTCGAGACCAGCCTAACCACAATGGCAAAACCCTGTCTCTACTAAAAATACAAAACTTAGCCAGGCATGGTGGTGCACGCCTGTAATCCCAGCTACTTGTGAGGCTACGGCACAAGAATCCCTTGAACCTGGGAGGCAGAGGCTGCAGTGAACTGAAATAGCACCATTGCACTCCAGCCTGGGTGGCAGAGCGAGATTCTGTCTCAAAAAAAAAAAAAAAAAAAAAAAAAAGAAAAGAAAAGTAACCCATGTGACCCACCACTTAGATGCCCAGTTACCCTCACTCCAGGGCACTGAAGGCTTCAATGAAAGGAAGGCAAACAGGAGGGGGTTCAGGACAGAGCTGCTCCCAGCCCCAGGCACCTCGGAGAAATCAGATCAACAAATCTTTTTTTTTTTTTTTTTTTTTTTTTTTTTTTTTTTAAGACAGAGTCTTGCTCTGTCATCCAGGCTGGAGTGCAGTGGTGCCATCTAGGCTCACTGCAACCTCCGCCTCTTGGGTTCACTCGATTCCCCTGCCTCAGCCTCCCACATAGCTGAGATTACAGACACGTGTCACCAAGCTGGGCTAATTTTTGTATTTTTAGTAAAGCCGGGTTTCACCACGTTGGCCAGGCTGGTTGTGAACTCCTGACCTCAAGTGATCTGCTTGCCTTGGTGCTGGGATTACAGGCATGAGCCATGGTCTAGACCAATAAAACTTAGTAAACAAATTGTGTTCACTACCAGCCAGACTGCTGATAACATGTCACACACGTTGCCTTTCTTATTTCCATTTGCAGACGAGGAAACAGACACAGAAAGGGTAAGGAACTTGCCTCAGGTAGCCCAGGTGTAAATAGTAGAACTGAGATTTAACCCAGGAGGGTCTGGCTCCCAGACCAGACATGATCCCAACACTCACTGCTTCTCAAAATGCAAATTCTGGGCTCACTCTAAAATCCAGCCCTGGCGGGCCTCTGTGCTAGACCCATACCACCCCAAAACAGGGATGGCTTGGCAGCTGTGAGGAAATAAAATCTCTGCCCAGCTCTGTCCCTTTTTTTCCCCTCCTCGAGATGGAGTCTCACTCCTGTCACCCAGGCTGGAGTGCAGTGGCACAATCTCAGCTCACTGCAACCTCCACCTTCTGGGATCAAGCGATTCTCCTGCCTCAGCTTCCTGAGTAGCCGGAATTACAGACGTGCACCACCATGCCCGGTTAATTTTTGTATTTTTAGTAGAGATGGGGTTTCACCATTTTGGCCAGGCTGCTCTCGAACTCCTGACCTCAGGTGATCTGTCCACCTCCCAAAGTGCTAGAATTACAGGTGTGAGCCACCACGCCCGGCCTGCCCAGCTCTGTTCTTTCCTTGAATTCTTCACCAGGTCTGTGTTATGCTAGGATGTGAGCACACTGTGTGAACGTGTGAACATGAGCATCCGCGTGTGTGCATATTGGTGTGTGCTGTGGAATCCCAGTGCTTGTGTGTATGTTCCCATGTCAGTGTGCAGGAGTCTCAGCTCACTTGAGTACCCTAGTATGCATGTATTTCCTGGTGGATGCCTGTGCACACGTGTCCCCATGTGGGCACCTCGTGTGTCCCAGTGGGTGTGTGCATGTGCCCATGTATCCAGGTACGTGTGTGTGCACTGTGTGTCCCTTGTGTGCCCATGCACAGCCAAGTGTATCTTGGTGTGCCTGTGCATGTGTCCAGGTGTGGGTGGCTGTCTCCACACGTCCCACTGCGTAAGTGTCCTGCTGTATGTGCATGTCCTGCCATGTGTTCACATGTGCACACGCTGGGGTGTATATCTGCATCTCCAGGTATATGAGTCTTGGCATGTATGCCTCAATATATATGTGTGTGTGTGTGTGTGTTGACAGGTCTATGGTGTGGGTGTGTGTCCCTGCATTTACCCATGTGGGTGTCCTTGGAAAACCTGCCTCGGTGTGAGCCTGCATCAGTGTGTGTGGGGGTCTGTGTGTGTATACATGATCCATCATGTGTGTGCATATCCCTGTGTGTTTGTATGTCCCTGTGCCTTGGTGTGAGCCTGTGTCAGTGTACGTGTGGGTCCGTGCATGTACACATGATCCAGTATACGTGTGCAAGTCCCAGTGCAATGGGTGCATGCTTCAGTGTGTGTGGGGCGTGTCCCGTGTGCATACACGTGCGCTCAGGATGCATGTGTGTGGGTCTTGGCGTGTGCATCTCACTGCATGTTTTTTTGTGTGAAAGGACAGGGGTGTGTGGAGCCTGGAAAAAGCACATTCAATGTTTCCCTATATTTGGGCAAGGAAAACAAAGCTGTCTGTTTTCTTAATACAGAGCAGGGCAAGCGGGCTGGGCTGGGAGAGCAGGGGTTATAAAAAGACTAAGAAGCTCTAGGGCACGTGGGAGGGGCTGCCTGCTGGAGGTTCCTGCCTCTGCCTACTGTGCCCAAGAAAGGTGGTGGGGGCACAGAAAGGGCAGGCTCGGGCCTGTCCCAGACCAAAGCTGGAGCCAGAAGCCTGGTCACGCCCTGCAGGGCTGTGGGGCAGGCTGGTGCCACTTGGCTGGCAGAGAGCCCAGATCTGTGAGCCGCTTCCGGTGGCCCCACCAGGAGAGCTGGGCCAGCATGAGGCCTGGGTGCTGAGCAGTCCAGACAGTAATGACCCAGTTGGTTCTGGGTATGGCTGCCCTGGGGATGCGCCCAGAACGGCCAGCCTTCCCCGTTTTCACAAAAAACAGAAACCACATCACAAAGAGAAGTACAAATAATTTTGAAAGAAAAATAAATTTTAAAAAAGAAAAAAAAGAAAGCGGGAGGAGAAAAAACAACAACGCAAAAATCTCTAACTTATGAAGGCTTACTTACACTTCAGTTAAAAGTCTGTTTAAAATATTCACTCTTTTTCATTTTTAAAGATGGAAAAATAAAATTATCCTCAAACCTGTGACCCTTATTGAGCTGATTTCACTTTTCCAACATGATTCTAAAGCTCAGTCATCATGCTCAAGCCAACCCTCCCTGAAAAGGTAAGACAACAGAGCTGGGAGAAGACAAGACAGGAAGCGTCGGGACCTGAGTGAGATCAAACACCAGCTGGAAAGCATCAAGAAGCCGCACTTCACCAACATGAAGAACTTCTGTTCATCGAAAGACACATGAAGAAGACCGGGCGCAGTGGCTCATGCCTGTAATCCCAGCACTTTGGGAGGCCGAGGCAGGCAAATCACATGAGCTCAGGAGTTCGAGACCAGCCTGGCCAACATGGTGAAACCCCGTTTCTACTAAAAATACAAAAAAATTTAGCAGGATGTGGTGGTGTACATCACAATCCCAGCTACTCAGGAGGCTGAGGCATGAGAATCACTTGAACCCGGGAGGCGGAGGTTGAAGTGAGCTGAGATCGCGCCACTGCACTTCAGCCTGGGCAACAGAGGCTCTGTCTCGAAAAATAATAAAATAAAATAAAATAAAACAAAATAAAATAAAATAAAGGCACCATTAAGAGAGGAAACTACAAGGAGGCAACTGAGTATGGCTCAGCTTGGGAAAGAACAAAGTCCCCGCACACACAGCGGCACGGACCAGTCCTGCAGAGGACGTGGGTGAAAAGAATTCGGCCTCTAAGGCCCATGTGAATCTCAAGAGCAGAAGCGTCAGAACTGTGGTGACCTTTGGACATCACCAACTGGGAGGGGCACTAGGGAGCCTTCTGGAGTCAGAAACATCCTCTCTCTTGTTCTAGGGGTGGTGACACAGGTGAACAAACAGAGTTGTAAAAATTCATGGGCTGGGCACGGTGGCTCATGCCTGTAATCTCAGCACTTTGGGAGTCTGTGGTAGGCGGATCACCTGAGCTCAGAAGTTTGAGACCAGCCTCAACAATGTGGCCAGACCTCATCTATACAAGAATTACAGAAATTAGCCAGGTGTGGTGGTGCATGTCCCAGCTACTCAGGAAGCGGAGGTGGGAGGATCACTTGAGCCTGGGAGGTCGAGGCTGCAATGAGCCATGAATGGGCCACTGCACTCCAGCCTGGGTGACAGAGAGAGAGACTCCATCTCAAAACAAAACAAAACAAAAAACAAAAACAAAAACAAAAAAACATTGCCCAGCTTGTACACACGAAAAGAGACATGTAATGATCGGAGAGCTTACAACGTGATTAAACCTCACACCTACTGACAGCTACGGGGTGCGCTGGAGGGAATTCCAAAACAGACAGGGCACATTCATGGAAAAAGTGGGGAATCACAGCAGTCTGTGGTTTCCTTGGTGGGAACAGACCCACTCAGCCGCTCGGTCAGGGCCAGTGCTTCCTGGTGGCACAGGACATTCACGGTTGGGAAACCCTGGTGAGGGCTAGACAGAAACACCCTCTATTAACCTTGCAACCTTTTTTTTGGTAAATCTAAAATTATTCTGGACCGGGCACAGTGGCTCATGCCTGTAATCCCAGCACTTTGGGAGGCCAAGGCGGGTGGATCACCTGAGGTCAGGAGTTCAAGACCTGCCTGGTCAACATGGCAAAACTCCATCTCTACTAAAAATGCAAAAATTATCCAGGCATGGAGGCAGGTGCCTGTAATCCCTGCTACTGGGGAAGCTGAGGCAGGGAGAACCGCTTCAACCCGGGGGGTGGGGTGCGGAGGCTGCAGTGAGCCAAGATTGTGCCACTGCACTCTAGCCTGGGCAACAGAGGGAGACTCAGTCTCAAAAATAAATAAATAAATAAATAAATAAATAAATAAATAAATAAATAAAAATTATTCTCAAATAAAAAGTTCATTGAAATACTCTCTCCCTGCTTGCCCCTCACTCCCCACTCCCCCTCCTTCCCCCTCCCTCTCCCCAAACTTCACAAAGCCAGCGTATCCCCAGGACCTGCCAGAGATCATGCAGGGCCTCCTAACTCGAGTACAGAACAAGAAAACACGACCCAGAGAGGCATGAACTCTGGCCTGCAGGTGGAATATTGCACGTGAGGCAGGTACAGTAAGCTGCCCTACCTCTTTGGGCCTCAGTTTTCTCACCTGCAAATTGGGGATAATAACAGCACCTACTTCAAACAGACATCTCAAGGGTTAAATGACACCTCCACTACTGGCAGAAATTATTAACCTCATCTCACGCAGATTTCCTAATTTCCAGACTCATTAAATACGTGTTTAAAAAAATAATAGCAGCTCTGATTTCAAGCGCTCAGAGTTCATGCCAGACACCAGGAGAACCACTTCACATGCAGCAATTCATTCCTCACTATGAGCCCAGGATAGAGGTACCACTTCCATTCTCCTTTTAGAGATCAGAAAACAGCCAGGCATGATGGCTCACACCTATAATCCCAGCACTGCGGGAGGCTGACGCGGGTGGATCACTTGAGGTCAGGAGTTCCAGACCAGCCTGGCCAACAAGGTGAAACCCCGTCTCTACTGAAAAAAAAAAGATACGAAACTTAGCAGGGTGTGGTGGCGGGCGCCTGTAGTCCCAGCTACGTGGAAGGCTGAGGCAGAAGAATCGCTTGAACCCGGGAGGTGGATGTTGCAGTGAGCTGAGATTGCACCACTGCTCTCCAGCCTGGGTGACACAGCAAGACTCCGTCTCAAGTAATAATAATAATAATCAGAAAACAGGCTCAGAACAGTTAAGTCACTTGCCTGGGATCACACAGGTGGGAGGCACAATGCTGACACTTGAACTCGGAACTCTCTGATACCAAAGGCTCCCTTGAACCTGCCATAGTAGCCCAGGAGGTTGGGCAGTCTGGCCCCCTCCGCTGATCCTATGAGGGGCTGGCACAAAAGAACCAATCACCTCCCTCGCGTCCAACCAGCAGCCAACCAGGGAAGGAGGACACCCGGGCTCTGGGTGGGGTGCAGGGACTCACCAGCAGCATGTGAACCATAGCATCTGTGGGCTGTGGAAGGAAGGCCAGTGATGACAGCCACGCCTCCGCCTCGTCTGCCTCTACCTCCCCGGATGCGATGAGTTCCTTCATGAGGCCCACACAGTGCTCTGTCCCACAGGAAGGCAGGGCATCCACCAGTGGCTGCCTGAGATCATCAAGGTGACCCACACGTGCTGAGCGCCTGCAAGCCTCATCTCACCGAAGTCACCCGGGGGTAAACTGAGGCTCAGAGAGGTAACGTGCAGACATTCCCACTCTCACACCTTGGGAGGGGCTAACCCGGGTCTGGGATCCCTTGAGCCTGGCTGACACCTGTGCTCTTAGCACAGCAGCACCCAGCCCAGACCCTGGCAGCTCTACCCACCCAAAAAACACAGTGGTTTGGGAAAACACAAGTCCACACCCAGTGCTCTGCTGAAATCCACCCAAGCAAATGTCACCGAGTAGGAGTAAAAATCCCTAGCGGAACAGGAACCAACAATCAGCAAATGGTCTCTCGTTTAAACCTCAGATACTCAGCACAACATCAGGACATTTATTTTTTCCTTTTTTCTGAGACAGCGTCTCACTCTGTCACCCAGGCTGCAGTGCAGCGGTGCGATCATACCTCACTGCAGCCTCTACCTCCTGGGCTCAGGTGATCCTCCCACTCGGCCTGCCAAGTAGCTGGGACCACAGGTGTTCACCACCCCCTCGAGCTAACTTTCAAATTTGTTGTGGAGATGGGGGCATTGCTTTGTTGCCCAGGCTGATCTCAAACTTCTGAGCATAGCCCTGAGCTGACCGAGTTAGTGCCTCAGAGATTCCCCTCCGAGATTAGGAGTCTCTTTACCCCCCTTACTGGCTCCAAATCAGCAAGGTTTGGGTGGTGGAATCCCCGCTCTGCCCAGCACCTCCCAGCCCTGACTCTCCACCCCCCGCAGGAGGGTACCCTGGGCGCATTGGAATGCTAATTCCAGCAAGAGGGTCCCTGTCTGGAGAAGGGAACAATGGCTGTCTTTATCCGCCAGGCCCTTCAGCTTCTGGTCTCACGCAGGATCAAGCTTGGGCCCCGTGGGAACCTCCAGGCTCCCCACTTAATCTCCTTCTTGGGGCACGTTTTCAGACCGAGGACAAGTCAGTGTCGTGGGGACGGGATGAGGCATCAGCATCCATCCCTCACTGGGAACCCGGAACAGCACAAATACTCCCCACAACCCAGGGATGCCCCCAGCCAGCTCCTGGTCCATCCCCCACCCGGAGAGGGGCCTTACCCGTTGTCTCGGCATTTGAAGGAAGAATCTCGCCAGAGTTCCATCAGCTCACCCCCGGAAAGTCCCTGGAGCTGGGACACCAGTGTCAGGAACAAGTCCATGGCCTGGGATTCAGAGGGAGCAGCATGAGACACCCAGCAATGTAGAGGATCCCCGAAGTTCACCTCACCCGTCCCCTGCCTGCAAGCACAACCGTGGGGAAAGTAGGAAGGACCTGCTACCTTCTCCCAAGGTGTCCTGAGACCCAGTGAGATGAAGCTCCAGGTCTGGCTTCTCCCTCACTACACCCCCAGCCCCTACAAGCACACAGGTGGGCTCATTTTTCTTTAATGTAAAAGGTATTTATTGAGCACCTACTATGTGCCTTGCATTGCACTCAGGATATGGCAGTGAAAGAACAGGCAGAGTGTCTGAATCTGTGGCATCTAATAAAAGCCCAATAAATGTTCACTATGATTGTAATATAATTATTCTAATGAGTCTTAGCGTATTTCAAATATTTACTGAGGTAGCAATCTTTTCCTATATACTATATATATATATTTTTGAGATAGTCTCACTCTGTTGCCCAGGCTAGGGTAGAGTGACACGATCTCAGCTCAATGCAACCTCCATCTCCTGGGTTCAGGTGATTCTCCTGCCTCAGCCTCCTGAGTAGCTGGGATTACAGGCACCTGTGACCATGTCTGGCTAATTTTTTGTATTTTTAGTAGAGACAAGGTTTCCCCATGTTAGCCAGGATGGTCTTGATCTCCTGACCTCATGATCTGCCCACCTCAGCCCCCCAAAGGGCTGGGATTACAGGCATGAGCCACCACGCCTGGACTATTTTTTTTTCTAAGAGACAGGGTCTCCCTCTGTCTCCCAGGATGGACTGCAGCAGCACAATCACTTCTTACTGCAGCCTCAACCTCCTGGGCTCAAGCGATCCTCCCACCTCAGCCTCCCGTGCAGCTGGGAATACAGGCACCCATCACCACGCTCAGCTAATTTTTTTGTATTTTTCATAGAGATGAGGTTTCACCATGTTGCCCAGGCTGGTCTCAAACTCCTGGGCTCAAGTGATCCACCCACCTTGGCCCCCCCAAGTGCCAGGATTCCAGGCGTGAGCCATCGTTCCCACCCTTTTCCAATATTTCTAATTTTAAAAAATGTAATTGTTTTATACAATTATTAACAGTGATGACTAATAAAGGGCATTATAAGGGGTGCAGAGGGCCCAAAACTCACAAGAAATAAAGGACTGCACTCAGAGAACACCCCTGGGTTTACGACACATTTAGCTTGGGAAACCTTCCCTTCTGGTACCCCTGTAGTCTCAGGCTGACTGCATGGCCTGAACCCAAAGCTACAGAAAGAGCAACAAGGTAGGAGCCAAGCCAAGCCAAGCCAGGTCCTGGCTTCCTTCAGGAAAGCCCCCATGCTTCCCCCAGGCTTGACCAGGGCCAGGTCTGAAGCCCCCACCCACCCAGGGTTCCTCCGAGACTGGGACCTGCTTCCCTGACCCTGGACCTCCCTTCTGTGTGTGGCTGTGACGGAATCCCCTGCACACACAGCTCGATCTCAGCAAGATACAGCCTGCAACACAGACCCTAACTCGTCACTCGGCCCACCTGCCAACGTGTCTGCCTGCCAGCGTCCAGGCAGCCTTCCCAGAATGTGCCTTCTGTGGGCACAGCCAGCGGCAACCCTCAGCTCTCTTTCCTTCCTCCGGTGGGACCCATGAGCCAGCACCTGCTGCAGGCTAACTGCCACCATCGCAGCTGGCCCTGACCACTGGTAGCCTAAAAGACTCTATTGCCCATTTTGGGTCTGCTGTCCAAAAAAATTTCAGTTCCAGGCCTGCTTCCTTCCTTCCTAATGGGCTCGGCCACATTTCCCTCTGGCTGGTGGCTGCCTTTCCCCGACTGCCCTTGGCACCCTGGGTTTGGAACACGTGTGCAGAGGGGCACCTGGGGATGGTGCCTGCCTGGGACCACTCCTCCTGCTCTGGGCAAGCCTCTGGCCACAAGTGTTACCCTGAAAATGGGCCTTTCAGATCCAGGCACAACAGGAGGGATCATTAGTGGCTCATCCTGGTTTCCCTTCACTGGGAGAAGAAGAAACTCAAAAGGAGAAAACAGGGCAGATCTAGGCAGGCTCTGGATGGAGACAAAGGGTCCAAGGCTCCCGCCTAGAAATCAAGACTGGGGCCTGGCGGTAGTTCACGCCTATAATCACAGCACTTTGCAAGGCCGAGCAGGGTGGATCACTGGAAGTCAGGAGTTTGAGACCAGCATGGCCAACCTGGTGAAACCCTGTATCTACTAAAAATACAAAAATTAGCCAGGCATGGTGTTGCATCCCTGTTAATCCCAGCTATTCAGGAGGCTGAGGCAAGAGAATCACTTGAACCAGGAGATGGAGTTTGTAGTTGCAGTGACCCGAGATCACGCCACTGCACTCTCCAGCCTGAGCAACAGAGCGAGATACCATCTCAAAAAAAAAAAAAAAGACAGACATGTAAGTCAATAAGAAACCTGCCACCCCCATCACCACCAGTAACACATCATAATAGTAATAAGGCTGGGTGCAGTGGCTCACACCTGTAATCCTAGCACTTTGGGAGGTCGAGGCAGGCAGATCACTTGCGGTCAGGAGTTCGAGACCAGCCTGGCCAACATGGTGAAACCTCATCTCTACCAAAAATACAAAACCTAACTGGGCATGGTAGCGCGAGCCTGTAATTCCAGCTATTCAAGACGCTGAGACAGGAGAATCACTTTAACTCGGGAGGCAGAGGTTACAGTGAGCCAAGATCGCACCACTGCACTCCAGCCTAGGTGATAGAACAATACCGTCTCGGAAAAAAAAAAAACTGTAATAATAAATACGTCACTAGTTACTTTGCAAGGAGCCTTTACTACGTTCTAGGCACTGGTCTAAGCTGACAGAAAAGGAAAGTGACATTCAATAAGTGTTTGAGTCAGTTGCCGCCGGCCACATGCTACTCAGTAGCAGAGCAGAGACTTGAACCCAGGGCACCAGTTCCTAAACCCACTTTCTTAACCAGCATCCTATATGCAATGGCTAAAAAAAAAAAAAAAAAAAAAAAAAAAAAAAAAAAAGTCCTGATTTGTAGCGTTTGCCAATTCCCATGGTGTAAATACACCCACCATGGTCAATTTCAGGCAACCAACATGCAATTGCTAAGGACAGACCTGGGAAGAAATGCACCTTAGCATATCATATCATATTTCCACCATACAGTTACAACAAACATGACTAACCTCTAATGGAAAGACAATAGTAAAATGTAGTAAAATAACCAGGTAGTCGTGGTTTGGAGTATTTAATACCTTTGTTTCTAATATAATTATTTTTATTTGATTTTTTAATTTTTCTTTTTTTTTTTTTTTTGGAGAAGAGTCTCACTCTGTCACCCAGGCTGGAGTGCAGTAGTATGATCCCAGCTCACTGTAGCCTCAACCTCCCAGGCTCAAGCCAACCTCCTGCCTCAGCTTCCCAAGTAGCCAGGACCACAGGCATGTACCACCATGCTTGGCTTCTTTTGTGTAGAGATGGGCTCTTCCTATGTTGCCCAAGCTGGTCTCAAACCCCTGGGCTCAAGTGATCATCCATCTTAGCCTTCCAAAGAGCTGGGATTACAGGTGTGAGTCACCGTGCCCAGCCTATTTACTTGTTGATACACATTAGATGCACCTATTTTCAGGGTACCCATGGAATAATTTGATACATTCATCTAATCAAATCAGGATAATTGCGATATCCATCACCGTAACTATTTACCTTTTCTTTACATTAGAAACGTTCAAATTATTCTCTTCTAGCTATTTTTAAATGTAGCATTAATGTTAATTATAGTCATCATAGGAATCTATCGAGTGTTAGTCTGATTTCTATTGAAGTGTGTATTTGTACCCATCAGTCAGCTATGTTAATACGACTATTTATTTTGTTTTGTTTTGTTTTATTTTATTTATTTATTTGAGGTGGAGTCTTGCTCTTGTCGCCCAGGCCGGAGTGCAGTGGAGGGATCTCTGCTCACTGCAACCTCTGCCTCCTGGGTTCAAGTGATTCTTCTGTCTCAGCCTTCCAAGTAGCTGGGATTACAGGCTCCTGGCCAATTTTTGTATTTTTAGTAGAGACGGGGTTTCACTATGTTGACCAGGCTGGTCTTGAACTCCTGACCTCAGGTGATCTGCCTGCCTCAGCCTCCCAAAGTGCTGGGATTACAGGCGTGAGCCACTGTGCCTGGCCACAACTTAATGTTTAAAACAGCAGTGTTTAACAACCAGTCTGCGGGACACCTGGAAATCTACTCACCCACTCTTGTGAGCCAGTCCTGTTCTGCCACTGTCCACACCGTTTCGTGACTACACACAGTCAGCCCTTAATAAACACCTGTAACTCCAGCTCCTTGTTCTCAGAACACCCAAGATTGGTGATTAGCCATGCCCTCTCCCAGGCATCTTTCCTGGCAGCCTGGAGTTGGCCCCACTGGCTCCCTCTGTCTGTCCCCTCCCACACCCAATGCACTCTTGCTTCCTCCTCCTTTGTTCCTTAGGGATGCCCTTGGCCATCCCACCCTCTGCCCCCCACATCGAAACTCCGGGGCCTCTCCACAGAGGGCCCGACTCGGGGGTTTGCTTTCTATTGAGCGCTGAGTCCTGGTTTTGTTTCTGGACTGAAAAACAAACCTTGTCTCCCACCCACCATCAATGGGGAGGGGCAGAGGCATTTCAAGCCAAAGCTCATGAGGTCTGTCCCCCTGGCAACCCAGGCAGGCCCTCAGCCCTCCCAGGGGCCCAGGAGCTGCTTGGTGTGCACTGATGTGGCCCTGCAAAGCCATTTCCAGCAACAGGGTCCTCAGCTTTTTACCCCTCAGCCCAGGGGACCTCCCCGGTGGCAATAACTTCCTTTTCAGTCTGTAAGTAAAAGACAGCCACACAGTGCCCTCTGGGGCTAGCTCCACCAGCATCCAAAAGTGGAGACCCAGGCCTGCAGCCCTTGCCCTGAGCCACCCCTGCCAGGGGAAATGTCCAGTTAGGTGGTCAGGCGTGCTTTTAAGGCCAAAGAACGCAGTCCTGTCTTCCCATCAAGCCATAAGGTTCAGCAGTGCAACGGTTACAGCACAGGTCACAGAGCAGAGGTCCCCTACTGGTGACAACTGTGCTCCCCAGGGCCATCTCGCTGCCACGGACTACAGGTAGGGATGATGATAACATCTAGTGAGGAGAGGCCAGAGATGCTGCTAAACATCCCACATTGCCCATGACAGCCTCCCCCACACCCCCTACAAAGAATGACCCAGCCCTTGGTGTCCACAGCACCCAGGGTGAGAAACCCTGCCTTGGGCCAGGCTGCCTGGGTTAACAGCCCAGCTCTATCACTTACTAGCACTGTGGCTTTAAGCACATTTCCTAAACTCTTCAAGCTTCAGTTTGCTCATCTGTAAAATGGGCACAATGATATGACTATCACTGAGATGATTAAATTAGGTAACACAAGTCAGGGCCTGGAGCTTATTGTCTGAGCATACACTAAGTGCTCAATTAAACTATAAAGCCTTGGCAGAGTGCAGCGGCTTACGCCTGTAATCCCAACACCTTGGCAAGCTGAGGTGGGAGGATTATTTGTGTCCAGAAGTTCAAGACAAGCCTGGGCAACATGGCGAAATCCCGTCTCTACAAAAAACACAAGAATTAGCCAGGTGTGGTGGCATGCACCTGCAGTCCCAGCTACTCTGGAGGCTGAGGTGAGAGGATCGCTTTAGCCTGGGAGGTCAAGGCTGCAGTAAGCCATGACTGCACCACTATACTCCAGCCTGGGCAACAGAGTGAGACGCTGTCTTAAAAAAAAGGCTGGGCACAGTGGCTCATGCCTGTAATCCCAGCACTTTGAGAGGCCGAGGTGGGTGGATCACGAGGTCAGGAGATCAAGACCATCCTGGCTAACACGATGAAACCCCGTCTCTACTAAAAATACAAAAAAAAAAAAAAAAATTAGCCAGGTGTGGTGGCGGGTGCCTGTAGTCCCAGCTACTCGGAAGACTGAGGCAGGAGAATGGCGTGAACCTGGGAAGCAGAGCTTGCAGTGAGCCAAGATTGCACCACTGCACGCTAGCCTGGGGGAGAGAAAGACTCTGTCTCAAAAAAAAAAAAAAAATTGTAGAACATTGAATGGAGGCCCCCAAAATTATATGTCTGTGTCCTACGTCCTAGATCTTGTAAATTTCCCTTATTTGGAAAAAGGATCTTTGCAGATGTAATTAAGTTAAGGATCTTGAGATACGATTATCCTAGATTATTTGGGCGAGTCTTCAATCCAATGACACATCACTTTCCTCCCCCAGGGACTGTACCATGCTAAACCATCTCTCTTATGCTTTGCATCTTACATGTGGGTTCAAGGCCCTCTCTCAGAAAAAGACAGTTGGGGATGAGAACCTCATCATCACAGCTCAGCCTCAGGACCTCAGATTCTTGATGATCACCAAGGAAGGAACTGGCCATAAGTCTCAAAGTCACATCTGCCTCTTGACTTGAAACAGCCAGGAGTTTTGAAGGAGGCCTGGGCCATGTGTTTCTAACTTTGCTGTGGGAAGTCCTCAATGCTGAGGCTCACATGTGGCTAGGTCTGGGAGGTTACACTGCAAGTCAAGAGGACTGTTGTATGCTCCTAGACAGACAGAGGAGAAAAGGCTTCCCCTCTGCCCACATCCAACCTGGACTGGGGCACACTGGCTTGGCATACAACATCTAGATTTCCTTGCTTTTGCAATGAGGTACAGTTGTGCAGTGCACAACCTACCCACCCATACATGACAGCCTTGACATTAAATATGAGAGGATGGGCCATGATATGGGCAGGAAGAGGAAGGTGTCCTAGGGACTCAGGGCCAAGAAAGACTCTGGCCTGGGGCTGGAGAAGCCACTTACCTCCAAGCTAGTGGTCTGAGCCAGGCACAGCCTCCTCACTAACGTGGCTGCGGTGGCCACCATGGCCTGGGATGGTGTCTCCTCCCACTCATACAGCAGGCTGCTTGGGGTCATGTCTTTATCATCTCCAGCATCTGGATCTGAGATGGGAAGAGGTTGATGGGATGACCATATGGGGAAAGGCCAGAGTCAGCTAGAAAGCCCTCTGGGAGTTGCCCCCATCCCACCAATGCTTCCTTCAGCATGTTTCAGGCAACAGGTAAGATGGGTGTCTACGAGGGAAATCATGGCACCATCCTTGCAAACAGCCTAAGATGGGAAGCACCTATGTACCCACCAGCGGGAGCTGGGCAAACAAACTGTGGACCACTCACACCAGGGAACACTGAGTATCTTTTTTTTTTTTTTTTTTTTTTTGAGATGGAGTCTCACTCTGTCGCCCAGGCTGCAGTGCAGGAGCCCTATCTCGGCTCACTGCAAGCTCCGCCTCCCGGGTTCACACCATTCTCCTGCCTCAGCCTCTGGAGTAGCTGGGAATACAGGCGCCCACCACCACGCCCAGCTAATTTTTTTGTATTTTTAGTAGAGACGGGGTTTCACCGTGTTAGCCAGGATGGTCTCGATCTCCTGACCTTGTGATCTGCCTGCCTCAGCCTCCCAAAGTGCTGGGATTACAGGCGCCTGCCACCACGCCCGGCTAATTCTTTTATATTTTTAGCAGAGACAGGGTTTCACTGTGTTAGCCAGGATAGTCTCAATCTCCTGACCTTGTGATCCACCCGCCTCGGCCTCCCAAAGTGCTGGGATCGCAGGCATGAGGCACTGTGCCCGGCCAACGCTGAGTATCCTTTAACAGAAACAGGTCAGCAGGACACGCCCTGCTTTGGAAAGATCTCCAAGCCATCGAGTGACCAAGGCAAGATGCAGAACAGTGTATGGTTCAAAAATAAAAATAGACTGCTCTAAGACAGGCACAGAGGCTCACGCCTGTAATCCCAGCACTTTGGGAGGCCAAAGTGGATGGATCGCCCGAGGTCAGGAGTTCGAGACCAGCCTGGCCAGCATGGTGAAACCTGTCTCTATTAAAAATACAAAAAATTAACTGGGCGTGGTGGCAGGTGCCTGTAGTCCCAGCCACATGGAAGGCTGAGGCAGGAGAATTGCTTGAACCTGGGAGGTGGAGGTTGTAGTGAACTGAGATCACGCCACTGCACTCCAGCCTGGGCCACAAGAGCGAGACCCCGTCTCAAAACAAAACAAAACACCAGACCAACCAAATAGACACAGTCGCCTATGTATCTGTAAGTACACAGAATTTGTCTGGAAGAGTATACTGGAAGCAAGGAATGGTGTCAGCCTCTGGAGAGGGGGGACTCATTTTAACCGTGTCCTTTTGTACCATGTCACACATAACCTTGTCAATCAATAAATCTTCATCTCTCTCATGCATTCAGTCCTGTGACTGCTTCCTAATAACGATGGGTGATGGCAGAAACTGCCCTCTGCTCTGCACACAGCCATGGTGTTAACCTTTCCTAAGTCCCGCTTGGACCCCCACACCTCAGTCAAAGACCTACCCTCGAATCCACAATCCACACCTCCCTCAGCTTCAATGCTCCTTGGCAAAGGCGTGCGCCTTCTAGATGCTGTCCACCACCCCCTGGCCGCCTGCAGGCCGGGGCACCCGCCCTCACAGTGTGTCCGGCTCCACACAGGTGCACACATTCATCCATCTAATCCTCAGACCTCTCCTTAGCCCCCCAGGTGCCTGGGACACACAGAGGTCGCTCCCGCCTCAGGGAAACACTTCCTGTTTCCTCCCTGAATGCTCTTTCCTGCATCTTCCCAAAGCTGATCTTGTCTTATCCTTCAGCAAAATCATCACTTCCTCAGAGGCCCTCTTACCCACCACCCCCACCCCACCGCCACCCCGTCTAAGTCACTGGCTGTCATGCAGCTGTTTAACTTCTTTCCTGACACAGATCACAGTCTCAAGCCACCCTGACTGGGTTTTTTCCCCCCATCTGTGGTTCCCCCCTCCCAGGAGGGTGTCAGCCTCAGTGTGACAGGAATGGAGTCGACCATGATCACAGCCCTGTCCCCAGAGCCCCAGCAGTGCTTAGCACCAACAGGTGCTCAGACAGGCATTTGGGGTAAGCATGAATGAAAACACACTCCTGATGACCTGCCAAGAATCTGCAAACCTAAGGAGAATTCTCCCATCACAGCTGGGAACCAGATGACTCCAACCCAGGGAGAAGGACAGGGCCAAGTCAGGGCCATCTGAACCCAGTGCGGAACTTCAAGGAGGAATAAAGGCTCATTCCCGAGTGTGCCTTTGGGATCAGGCCCTAAAGAATGGGGCCAGGAGGATGTGAACGTTCATAGACGCCACGTGTCAGGTGCTTAGCTAAAGGCAGTGATGATTTTCTTTTCTTTTTTTTTTTTTTTTTTTTTTCAGAAGGGGTCTCACTCTGTCACCCAGGCTGGAGTGCAGTGACGCGATCACAGCTCACTGCAGCCTTGACCTTCTGGGCTCAGGTGATCCTCCCACTTCAGACTCCCAAGCAGCTGGAATTACAGACACACACTACCATGCCTGACTAATTTTTTGTATTTTTCACAGTGACGGGGTTTCATCATGTTGCCAGACTGGTCTCGAACTCCTGGAGTCAGGCAGTCTGCTCCCTTTGCCCTCCCAAGGTGCTGGGATTACAGGCTTGAGCCACTGTGCCCAGCTGACCATTTTCTGTAACTTTCCCCATAACCTATGGGATAAGGGGTGACCTACCCATATATTTACAGCTAAGGAAACTGAGGCACAGAGAGACGCTATCAGCCCAAGTCACACAACATAGAGTCAGAATTAGAATCGAGTTCTGACTCCAAAAGCCTCCTGGGAATGACAGTGAAAATATGAAAAAACTCCTCCATACAATGGAATATTACTCAGCAAAGAAAAAGAAAACATTCCAATTCAGGCCACAACATGGATGAACCTTAAACATTGTGCTGAGTGAAGAAGTTAGACAGAAAAGCGCACACTTCATAACCACATTTATATGAAATCCCAGAACAGGAAAATCAGAGGAAGAAAGTAGTTGAGTGGCTGCCAGGGTCTGGGAAGATGAGGGCTCATGAGCACAAGGTTTGTTTTTAGGGTGGTGACAATGTTCTCAAGTTGATTAACGTGGACCACAGTGGTTCACACCTGTAATCCCAGCACTGTGGGAGGCTGCAGTAGTAAGATCACTTGCAACCAGGAGTTTGAGACCAGCCTGGGCAACATAGCGAGACCCTCTTTCTACACAGAAAGTTTAAAAAATTAGCCAGGCATGGTGGTGCACAGCTGTACTGGGGAGGCTGAGGCTGGGGGAATCCCTTGAGCTAGAGAGGTCGAGGCACTATTGCATTCCAGCCTGGGTGACAGAGCAAGACTGCCTCTTTAAAAAACTAAGTTGAAGACTGGGCAAGGTGGCTCATGTCTATAATCCTAGCACTTTGGGAGGTCAAGATGGGCAGATCACCTGAGGTCAGCAGTTCGAGCCCACCCTGGTTGTAAAACCCCATCACTACTAAAAACACAAAATTAGCTGCGCATGGTGGCAGGTGCCTGTAATCCCAGCTACTCAGGAGGCTGAAGCAGGAGAATCGCTTGAGCCCAGGAGGAGGAGGTTGCAGTGAGCTGAGATCACGCTACTGCACTCCAGCCTGGGCAGCAGAGCCAGACTCCATCTCAAAATAATAATAATAATGATGATAATAATAATAATAATAATGGGGCCTAGCATAGTGGCTCACGCCTGTAATCCCAGCAATTTGGGAGGCCGAGGCAGGCGGATCGATCACCTGAGGTCAGGAGTTTGAGACCAGCTTGGCTGACATGGGGAAACTCCATCTCTACTAAAAATACAAAAATTAGCCGGGCATGGTGGTACACACCTGTAATCCCAGCTACTCGGAGGCTGAGGCGGGAGCACTGCGTGAACCTGGGAGAGAAGGTTGCAGTGAGCTGAGATCACGCCACTGCACTCCAGCCTGGGTGACAAAGCAAGCCTCCATTTCAAAATATAAAATAAAATAAATAATAAAGTTGATTGTGGTGATGATGGATGTACAACTCTGAATATACTAGAAACCAGTGAACTGTACACTTTAAATGCTGAATTGTATGGTATGTGAATTCTGTCTTAATAAAGCTGTTAAAAAGGAGGAAAAAAAAAGAAATCTCATCCAACTCAGTGGGACACCACTGGGTCCTGGCAAGCCTGGATGCCCTCAGGCACAGCTAGTTTCTGCAGCTGAGGGTCGATGTGCAGGGAGGGCAGACCAAGCTGGGATCCCAGAAGGCGTCCCATGGTGCTGAGTGAAGCCAGGAAAATGCCAAGGTCCCATCTAGAGGGTCCTCCCCTGGGGGTGCTGGGAGCCTGCCCTCCAAGGCAAACACAATTACCAGCCAGGGCTGTGGAACACACGGCAGGAGTCCAGGCCCCAGCCCTGCCTCTCACTGACTGAGTGACCTTGGACAAGTCATTTGACCTCTTTGAGCCGCAGGTCACTTATCCGAAAAATTTAATTGGTGGGGCACAACGGCTCACACTTGTAATCCCAGCACTTTGGGAAGCTAGAGTGGAAGGATAATTTGAGGCCAGGAATTCGAGACCAGCCTGGTTTATGAAACCCTGTCTCTACAAAAACAAACAAACAAACAAACAAATGAAAATTAGCCAGGCATGGTGCTATGTGCCTGCAGTCCCAGCTACTTGGGCGACTGAGGTGGGAGGATCACCTGAGCCTGGGGAGGCTGAGACTACACTGAGCCCTGATCGGACCACTGCTGTCTAGCCTGAGCAACAGAACGAGATTGTGTCTCAAAATAAATAAATAAATAAATAATTTATTTCTTGAGATGGAGTCTTACTCTGTGACCCAGTCTAGAGTGCAGTGGCATGATCTTGGCTCACTGCAACCTCCGCCTCCCGGGTTCAAGCGATTCTCTGGCCTCAGTCTCCCGAGTAGCTGGGATCACAGGTGCCCACCACCACTTCCAGCTAATTTTTGCATTTTTAGTAGAGACAGGGTTTCTGCATGTTGGCCAGGCTGGTCTCGAAACTCCTGAAATCAAGTTATCCGCCTACCTCGGCCTCCCAAAGTGCTGGGAGCCACTGTACCTAGCCAAAATTTTTATTTAAATTTAACTAATAACAGTACCTTCCTAATGAGGTTTTGATGAGAATTAAATTAAATACACATAAAGGGCTCAGCACAGCTACTGGCCCACAGTAAATCCTTCCAAAATCCCAGCAGTGAGAATAACCATTCTTATTTCATCGTTCAGGAAGATAACTGGTTTCCAAACATGGAAAAGCAATCCTCCCCCCAGATACAGGCCTCGCTTGTCTCATCCTGTGCAAAATTGTAGGAGGGCACCAAGTCCCAGGTAATGCTATGTGTTAGCAGGAACTTTCTGGAAAATCAGAAAACTTGGGTCAGTTTGCCCCTAAAATGGGCAGACTGAGGGGTTGCTGAATTTAAGGTTGAGAAACAGAAGATTCTATCTTCACCAAGGACATCCCAGGGAAAAGGGGCTCAACCAAGCCAGGACCATTTGATCTGAACCGGCAGAAAGAGCCTGAAGAATCTTCTAGAAGTGGCTAACTCTCCTGATGATGACCATTTTCAGAAATAGGTCAGAGGTGTCCAGGCCGGGACAGAGGGATGGAGCCTGGGCCTGCTTGAGTCCCTATGGCCAGACCACCCTCGCACCACGGTCAGGGGGTGGCCACCAGGGACGGCTGAGGTCACCTGTGCCCGCTGGATCTTGGGACATCTCGTGCAGCAGGCTGAGTGAGGAGAGGGTCCGCATCTGCACGGCGCTCGCCTTTGCAGACAGTGGCCCTGCAGCGTCCAGCTCTGTGCAGGAGGCCTCCCGCAGCACGCCGGCCCGGAAGTTCTGGACGCAGGTCAGGCGGGAAGTCAGGCCGGGCTGCAGACCAAGAGGGGAAGAGACAGCTGAGGTCAGGATCTAGCCATCCACAAGACCCAACTGGAACCAAGGGGAGGAGGAATGAGGGCCCCATCAGAGCCACAGGCCCCATCCTTCTCTCAGCAAGGCTGGGGAGGAGATGCTGAGGGCTGCATCCCAGCATCACCCACCCCTGGCTTGCCTGGATTGTGGCAACAGCAGCCAAAGCAAAGGCAGATGGGAGGTGACAAGGACGAGGGGAAGCAAGAAATTCTAGCAGACAGTGACCCCCAGGAGAGAAGTGATAAATGTATGAAAACATTCAAATCAGCAGAGGCCCATCTCCACCTCTCAGATGCTGAGACTTTTGATAACAAGTCAACATGAACAATGATCACTTATCATCCTCCTGCAGATGTTTAGTATTTACAAAGCGCTTGCCTCTTCAGGGAGCTGGAGACAGAGGTGTAGAGGAGGGCTTGGGGAAAAGGACAGAGGGGCGGGTGCGGTGGCTCATTCCCATAGTTCCAGCACTTGGGGAAGCCAAGGTGGCAGGAATGCTTGAGCTCAGGAGTTCAACATCAGCCTGGGCAACATAGCAAGACATCATCTCTACTAAAAATAAAATAAAATAAAAAATTAACCAGGAATGGTGGTGTAGTCCCACCAGGTGTAGTCCCACCTACTTGGGACGCTGAGGCAGGAGGATCAATTGAGCTCAGGAGTTCAAGATCAGCCTGGGCAACATAACAAGACACCATCTCTACTAAAAATAAAAATAAAAAAATTAACCAGGAGTGGTGCCTTGTGCCTGTAGTCCCAGCTACACTCGAGAGGCTGAGACAGGAGGATCACTTGAGTCCAGGAGTTGAAGGCTGCACTGAACCATGATCACACCACTACACTCCAGCCTGAGTGACACAGTGGGATTCTGTCTCTAAGGAAATAGATACATACATACATACATACATACATACATACATACATACAATAAAATTTCTTGAAGGAAAGAGAAGAGGGGAGGGAAGGGGAAGGGAGGAGAGGAGGTAAAGGAAGGAGAACCAAGAAGAGAAGGAATTGGCAGAGAGGACAGGAAGAGCTGAGGAGGGAGGAGACGAAGAGGGAGGAGGGAGGAAAGAGAGAGGAGGAGAGGAGGAGGGAGGAGAGGAGGAGGAGGAGGGAGGAGGAGAGGAGGAGGGAGGAGGGAAGAGGAGAGGAGGAGGGAGGAGGAGGAGGGAGGAGGGAGGAGGAGAGGAGGAGGGAGGAGGAGGAGGAGGAGAGGAGGAGGAGGAGGAGGAGGAGGAGGAGGGAGGAGGAGGGAGGAGGAGAAGAGGAGGAAGAGAGAAGAGGGAGGAGGAGGAAGGAGGAAGGAAGAGGGAGGAGGAAGGAGGAGGGGGGGGGGGGAAGGGGGAAGAGGGGAGGGAGGAGGAAGGAGGAGGGGAGGGAGGGAGGAGGAAGGAGGAGGGGGGAGGGAGGAAGGAGGAGGGAGGGGGGGGGGGAGGAGGAGAGGAGGGAGGAGGAGGAGGAGGAGGAGGAGGAGAGGAGAGGAGGCAGGAGGAGGGGAGGAGGAGGAGGAGAGGAGGGAGGAGAGGAGGGAGAGGAAGAGGAGAGGAGAGGAGGGAGGAGAGGAGGGAGGAGGGGGGAGGAGGGAGGGAGGAGGGAGGAGGAGGGAGGAGGAGGAGGAGGAGGAGGAGGAGAGGAGGGAGAGGAGGGAGGAGGAGGAGGAGGAGGAGGAGGGACGAGGAGAGGAGGAGGAGAGGAGGAGGAAGGAGGAGGGAGGACGAGAGGAGGAGGAGGAGGGAGGAGGAGAGGAGGAGGAGGAGAGGAGGAGGAGGGAGGAGGAAGAAGAAAAGGAGGGTCTAGGAGAGTAGCAGTCAGGGGCCCAGCCCAGCCCAGCACTCACGGCCACTCCAGGCAGGGCCTGAGAATGCAGCGAGGAGTGTCCCCTGCGCAGGGAGCACTGTGCCAGGTCCTTGGTCTTGTGTAGCCAGTCCCCATGGCGCTGGTATGTGGTGGGACATTGGCCCAGGATGTCCACCTGGGTGGACAGGGTGGGAGACAGGTCAGCCTTCCGGCCACCCCCACCCCCACTCCTTTCCCATCTCCTGGCCTCACCTCATCGAGGGTGTTGGGGCTGTGGGCCCCCGGGTGGCCCTGCAGGAGGCTCAGCACAGCACGCTTCACGTTCAGCACCCAGCGTGGCTCAGCAGGGTGGGGACACAGGTGGGCCACACGCCCAGAGTGCAGGATGAAGCGGAGTGGGTTGCGGCCCAGGGCGGCACTGCAGGAAGGCAGACGGGTCAAGAGGCACCCTCCAGTGCCCCAGGCCACCTGCTGATTGCCAGAGGCCACAGCATTCCTGCCCTCCTACAGGTCAACCCCCATGGGAAGCTTCCAGGAAACCCCACATCCCCCTACCAGATAGCCTTTCTTCCTTCCGCAGCTGGGCTCTGGGGCAGCCAACTGTGCTCTGAGCCACCCCAGCCTTTTCACCCCTGGGACAAATGGACAGGTGTGGGAGACAAGCGTCAAAGAGTAAAAGGCTGAGACCCCAAGCTTTGGAAAGCTGCCTGCTTTCCAAAACACCTCACTTAATCCCAAGAAGGAGCTGAAGGCGTTCTGGATGTGCCACACCAAAATATGCCACTTGGGTATGTTGAGTTTTTTGTGGACCAGTCTCACTCTGTTGCTCAGGCTGGAGTACAGTGGCACGATCATAGCTCACTGCAGCCTCAACCTTGTAGGCTTAAACAATCCTTCCGAGTCAGCCACCCGAGTGGCTGGGATTACAGGGCTGGGACCACAGACATGCGGCCACCATGCCCAGCTAATTTTTAAACTTTTTGTAGAGATAGGTTCCTGCTATGTTGCCCAGGCTGATCTCAAACTCCTGGGCTCAAGCAATCCTCCAGTCTCAGCCTCCCAAAGCGCTGGGAATACAGGCATAAACCACTGCACCCTAGCCTCTTGTCTATTTTGAACCAAAGACTGTATTTGTTGAGAAACAGCAAATGTGGGGAGAGGCTTTCTCTAAACTCCCCACTTCTGCCTAAAGACAGATCCCCCAAAAAGAACCTAATTGTCATCAATCCCCTCCAGGGAGCTGCATCCACCTGGGGAGAGCAGCTCTCATCCTGAGAGAGGATGGTGCAAGTCAACACCACACCCAGACAAACTTCATCCTACACTAGCACATCTCCTGTCTCTTCTTCCTCTTTCCTGGAAACCATCTACTCCCCTCTAACTTGCCTTCCTCCCTCCTCCCCTTCCCCCATGAAAATGGTGTATAAGCTCCCAAGTCTCACTACTATTCTGGGGGGCCGTCACTCTTTAATTCCACGATGTCCCTGAGTGTATAAAAAAATCTACCTACCTCTTCTCCTGATGTCAGTTCATTTCTAGACAGAGCTATTGAATCCAGGAAGGTAAAGGGAGTCTTTCCCTCCCCTACAGATCCCACCAGGGAGGTAATTACCCTCCCTCTACCCACATTCCAGATAAGGAAACAGGTTCAGAGCAATGCAGTCTCTTGCTCAGGGCTCCAGCTGGGATTCGAACCCAGGCAGGCTGGCTCTGCAGTCACAGGCTGCAGAAACCCTGAACTGGAAGTGACTTGAGACTCTGTCATTGTTGAGACAAAGAAATGAGGTCCAGGCCAGGCGCGGTGGCTCAAGCCTGTAATCCCAGCACTTTGGGAGGCCGAGACGGGTGGATCACTAGGTCAGGAGATTGAGACCATCCTGGCTAACACGGCGAAACCCCGTCTCTACTAAAAACACAAAAAATTAGCCGGGCGAGGTGGCGGCGCCTGTGGTCCCAGCTACTCGGGAGGCTGAGGCAGGAGAATGGCGGGAACCCGGGAGGCGGAGCTTGCAGTGAGCTGAGATCTGGCCACTGCACTCCAGCCTGGGTGACAGAGCGAGACTCCGTCTCAAAAAAAAAAAAAAAAAAAAAAAAGAAATGAGGTCCCGAGACGGGGGCCTTCTTGGGGGATATCACACAGCGAATCAGGGGAGGAGCTGGCACCAGAATTCAGCCCAGTGCTCCTCCTGCCTGCCCTACCCCTGGCAGACAGGTGCCTGGGTCTGGTATCTGCAGAGTGAAGGGATGGGGAAGGTGGGAGGTGAGGGGTAGTGAAGTCCCCCTTCCGTGCGTGGAGGTGGAAGACAGAGATGCTCCAAGATGAAGGGGAAACTGCCAAGTCCCCAGACCCTACAGGCTAGCAAGACAAAACCCTGCGGAACAGATGTGCCCCCACTTCTACTTTCCAGGGGGGCAGCGGTCACTCTCCAGCTCCAATTAAAGCCTGGGGGTCTTCCTAAGGCAGTCCCCCTGGGTCCCAGGCCCTGATGGAGAGAAATGCTAATGGCGCCCACCACTCCCAGAATAGCAAGTGTCAGTCTGGCCTCCAGGAAGTGACAACCCCTGGCCCCGCTGACTTAGCATTTCTGATGAGGAGCTGGGGGACAATAGTCCCCTTGGAGGAGACCCTCCCCTTGCCTTTCAGTGAGGATCTGTCTGTCCCTCAGCAGCATCCCCCATCCTGGTATCCCTAGACAAAGGCTTTATTTCTTAACAAATGAATTTGCAATAAAAACGGAAGAGGAATCTGCAGAGAAGGAGATGCCTTCAGCCTGGCAGCCTGTCTGAGCTCTGAGGCCACCGAGGCCACTGTCAGGAAGGCCTGGGAAACGAGCCACAGAGAGAATCCCAGGCTTGGCTGGGTCACAAAAGAGGGGCTTGGCTTGGGGTGGGAGAGGATGGGGTCTTGGCAGAGTGGGGGAGGGGAAAAGGCAGACCTCCGTGAGCCCAGCAGTCCCATTAGCCGGAGTCTTTCAGAACACACTCAACAACGATGCCCAAGGGGTAATCGGCAGGCGTGAAATCTGGACATGCTGGCAGTGACAGGCAGAACTATGGGATGAGTTCCTCCCACCAGGTAAGAGAAGAGCACCTACGGCTCTCTGGAGTCACCCAAGGCTTCTACATGAAGGCAACCCCCCAGCGGTCTTCATTGGTGCTTGACAAGGTCAACATAAATACAGAAATTTGTTTGAACTTCAGTCCAAGATGGCACCTCTTTGCTGCAGAGGGGTCACCCTAACCGGTTGTCCTAATCTAATTCAGTGCACCCAGAGCCCGACAGTGGTTGGAAGATGGTAGAGGGCTCACATCTCCAGCCCCATCGTGGGCAGGTCCCAGCCCCATGGCCAAGTGTCTTACCTCAGGCTCTCCGACTCCTTCAGAAGCTCCACCTTGGCCCCCAGGATAGATGTCACCTGGAAGTCTTGGAGCTGAAACGGAAAGCACCATGAGTGAGTGACCTCTCCTGGGATACCCCAGGACCTCACCAGCACCCCACCCACAAAGCAGTTCTAGGGCCCAGGAGGATACATGAACCCATGTTGGGGGCAAGGCAGAGAGACCCCTCCCTTGACCAGGTAACAAAGCCTGGGTGGTGAAGGCTGAATGTCTCACTGAAAGAGTCAAGTACCTACAAGCTCCCTGCTAAAGGTATGGAAACTTCTCATTTTGCCCAAAAAGACACTGGAAGTGTGGTTGAGGGATTCATGGGACTATACAGTACCAACAAGAATGTGTTACATCATAGAGCAGACAAAGGTTTTGCCCACGACGAAGACTTGGATATCCCAGTGTCACCATGGGGCGTGTGTGTGCGTGGTGGTGATGGCGGGGGGAGGGGGTTGCAAAACAAGGTACACTTTATAAAAATGGAAAATATCCTCCCTAAAATAATTGATTTCACTGTTTAAATTTCAGAGAGCCAGTCATGATGGCTCACACCTGTAATCCCAGCACTTTGGGAAGCTGAGTTCGATGGATCCCTTGAGGTCAGGAGTTCGAGACCAGCCTGGCCAACATGGTGAAATCCCATCTCTACTAAAAATACAAAAATTAACTGTGTGTGCTGGCAGGCACCTATAATCCCAACAACTCAGGAGGCTGAGGCAGGAGAATCGCTTGAGCTGGGGAGGTGGTGGGTGCAGTGAGCCAAGATCATGCCACTGCACTTCAGAAAACAAAACGAAAAAAAGATGTAATAGATTTTGGCCGGGTGCAGTGGCTCACACCTATAATCCCAACACTTTGGGAGGGCAAGACAGGCAGATCACTTGAGTTCAGGACTTCGAGACCAGCCTGGCCAACATGGTGGAACCCCATCTCTATTTTTTAAAATAAATGAAAAATAATTTTTTAAAGGATGAAGTTCTGCTACATCCTACAATGGAGAGGAATCTTGAAAATGTTATGTTAAAGTGAAAGAAGCCAGACACAAAAGGTCACGTATTATGTGATTCCACTTATATGAGGTACCTAAAAACAGGCAAGTTCATACAGAGAGCAGAATAGAGGTGACCAGAGTCTGCAGGGCAGGAATTGGAAGTTGCTGTTCAATCTGTACAGAGCTTCTGTTTAGGATGATGATGAAGTTCCAGAGATGGAGGGTGGTGATAGTTGTACAATGATATGACAGTACTTAATGCCACTGAATTACAGACTTAAGATGGTTGAAATGGTGTATCCCATATTATATTTTAATCACAGTTAAAAAAATAAAAATAAGCCACACACAAAGGAAAACATCCTGTACAATTCCATTAGAGAGAAGTTCAAAGACAGGCAAAACTCATCTACGGTGATAGAAATAAAAAAGGCAGGCTGGACACAGTGGCTCATGCCTCTAATCCCAGCACTTTGGGAGGCTGAGGCGGGCAGATCACTTAAGGTCAGGAGTTTAAGACCAGCCTGGCCAATGTGGTAAAATCCTGTCTCTACTAAAAGTACAAAAATTAGCCAGGCGTGGTGGTGCACACCACACACCACCAGTAATCTCAGCTACTCAGGAGGCTGATGCAGGAGAATCGCTTGAGCTGCGGAGGTGGACGTTGTAGTGAGATGAGATTGTGCTTCTGCACTCCAGCCTGGGCGACAGAGCAAGACTTCATCTCAAAAAAAAAAAATAATAATAAAATAAAAAATAAAAAATAAAAAAGCTGTACCCTTGGGAGAAGTGACCAAGAGGAAGGATGAAGGAAGCTCTGGGGGTTATATTTTGTTTCTTGCTCTGGCGATCGCGCCATAGGTGTTTAGTTTATGAAAATTTCTTCTTTGGAAGATTTGTGATTTTTACACTTTTTTCTCTAAAAATAAATTAATTAACCTCCCAAGGGGCCAGAAAATTTCCATTTTCCCCTAGAATCTTTGAAATACACCAGTTCTTTATACCCTTGCCAACATTTGACATTGGCAGCTTTTCTTTTGAGATGGAGTTTTGCTCTTGTTGCCCAGGCTGGAGTGCAATGGTGCAATCTCGGCTCACCACAACCTTTGCCTCCCAGGTTCAAAGCGATTCTCCTGCCTCAGCCTCCCTAGTAGCTGGGATTACAGGCATGTGCCACCACGCCCAGCTAATTTTGTATTTTTAGTAGAGATGGAGTTTCTCCATGCTGCTCAGGCTGGTCTCGAACTCCCGACCTTAGGTGATCCACCCACCTCAGCCTCCCAAAGTGCTGGGATTATAGGCATGAGCCACCGCACCAGTCAGCAGCTTTTCTTAAATGCTTAAAGCAAACAAATGAATAAAACCACAACAGAACACAATTTGCTTTGTGAAAACCGGCCCTGCAGATAAAAACAACCGCAAGTGTTTTGAAGGGTGTCAAAGGATAGCAAAGACTAATAAAGCAGCAGCTCTGACATACTGGACACCCTAAGAATTCAGAGGCACCTCAGGGCCCATCAAAGATCTCATCCTGTGGTCTACATGAAAATACAACAAAACCGTTTTGAGAAACTCTTGTTAGCAAGCGCTCCAGTCAGTACAGATATGCATCACAATACGAGATGAGACTCCAACAGAAACTAAAAGGCCTTTTATGTGGGTTAAGAGGGTTTATCCAGGAAAAATAGGAGGGTTATCAGAAATGGGACAGAGGCAAATGAGCAAGCACTTCTGCTTGCAAGAACATTGAGGAGCTTCCAGAAAATCTTAATGAAAAGAAATCTGCAACGACCAAGTGGGCCTAGCACATAATTCTGCCTTAACTGAGGACTAACACCACTGGACCTTAGTGTTTGCCTATAACCTGAGCCTGTGGACCCAGGTACTGCAGGCCAGGGCAGGCTTTCCTGTGAGTAGACTTCTACACCCAGTCTCTTCCTTTGTCCAAAGGCCTTTACTTGGTTTGACTTTGCATACCCTTGGACTTGCAGACATGGTTCTCAGTCCACCCCTAGGGCACAGTGTATCCCCCCCCTTCTATGGCTCTTCTCACTCCAAGGAACTCCCCCAACCTGCCCTAAAAATATTCCTTCCTTCACCTCTGCTATTCCCCCATTGGGCCCTCTGTGGCACCTCTTACAACCAAAATTGCACCATTTTCCCACATTCCTCTCAAGGGTCCTCACTTGCCAAATATAAGATTCCTCAGAAAGCTCTTCTGTTGATTAAGCAAATTGGAAATTGGAGGTGAGGTGCTGTGGCTTCCTCTTAGTCCTCCCCAGTGTCAACATAATAATCTCCCGGTTGCCCAAAGACACTTACCCATAAAGCCATCTGACACGGGCCAAGCACATCAAGGACAGCCAAGCCTTGGAGGCCAAGACCACTCTCCTCCACCGGGACCTCCTGCAGGCTGGTGCTGGTGTTGGTGGAAAAGTGATAGGTGTATCTGGTACCCACAGGGAGGTGGGGCCCAGCTGACCCTGGAGGGCAGAGAGAGAGCAATGTCACCTTGACAATCTGCAGCCCTCTGGGATCCCCACACCACCTACGGGCATCCTTGCTCACACCTCTCTCTCTCCATCTGGGCTCCGAGCTGCCTGTCCCCAGCTTGGGGAAAGGTTGGGTAGCTGCATACCCTCATAAGGGTGAAAAAGAGAATAAAGATAGTAACAGTAAGTGCTCAATAAGTGCTAGCCAGTGTCATCATGGGCTAGGCCTTCTTCTAATATCAAGGTTTCTCTGCCTGGGTGCTATTAATAGTTGAGGCCAGAGAATTCTATTTGTGAGGGCTGTCCTGTGCGTTGTCAGGAAATTTAGCAGCATCCCTGACCTTTACCCACGAGATGCCAGTAACACAGGCCAGTTGTGACAATGAAAAATGTCCCCAGACTTTGCAAAATGTCCCCAGGGAGGGAGGACGACAATCACCCCAGTTGAGAAGCATCCATCTACAGTAATTCATTTAAGCCTCATAACCAACTCTGAGGTGAATACTCTATTTTCTCCATTTTACAGAGGAAGAAACCGAGGCTCAGACAGGTTAACTAACTTACACAAGGTCACACAGCTGGGATTCCACCCTTGGGAGTCTGACTACTCACCTATCACCTTGATAGATATCAAGTGGTGCTGGGGGTGGTGGGGGGACGGGGTGGGGGAGAAGGTGGCGGCGGTTGTTATCCTGGTCTTCATAGAAGACAAAGGTGTAAAGCTAGCCAGCCTTGGGGGAATCTGGGGGTGAGGAGAGTAACTGCTCTGGGGAAGAGCTGATTTAGGGAACAGAGAGGTCTGTAATTCTCAAGCCAAATCTCTAACTTTCTATTGAGGCCAGGGGATCAAGTGTGACATCTAATTATAACATCTCACCCCTCCCCATGGCTTGTGATTGAACTGACATTTTCATGTCAATTTCCTTGAGACAGAACCACATCTCATATTCCTAAGGTGCTTCTCTCTTTCCAAAGAATTTGTTCCCAAGGCTTTTTCATCTGCTCCACTCCAAAATGCAAATAGCATCACCTGACCAAAGACATTTATTCCGCCTGGGGCCCACGGGTATGAGGAAAAAGCCTTGGGGGCTGGGATGGCTTAAGGCATTTTACTCTCAGCTTGCTATTCATTTCTCTAACTCTGTGGGTGGCCTTTGCAGAACTGGCCTTGGTCCTCCCAACTGGTATCTTTGGGAACATAGCCAGGGCCCTCTGGGGCTGTCTCTAATCCCATCTTACAGCTTCACCCCCATCAGGCCCCATGCTGGGCTCAGGCTCCTGGTCATGAGAGGTGTGATCAGGCGTCCTGAGACAATCGCTCACCTGTGCACGCAGTCATGCAGGAGGCCGCCTGCCCCACCTGCGAATCTGGAATTTCTGAAATCACAAATCAGATGGAACCAGAGTGAGGCCAGAAAGAGGCATAGGATAGCCCCACGCTGTGGGTCACTGACCTTACTCCCGGAAGATGAGGAGTGATAATGCCAGCTCTCCCCAGACTTTGTGAAATGTCCTCAGGGGAGGGAGGGCCACGAAGACTGGAAGCCATTTCCCTACCCTTTGTCCAATTTGCTCTTGCCCATCTTGAGTACTGGCACCATTATTCCTGATAGCTCAAGCTGGCAATCATTCGTGTGGAAGCACCCCTCATCACCCACCACCTGATTCCAATATGTCAGCAGGCTCTGCCAATTCCATCAACAAATGCAGGTCTCCATTCCTCCCATCCATCAGTCCATCGACCCATCCCCACTCCCATCCACCCACCCACCAGCTCCCTGCTCCTATACATCCATCCAGCCAGCCACCCCCACCCCCCCTCCCATTCACCTACCTCCAACACCCCTCCTATCCATCCACCCACCCACTCCCCTCTATCCATCCATCTACCCACTCCCCATACCCCTCCTATACACCCACCCCCCAACCCCCCTTCCTATCCATCCATTCACCCACTCACCCATCCATCCTCCCGCCCACCACCCCTTCCTATCCATCCATCCACCCACTGACCCACTCCCCCTCCTATCCATCTATCTACCTACCCCCAACCCCCCTCCTATCCATCCATTCACCCACTCCCCATCGTATCCATCCACCTGCCCACTACCCCCTCCTGTCCATCCATCCACCCACTCACCCACCCCCAGACCCCTCCTATGCACCCACCCACCCACCATTCTAACCTCCTATCCACCCATCCACTCACCACTCCCACCTCCTATCCACCCATCCACCCATCACTCCCACATCTCCTATCCGTCCATCCACCCCCCAACCCCCATCCATCTATCCACCTACCCACTACCCTCTCCTATCCATCCATCCACCCACCCACTCCCCCCTGCTATCCATCCATCCACCCACTCATCCACTCTCCCTATCTATCCATCCACTCACCCACCCTCTCTTCTCTCCTATTCATCCAAGTGACTTGCCCAGGTGCACACAGCTGGTTAACAGTGGAGCCTTGGGATTTGAACCCAGGCACTCTGGCTCCAGACTCCCCAGCCATACCCTCATCCTGAATGAATCAGAGAGTAAGTGAGCAAATGAGTAATGAGTGGAACACCAGCAAGACCAAGAGGCTGCTGCAGGAAATAGCAGGAGCTGGTGTTCCTTCCTGTTGAGTGTCTCCCTTCTCCCACCATGGAAGGGGCAGAGAACAACCAGGGCATGAGCAGACGTGGTGAGGTGGCCCCTCGGCCCCCAGCTCAGGCTGCTGAGGAAACTGCCAGGGATTCCCAGAGCTCCCTCCCTGGGAAGGCCAGCACCCCTCCCTCCCTCCCTCCCGCCATCCAGCCATTCCATTTCCACCTACTTTCAAGCCTTGTTTCCCCTTCCTGCCAGCGGCTTCCGGGATCTTTCCCAGGCACCACCCGTGCCCTCCTGTGCCTTAATCAGGCGTTTCTCTGCAGCTGTGTCCATAGGATAGCGTTTCAATAATACCACTTCCATCCTCAAAACCACTCCGCTGCACCTCGACTGGTCATTGCTACACATGCTGACCCGTTTAATCCCTCAAAAAACAAATTGTGACTGGGGGCAGCAGCTCATGTCTGTAATCCCAGTACGTTGGGAAGCTGAGGTGGGTAGAGGGCTTGACCTCAGGAGTACGAGGCCAGCCTGGCCAGCATAGCGAAATCCCCTCTCTACAAAAAAATACAAAAATTAGCCGGGTGTGGTGGCGCATACCTGTGGTCCCATCTACTCAAGAGGCTGAGGTGGGAGACTGGCTTGAGCCGACAGGTGGAGGCTGCAGTGAACCGAGATTGCACCACTGTACTCCAGCCTGGGTAGCAGAGTAAGACCTTGTCTCAAAAAAAAAAAAAACGGAAAAACAAATTGTTTCTCCAAAATGGGGAGGGGTGGGGGCGGGGGTGCGTTATATACTATTTTATTTTGACTCTTTGAAACAATAGAACATGGTAGGCTTTCTGGCAGGGCTTTTTTTTCCCCCTAAATATTTTGGCACGTCTAACAAAATATTCTTTGCATTCAAGTAGAGTATCAACAGATAAAACCACATTTGAAAGACATTCAACCCAATCAATTTCCATTCCAACTTTCCTTCAACTCTTTGATCACTTGGACACTGGGCACCCAATTAAACATATGTGTGCATAATCATTACGTTCTCCATTGTGCACAAGCCCAGCATTCTGCTTGTTTGCTCTACAGACAATCCCTACATCTGCTTTACTGCTCGATTAGGCTACAAAGCAGCCTGGCCCACCAGCCTCCATCCACCATGACCTACAGAAGTGAGCAGAGCTCTGAGGGCACTGTGCCTGTATTAAGCCTGTACCCCTTCCATTTCCTGAGCACTTAAACACATTTAAAATATTTTTTAAATTTCAGAAAAATGAAGTTCATGCCATGATAAATTCATAACAGATTAACCAAGGATGGGAAAACGCTGCACACTGGAGGTAATAAATTCTTCAATCAGATCCTATGTACTTCTAGGAAGAGATCTGAAATGGACCGAAATCAATGTCATCTCTAGCCAGCAAATGAAATGGAGTCCCATTTCAGCTTTCTCAGCTGTCAATTCTGATCAGTGTGCATTCTTTTATGAAACCAACACAATATACCGAGCACCTATGGCACGCCAGGCAGTGTTATATGCTGAAATAAAAGCCTAAATATCAAAACAATTACATCATTTACAACAACTAAAAGACCCCACAATCTGGCCTGCGCTGTCCAGTATGTGGCTATAAAGAATCCAAAATGTTACTAGTTACAGAGAAACTTTTCATTTAATTTTACTTAAACAAAAAACCAATACTCCATTCACTTATTAGAAGACTTTCAGCTGGGTACAGTGGCTCATGCCTGTAATCCCAGTACTTTGGGAGGATTGCTTGAGTTTGGGACTAGCCTGGGCAACATGGTGAAACCCCGTGTCTACAAAAACTATTTTTTTAAAAAAGAAAACTTTCAAATATGTTTCAAACAACTTAGCACAGTAGCTAAACCTACTTTCTCAACGCTGTGTTTTAAGAAATCTAAAGACAGATCAAGTATTTGCTATGAAAATGTAGCATCCAAACTGAAATATGTCATAAGTATAAAATATATATTGAATGTGAATGGGAAATGTATCTCATTAATACTTTCTATTCATTACGTTTTCTAATTATATATTGGATATATTGGGTTAAGCAAAATATGTTATTAATTTCACCTGCCTTTTTAAAAATTTGTATGTGTGGGTTCTACGAAAATTAAGATTACTTGCTTTTTGTTGTTGTCGAGACAAGGTCTCACTCTGTCGCCCAGGCTGGAGTGCCGTGGTGTGATCTCGGCTCACTGCAGCCTCGACCTCCTGGGCTCAAGCTCAGTAGGCCCAGAAGGCAGCATTTTCTCACTCAGGGCTTCATATCTGGTCTCTGAAGCTCCCCAACCCCTGCCCTGTCTGAGTTTCCAGAGGATGCTGGTGGAGCATGTGAGTGAGAGCTGAGGATTCACCTGTCATCTCTCGCTCCTCTTCCCCATGAAAAGCTAAACAGGAGGTGACAGTGGAAAGGCAGGTCAACAGGCATCTGGCTACAAAAGCACAGTCCCAGGCGCGTCTGGGCTGCCCCTCGCTTCACTCCAGACAGGACCAGGAACACGCAGCAGTTTTACTTACCCTCCGCAGTCACTGCCATCAGCAGCCAGAGCAGGACCAGACTGAGGAGCCCCATGGGGTCCGGCATCACTCTCTGGGTCAGCCCCGTGCCACCAGCCTCAGGCTCCAGAGCAGCTCGGCGTGGTCCTGAAAGGAATCTTTTTCCCCAAAGAGGAGGGCTCAGCTTTAACCCACTCTCTCAGCCCAGGAGAGAAGAAGGGGAGGTGGGGGGGGGGCAGTCAGAACAGAGATCCAGCCAATCAGAAGCCCCCGATAGATATTAGCACCCCACCCGACAGAGAGGAGGGGAGGGGGCTCCTGACCAATGAGGAGAAAAAAAGCCTAGAGGGGAAAAAAAAAGGAGCTTGCCTACTCTTCTAGCCTTGTAAACAGAGATCTGGGGGCAGAAGGCAACATGGTGTAGTGGTTGTTTCTTTTTAATTGCGGTATGATTACATTTTAAAAACATAAAATTGACCATTTTAAGCATTTCATTGATTTTAAAAGACAGGGCCTCAGCTGGGCATGGTGGCTCATGCTTGTAATCCCAGCACTTTGGGAGGTCAAGGCAGGCAGATCACAAGGTCAGGAGTTTGAGACCAGCCTGGCCAACACAGTGAGACCCCATCTCTACTAAAAATTTAAAAATTATCTGGGCATGGTGGCGGGTGCCTGTAATCCCAGCTACTTGGGAGGCTGAGGCAGGAGAATCACTTGAACCCGGGAGGAGGAGGTAGAAGTGAGCCAAGATCGCTCCACTGCACTCCAGCCTGGGCGACAGAGCTAGATTCTGTCTCAACAAACAACAACAACAAAGTCTCAATCCGTCACCAAAGCTGGAGTAGTGTTGCAGTCATGGCTCACTGCAGCTTCCATCTCCCAGGCTCAAGCAATCCTCTTGCCTCAGCCCCCCAAGTAGCTGGGACTACAGGCACTGTGCCACCACACCCACCTAATTCTTGTTTTTGTAGAGATGGAGTTTCACTATGTTGTCCCAGCTGGTCTTAAACTCCTGGGCTCAAGTGATCCACCCGCCTCAGCCTCCCTAAGTGCTAGATTACAGGCATCAGCCACAGCATGCGGCCCATTTTAACCACTTTAAAGTATTCAGTTTAGTGGCATCGTGTCCATTCATGACATTGCGCAACCATCACTACTGTCTAGTTGTGTAGTCTGATGTTGGGTTTGTCTTTCCTAGTGCTCAGATTAGGAAAAGCCAGTGGGAGGCCTGGCTTAGCACGGCCTTTGGAAACGGCTCTTACCCCAGCAGCAGTGGGTTTTTCAAAGCTCCAGGTTCAAAGCCTCCCAAGAGGACAAGGAAGTAATTCGGGAGGCCAGGGGCCTGCCCACACCTGCTCAGTGTTCATTCTAGGTCCCACATCTCTGCCTCTCTCCCTCAAACTCACCTCCACCCACACCTTTTGGGTTTCAAGGTGTGGTGTTTTGTTTTGTTTTTTTAAAGACGGGATCTCACTCTGTTGCCCACACTGAAGTGCAGTGGTGTGATCACAGCTCACTGCAGCCTCAACTTCCTGGGCTCAAGTGATCCTCCCACCTCAGCCTCCCAAGTAGCTGGGTCTACAGGCACATGCCACCATACTTGGCTCAATTCTCCCATTTAAAGCACACAACTCAGCCAGTGTGGTGGCTCACGCCTGTAATCCCAGCACTTTGGGAGGCCGAGGTGGGCAGATCAACTGAGGCCAGGAGTTCAAGACCAGCCTGGCCAACATGGTGAAAACCCGTCTCTACTAAAAGTACAAAAAAATTAGCTGGGCTTGGTGGTGGGCGCCTATAATCCCAGCTACTCAGGAGGCTGAAGCAGGAGAATTGCTTGAACCTGGGAGGTGGAGGTTACAGTGAGCCGAGATTGGGCCACTTCACTACAGCTTGGGCGACAGAGTGAGACTCCATCTCCATCTCAAAAAATACGTAATTAAATTAAAATAAAGCGTACGACTCAATGGTTTTTAAGATAGTCATGGAGTTTGGCAATCATTACCACAACCAATTTCATAATATCCTCACTGCAAACAGAAATCCCATACCTAGTAAACAATCACTTCTGGTGCCTCTGACCCTAGTCCTTGGCCACCACTGATCTGCTTTCTGTCTTTATGGATGTGTCTATTCTGGACATTTCACACAAATGGAATGGTTCAGTAGATGGCCTTTTTGTCTGGCTTCTTTCACTCAGCATGACGGTTTTGGGGCTCAGCCATGTAACGTGAAATCGGGCGTCATTCCTTTCTGTAGCTGAATAATGCACTGAAAGGATAGACCACTTTCTGTGTGGCCATTTATCTCTTGATGGACAGTTAAATGTACTTTTAATAGAATTTTCTTAGAGTTAAACTAAGTCACAGTTGACTGGCTGGCACACCGTGTTTTATGAAAACGTAATCATTTATGCTTTTAGACTTGGCCCATTTTCTTCTCATATTTTGAAACCAATGATTCTACCTCCCTTTCCCCAAGCTCAAGCATTTTCCTTTTTTTTGTTTTTGAGATGGAGTTTTGCTCTTGTGGCCCAGGCTGGAGTGTAATGGCACAACCTCGGCTCACTGCAACCACCACCTCCCTAGTTCAAAGCGGTTCTCCTGCCTCAGCCTCCCAAGTAGCTGGGACTACAGGCATGTGCCACCATGCCTGGCTAATTTTTTGTATTTTTAATAGAGACAGGGTTTCACTATGTTGGCCAGGCTGGTCTTGAACTCCTGGCCTCAGGTGATCCACCCTCCTCGGCCTCCCAAAGTGCTGGGATTACAGGCATGAGCCACTGCGTCTGGGCCCTAGCTCAAGCATTTTCTCTAGCAGGGTTCAGGAGCCCTGTCCCATAGGGATGAAGACCTAAAAGACCCTTCAGTTCACAGCTGCTTGGGGACTGTGATGAGTTCTGGGGTGGCTGCTAAATGCTGTGAGGAAAAGCATCTTGGGGGGTGCTGACTTGGAGGAGCCAGTGGGGAAATGAGATACACAGGCAGAAGATTTTCAGCACATCACAGAGACCTCACTCAGAGAAAGGAACAGTTATTGTGGTAGGAAATCGTGGAAGCAGTTTACAAAGGAGAGATTTCCTGGGATCTCAAATAATAGATGGCATTGTTGTTAGGATTGTCAGGCACTAGGCAAAGCATTCCTTGTATGTTGACTCATTCAATCAATTCCTCCTGCAAAATCCCTGCAAGGTGAACTAGGTCATCCCATGGTACAGATGAGGAAACAGAGACACAGAGAGGTTAAGACACTTGCCTTAAGTCACACAGCTCAGTAGGATTTTAATCCCATCTGGCTCCCAGAGGCCCTGCTCTGTTAGCTCTGGCAGCTTTAGTCAGAGACTCAAGTCTCTGACCATAGGCCTGAATTCCTCCCCAGTTCAAAGCCAGGAGCCCTTGCAACCCTCAATGCAATGGTTTCCTCATCAATGCAGCAATGTCAGTCACAGGGGATACTGGCTACAAACGCAGATTCCCAGGTCCATTCCAGGACAGGACAATCAGACTCCCTAGGGTGGGGCTCTCCCTCCAGGCCATTCTGGTGACCAGCTGGGTTTGCATTGCCCCAGCCTACCCGAGTCTGCCTGGGAAGGGTCCCTGTACTTCTGGCCTTACTTTGTGTCTACATTGTCACAGGCCCAAAACCCAGAGTGTGGGGACATAGGACTCAATTCACAAAGACTCAGACCCTCCTATACAAGCCACCCACCATAGATCCAGCATCTCACCTCCTGTTCCTCTCACCAGAGTTGTGCTTCTACCTGGAGGGAATTTACGGAGCTGGGTTTGGGTTTGCCAGTGACTGGGAATCCAGGTTCCAGTCAGTGTGAGTTCAGCTGGAGTAATGATTGAAGCCCATCAGGCTCAGGTCAGAGTCACCAGAGTTCAGAATCCCTTTCGGTGGGCGCAGTGGCTCACGCCTTTACTCCCAGCACTTTGGGAGGCTGAGGTGGAAGGATTGTTTGAGCCCAGGAGTTCGAGACCAGCCTGAGGAACACAGGGAGACCTTGTCTCTACAAAAATAAAAGCTGGGTGTGGTGGTGCACACCTGTAGTCCCAACTACTCAGGAGGCTGAGGCAGGAGGATTTCTTGAGCCCAGGAGGCTGAAGCTGCAGTGAGCTGTGATCATGCCACGGCACTGCAGCCTGGGTGACAGAGCAAGACTGTTTCCAAAAAAAAAAAAAGGCAGCCTTTTCATTTGTGTATTAGCTTGTTCTCATACTGCTATAAAGAAATACCTGAGACTGTGTAGTTTACAAAGAAAAAAGAGGGTTAATTGGTTCACAGTTCAGGAAGCGCGGTACCATCTGCCTCTAAGGAGGCTTCAGGGAGCTTTCACGCATGGCAGAGGGCAAAGCTGGAACAGGCGTCTTACATGGCAGGTGCGGGACCAAGAGAGAGGCATGGCGGAGGTGCCATAAACAGCCAGATCCCTCTACTCCATTAATCCTTCCCTTTCCCTTAAACAGCCAGATCCCTCTGCTCTGCCTATTAATTAATTAATCCCTCCCTTTCCCTTACCACCCCCACCCCACCAACCACAAAACCGCTGATATTTTTACTGTCTCCAGTTTCGCCTTTTCCAGAATGTCCCAGAGTTGGAATCCTACAGTGTTTCTTCAGTTCTTTTCAGAATGAAGAAGTTTTTTTGTTTTTGTTTTTTTGAGACAGGATCTCACCCTGTCACCCAGGCTGCAGTGCAACCTCCACCTCCCGGGTTCAGGCGATTCTCCTGCCTCAACTTCCCAAGTAGCTGGGATTACAGATGCCTGCCACCATGCATGGCTAATTTTTATATTTTTAGTAGAGATGGGGTTTCACCATGTTGGCCAGGCTGGTCTCGAACTCCTGACCTCAAGTGATTCACCAGCCTCAGCCTTCCAAAGTGCTGGGATTCTAGGACTGAGCCACCACACCCGGCCTGAAGCTTTCTTTTTAAACTACCAAAAGATATTTTGCAGAGCTAGGGTAAGCGGCTTAGAAAGCCATGGATACCTCACGGTAGAGAAGTAACCAGCAGGGGGCAATGAGCTCCTCTTGCCTTGCCTTCATGAAGCACTCACTACTGCCGCCTTATGAACAAGAGGCCGGGCTAGGTGGCTCACGCCTGTAATCCCAGCACTTTGGGAGGCTGAAGCAAGTGAATCACTTGAGGTCAACAGTTCGAGACCAGCCTGGCCAACATGGTGAAACCCTGTCTCTACCAAAAAACGCAAAAATTAGCCAGGTGTTGGTGGCACATGCCTATAATCCCAGCTACTCGGGAGGTTGAAGCAGAAGAATCACTTGAACCCAGGAGGTGCAGGCTGCTGACAGCCAATATCACACCACTGATAAAGAAATGCAAATTAAAGCTACAAAACTCAGACTGGGTGCGGTGGCTCACACCTGTAATCCCAGCACTTTGGGAGGCCATGGCAGGCGGATCACTACTTGGAGACTGAGGCAGGAGAATTGCTTCAACTTGGGAGGTGGAGGTTGTAGTGAGCTGTGATCGTACCACAGCACTTCAACCTGGAGACAGATCAAAACTCCACCTCAAAAAAAAAGAAAAAAAAAGAGGAAGAAATTTTTAAAATCAAGTGAAAAGGCTCTGAAGCCTGGATGAAATAATTGGCAACTAGTGGAGAAAGAGGACACGGGCTCTCAGGGAAAAGAAAGAGGAAACAGCATGTTGAGGTTTCGCAGGTTAAAGGCAAATGGCAGATCACTTCACATTTGGAGTGTGTGAAACACAAGCAGTTTAATCTTTTCAAGGGCAAAGACCATCTTCCCTTTTGTATTGCTCATAAGACCTTCACATTGTGGCCATAAAAATGCTGGCTGGGTGGGGAAGGGGAAGCACATTTTCTCCATTCTGGCAATTCCCTTTCTAGAAATTAACCCAAGCCGAGCACAGTGGCTCACGCCTGTAATCTTAGCACTTTGGGAGGCGAAGGCAGGCGGATCACCCAAGGTCTCGAGTTCAAGACCAGCCTGGCCAACATGGTGAAACCCTGTCTCTACTAAAAACACAAAAATTAGCCGGGCGTGGTGGCAGGTGCCTGTAATCCCAGCTACTCCGGAGGCTGAGGCAGGAGAATCACTTGAACCTGGGACGGGGAGGTTGTAGTGAACCAAGATCGCACAGCCTGGGTGACAGTGCAAGACTGTCCAAAAAAAAAAGAAAGAAAAAAAGAAGTTAACCCTGCAGGTCTTCACACACAAGTAGAAACTAAAAACATATTCAGAACCAACACATAAGTGGGAGCTAGAGAGCAGAGTTTGTGTGCTTCACAAACTCCGTTTTACAATTTTAAAAAATGAAACACTCATCCTTGCACTGCTTTTGGGTGGGGGATACAGTGACACAATCACGGCTCACGACAGCCTTGAACTCCTAGGTTCAAGCAATCCTCCCACTTCAGCCTCCCAAGTAACTGGGACCACAGGTATCCACCACCATGCTTGGCTACTTTTAAAAAAATTTTCTAGAGAGATGGGGCTCTCAATATGTTGCCCAGGCTGGTCTGGAACTCCTGGCCTCAAGTGATCCTCCCGCCTCAGCATCCCAAAGTGCTGGGATTACAGGCAGGAGCCCCCATGACTGGTCATTCTTTCATTGCTTCTCAGTACAATATTCTGGGGACAAAGTGAAAGTTCTCCTTGCTCTGTCTGGTACTGGGAGGTCTCTCATGAGCTGTACTCTCCTGGAGTTATTCATTTTCCTTAGAAAACCCAGATGAGACCACAGGCCCTTTGGGGTTAGCTCAACATCTTTTCCCGAGATTAAGGATCTAACTGAATGGACCACGTGCCTTGAGGTATCAGAGGGGACCCTTCGGCTGGGCGCGGTGGCTCACGCCCGTAATCCTAACAATTTGGGAAACTAAGGCAGGCAGATTACCTGAGGTCAGGAGTTCGAGATCATCCTGGGCAACATGGAAAAACCCTGTCTCTACTAAAATACAAAAAAAAAAAAAATCAGCCAGGCGTGGCAGCGTGTGCCTTGGCAGTCCCAGCTACTTGGGAGGCTGAGGCAGGAGAATTGCTTAAAGCTGGGAGGTGGAGGTTGCAGTGAGCTGAGATCAAACCACTGCACTCCAACCTGAGCAAAAGAGACTCTGTCTCCAAAAAAAAAAAAAAAAAATCACCCAGGCGTGGCAGCGTGCACCTGTACTCCCAGCTACTTGGGAGGCTGAGGCAGGAGAATTGCTTAAAGCTGGGAGGTGGAGGTTGCAGTGAACTGAGATCGAACCACTACACTCCATCAAGCCTGAGCAAAAGAGTTAGATTCCGTCTCCAAAAAAAAAAAAAAAAAGTGAGGGGCAACCCCTCACACGTGCCTGAGCTCCATGGAGCTAGGAGAGTCTGAATGACCAACAGTCAGAGCATCGGGGATGTCAGGGCTGGAGATCCCAGACTTTTCCCACCCACTGCCCACTCTGTGGCTTTGACTGTGGCTCAGAGAGGAGGAGGACATACCCAGTATGCGGCAGCTGGAAGAGCTGAGGCAAGACAGAACCGCAACCTGGGGCCTCAGACCTTGTCCCAGCACCTCTTGAAGGCCTGTTAGAGGAACACGTGCTAGCAGCAGCTGGTGGACCTCGGTGCCTGCCTTCTGGTCAGAGTCTCACTCAGTAGCATCTGGGACTGGAGTTACCTGCTAGTCCCATCACCTGAGTCTGGTTCTATTCTCCCCCACTGTGGACAGCTCCAGGGTCATTCTATACTAAGCACTATGCTGTAAAAAGTTAACCTTGGCTGGGCATGGTGGCTCACACCTGTAATCCTAGCACTTTGGGAGGCTGAGGCAGGTGGATCACTTGAGGTCAAGAGTTTGAGACCAGCCTCTGCAACTGCGAAACTCCATCTCTACTAAAATACAAAAGTTAGCCTAGCATCATGGCATTCACCTGTAATCCCAGCTACTTGGGAGGCTGAGGCAGGAGAATCGCTTGAACCCGGGTGGAGGTTGCAAAGAGCGGAGATTGCACCACCGCACTGTAGCCTGGGTGACAGAGGGAGACTCTGTCTCAAAAAAAAAAAAAAAGTTAACCTTGTCCCGCTCCTGGAAGGAAACTCCAGGCCCTTGGAATGTGCTGCCTGATAGGAATACAGTGTCTTTGTTTACCTGGGGGCCTAGGACCACGCCAGCTAGTCTCTGCTAATGACATGATTTATGGCGGGGGGTTTGGGTCAGGTGATATCAGCATGACCTCTGGAGGGGCTGGAGACTGAGGTCAACTATGGGCCACTGGCCATGACCGATGGCCAATAAAAACACAAGAGTCTGGTGAGCTTCCTTGGTTGGCAATGCCCTGTGCACATTGCCACATCCTGTGGCTGGAAGAAATAAGTACCGTCCACAGGGAGAGGACATCTGGGAGCTTGTGCCGGGCCTCCCTGCCCTGTGCGTCTTTTCCCTTTACTGATTTTACTATCTTTCCCTGTAATCAACAGCAACCATGAGTGCAATGGCTTTTCTGAGGTCTGTGAGTCCTAGGACACCATAGAGGCTGAGAATGATCTCGGGCCCCTCCCAAAATGCAAACATCTACTGTATGCCAGTCAGTGTTCACTGCAGATACAACACCAGGCAGACGAAAGCCCTGCTCTCAAGGAGCTGACTTTCTAGTGCAGGGAGACAGATCAGAAGCAAGACAAATAGGCTGAGTGTGGTAGCTCAGCAATTTGGGAGGCCGAGGTGAGAGGATGAGGAGTTTGAGATCAGACTGGGCAACATAGTGAGATGCCGTCTCTATGAATAAGAAAAAAAAAAAAGATGACAAATAAGTTTATCTTTCAGGAGCAGACTTATAGGGGGCCAGGAAACCCCTTGGGACACGAGCTTGGCACCTATGAGCCAGTCTCCATTAGGACCAGGTCATGTTCAGCTTTCATAAGCAGGAGTGGAACAAGTCAAGCAAGTGACACTCAATTTTGCAAGCAGCAGCCACCTATGTCCCCTTCTCATCATGGACTGCCGGGTGTAGGTGTCAGTATTAGCATACCCGGCTCAGGTGAGGATGAGCTGGTGGTTACCTCTGTGTCATTTGAAAGCCACCACGTTTCTTTCACAGGCGGACCATGGGGGCTGCCTCCTGCCCAGGAAATAAAACACGTAGTTTATGAGTGCAAACAAGAAAAAAGTTCAAGCACAAAAACGATACAAAATGTCTCCGGGAGGGTTGACAGGTTAGCTGAGGAATCCCAGCTTGGAACCTGGGACCGGTAACTTCACCTGTCAGAATTTCAGTTTGTCTGTAAAATGGGAGCGGATGTTCATCTTACAGAATCGTTGTGAAATTCAATGACAGAATGTGCCCCACCCATGGCAGGCACTCAACACAGCACTCGCTGCTGCTCTGCGATGGGGTTATCTACAGTCATTGGTCATGATCCTCCTGGCATCCAGAAGCCTATTCACTCATTTACCTTTACTGTTTACAGGTTGACATCGTTTCACAATCAAAGATCGAGTCCCAATTCCTGTGGCTGTCAGGAGTTCAGCTGAGCTGGAAGAGGGCGGGCTGAGCTGTCAGGTGTCAAAGCAATAAGCCAAAAAGCACAGCGTTACGCCCGCGATCACTCACCGTGATGGTACAAGCAGGAGGCTAAAACCGGAGAAAGCACCAACTGCCCTTCTCCCGTTTCCCCACTGAACAGAGCATCGGCTGAGGATCTGGTGTATCATCCAGATATGGGGGAACCGGGCAAAAGGCTCCTGGCAGTTTTATGGACCTGGGTTGGGGGCAAGAGATGGGGCTAGGAGTGGAAAAGTACTGAGTAGCAAGCCAGGGTGGAGAAAAGGGTCCCCTTTTTCCTCCTTCTGGCCCATAAGAGGCCCCTGAAGAAGACCCCTGCCGAATGCCTCAGATAAGGAGACCTAGGAAGGCAGGCAGTAGGGCTCGAAGTGCAGACATGCATCAGAGCAGAGCCGTGGGGCCTGAGACCGCGATGCAACCCCCTCCAGAGGCCACATGGCACTGGCTGCGCCCCAAGTCTGGTGTGGGGAGGGCAGCTCCCCCTAAGGCCTGCCAGGTAAAGCCTTTAGAATTGCCTGTGGTCAGGCATGAAAAAAAAAAATAATCACATGTGGGTTTTTTGAGACAGAGTCTCGCTCTGTCACTCAGGCTAGAGTGCAGTGGCTCAATCTCGGCTCACCGCAACCTCCGCCTTTCAGGTTCCAGCGATTCTCCTGCCTCAGCTTCCCAAGTAACTGGGACTACAGGTGTGTGACACCACTCCCAGCTAATTTTTGTACTTTTTAGTAGAGATGTGGTTTCACCACATTGGCCAGGCTGGTCTCGAACTCCTGACCTTGTGATTCGCCCGCCTCGGCCTCTCAAAGTGCTGAAATTGCAGGTGCGAGCCACATCTGGCCACATGTGGGTTTTTAACCAGGGGTCACGCTCCTCTGCCGTGTTATCTGGGGCCTGAATCATTGAGACGGTGCATTCCTGTTACCTGGCCCAGGAGTGGGGCGTCCACACATTGGGCGTGCCCAGGACAGCCCCAAATCTGCTACCTGGCCTACTCATTAACAGCTGCCCTTTCGTCTTTGACATGTGCTACCTAGGCTTACCCTAATAATTTTTAATATAGAAGACGACTGTCAATCATTTTACTGAAAAATGGCACAGTGGTTTTTTTTTTTTTTTAAATGGCTGGTACAATGAGTAGCAATGATACAGCCACAGACTTTTTAACGATAAAAAGATAACCATCAACAGATAAGCAAAATGTGGTCTATGCACACAATGGACTACTATCTGGCCATAAAAAGGAATGGAGCAATGACGCCTGCCACAGCATGGGTGGCCCTTGAAAACATTATGCCACATAAAAGCCAGGCATCGGCTGGGCGCAGTGGCTTACACCTGTAATCCCAACACTTAGGGAGGCTGAGGCAGGTGGATCACAAGTTCAGGAGTTTGAGACCAGCCTGGCCAACATGGTGAAACCCCGTCTCTACTAAAAGTACAAAAAAAAAAAAAAAAATAGCTGGGCGTGGTGGCGCGCACCTGTAATCCCAGCTACTCAGAAGGCTGAGGCAGAAGAATTGCTTGAACCTGGGAGGCGGAGGTTACAGTGAGCCAAGATAGCGCCACTGCACTCCAGCCTGGGCAACAGACCAAGACCCTGTCTCAAAAAAAAAAAAAAAAAAAAAGGCCAGGCACAAAAGACCACATATGCTGTGATTCCATTTACATGCCATGTACAGAATGGGCAAATCTATAGAGCTGGAGAGTTGATCAATTAATTGCCAGGGGCTGGGAGTGGCAGGGAGGGAAGATTGAGGGTTGACAACTAAAGGGTACGGGATTTTTGGTTTTGTTTTGAGACCGTGTCTCACTCTGTCGCCCAAGCTGGAAAGCAGTGGCATGATCTCAGCTCACTGCAATCTCCGCCTCCCAGGTTCAAACCATTCGCCCGCCTCAACCTCCCGAGTAGCTGGGATTACAGGCACCTGCCATCATGCCCGGCCCATTTTTGTATTTTTGTAGAGACAAGATTTCACCATGTTGGCCAGGAACTCCTGACCTCAGGTGATCTGCCCAGCTCGGCCTCCCAAAGTACTGGGATTACGGGCATGAACCACCACTCCTGGCCCAGGGTTTCTTTTTGAGGTAAAGAAAATGCTCAAGTTGATTGTGGTAATGGTTGCACAACTTTGTGACTATCCTAAAAAATAAACCATTAAATTGTATGCTTTAAAACTTTGTTTTAGAGACAGGGTCTTCCTCCTGTTGCCCAGGCTGGAGTGCAGCAGTTCAATCACAGCTCACTGCAGCCTCAACCTCCCTGAGGCTCAAGCAATCCTGCCTCAGCTTCCTCAGTAGCTGGGACTGCAGGCACACACCATCATGCTCAGCTACAATTTTTTTTTTCTTTTTTAAGAGACCGGGTCTCACCTTGTTGCCCAGGTTGGTCTTCAACTTGTGGCCTCCACCAACCCTCCCACCTCCACCTGCCAAAGTGCTGGATTACAGGTGTGGGCCACCACACCCGGCTGAATTTTACACTTTAAATGAGTGAATTGTGTGATATGTAGATAACATCTCAGTAAAGCTACCACCAAAGAAGCCAAAAAGTTCTTACCTCAAAGCCCTGTGTGAGTGGCTGTTTTAGAGCAGAGTCTACGGTGAGGTCGGAAAACTTCTCTCTGCATTAGGAGGTCTGCCTCTCCCAACACTTTTCCCCCTATTTCTTGGCTACTCAGAGATTCACCAGCCCCTTCACCTGGGGCTCAGCTCTGTCATTGACCCCTGCTTCCATTCCCCACATCCTCCAAACAGAAATACACCTGCCCAGGATCGCATGCACCCCAGCTGCGAGGGCCTCCGTGGTAATGAGCCCTCATGTGAAGACGACAGGCCCATGCCCAGTCCCTTCCTGCCCTTGCTTCCAGGGAATGGGCCCTGTTAACCATGCCCCCGAGCGGGACACACACACAGCCCTAGATCTGTAGACACAAGACTCACTCCAATGATGGCATTCTCAGCTCAGGGAGGGAGGCAGCCCCCAGGGCCCACAGGTGGAAGGAATGTGGAGGCTTTCGAATGACCTGCAAAGGTGGCTCCCGGCCCCATCTTCACCTGAGCCAGATGTGTGAATACAGATGCCCGCCCCTGGCAGCAGACGGTGGAAAGGAGACACAGGGGGCTGATGCTTGCAAAGTTGAGTGTCACTTCTTGGCTTGTTCCACTCCTACGTATCAAAGCTAACCACAGCCTGGTGCTCACTGAGACCTGTGTCTTGAGGGTTTCCTAGTTTACCCACAAGCTTGCTCCGGTGGGCTGCAAGGCAAACGCACCTGAACGCAATAATCTGCGCACATCCTTAGGATGACCTGGATGGCAGACGCACCTGAAGGTGTGTCCCAGCTACGGAATCCGGGAGTGGCCAACCTAGAGATTTGTTTCCTGTCTATGAGAAACATCTGAGCCCCTGGCCCATCCTATGAAACACAAGCCCTCCAACGGATTGAGACTCTGAGTTTTAGGGTACATGAAGGTTGCCAGGTGGAGGTCGTTAAGGGGAGGGTGCTAAGTGAAAATGCTGAATAAACTGCATGCTGTTTGCAAGTGGCTGCAGTTTTCCTCTCCAGCCCACCACCACCTGCACTCTCTCCCCTGTATCTAAGTCCCTAATCAAACCCCATGTCTCCTTTGCTGGCTCTGCATTTCTTCTTCAGCCTCTTGAATTGGTTGCCTCCCTAGTGAAACTAATAGGGTTTCAGCACAACATAGGCCAAAACAGCAAGCCCCTAGCATATTCCAGTATGTTCTGGAATGTTCCAGCAGGTACTGTCGTCTCCCCCAGACCTGTCCATTTCCTAAAACAGACTTTTAGCGCTGGAAGAATCAGCCTACCTTTTCTTGGAAAGGAGAGCAACTCGGTGTGGGAAGCTCAAATGACTTGTCCCAGCCCCGCAGCAGGTTGCAAGTGGCTCAGTCATGGTTCTTGATGAATCAAATGCTTTCACTTTACTTTCTTCCCTAATTCAACAAGCATGTACTGTACACTTTAACCCAACATTGTACTGGTTCCAAAGATGTTGATACTGAGGTCCTGTCCTCATATTCTACCATTTGCTTTATAAGGATTATTTAATTATATGTTACAGTCTTTTTTTTTTTTTTTTTCCCGAGACGGAGTCTCGTTCTTGTTGCCCAGGCTGGAATGCAATGGTGTGATCTCAGCTCACCACAACCTCTGCCTCCCAGGTTCAAGCAATTCTCCTGCCTCAGGTTCAAGCAAGTCTCCTGAGTAGTTGCGATTACAGCGTGTGCCACCACGCCTGGCAAATTTTGTATTTTTAGTAGAGATGGAGTTTCTCCACACTGGCCAGGCTGGTCTTGAACTCCTGACCTCAGGTGATCCGCCTGCCTCAGCCTCCCAAAGTGCTGGGATTACAGGCGTGAACCATCCTGCCCGGCCATTATATTACAGTCTTAACACACTTGTTAATGGTTACTACCTCACTGAAACCTCCATTCTGATTTATGCTGCATTCACAGTTCACTCCATCCTCATTTTACCAGTTGTCACATGAAACGATACAAATTGGCATATTCTCTTTGATTGAGGTGAGATTCACCTAGTACAATTAAACAATTTTACAGTGACCAGTTCAGTGGCATCAGTACATCCACCTTGTTGTAAAACTGCTACGTCTATCTAGTTGCAAAACATTTTCTTTTTCTTTCTTTTTTTTTTTTTTTTTTTTTTTTTTTTTTTGAGACAGGGTCTCACTCTGTCATCCAGGCTGGAATGCAGTGGCGCAATTATGGCTCACTGCAGCCTTGACTTCCCAGGCTCAAGCGATCCTCCCACCTCAGCCTCCCTAGTAGCTGGGACTACAGCTGCCTGCCATTACACCAATCTAATTTTTTTCATATGTCTTTGTAGAGATAGGGTTTCACCATGTGGCCCAGGCTGGTCTCAAACTCCTAGGCTCAAGCGGCCCTCCTGCCTCAACCTCCCAAAGTATTGGGATTACAGGCACGAGCCACCATGCCTGGCCTGCAAAACATTTTCCTCACTCCCAAAGGAGACCCCAGATTCATGAAGCAGTGACTTTCCATCCTTCCCTCTTCCCAGCCCCTGACAATCACCAATTTGTCATCTGTATCTATGGATCACCTATTCTGCATATTTCATATAAACGGAATCATATAACAGGTGACCTTTTCTGTCTGGCTTCTTTCCCATGGCATAACGTTCCCGAGGCTCATCCACACTGTGGTATATGTTACTGCTGCATTCCTTTTTATGGAAATTGGCGTATTTTAACCATGTTTGGGTCAGTGAGAGACACCCGATCCCCAAACACAGGCAATGTTTCCTTTGACCCAAGCACTTTGCCCAGGTGTTCTCAATGGGGTGATTTGATTTTGTTCCTCCAGAGACATTTAGTGATGTCTGGAGTTTTTCGGGCTTTTTTTTTTTTTTTTTTTTTTTTTTTTTTGAGACAGTTTTGCTTTTTCGCCCAAGCTGGAGTGCAGTGGCACGATCTCGGCTCATCGCAACCTCTGCCCCCTGGTTCAAGTGATTCTCCTTCGTTCAGCCTCCCGAGTAGCTGGAATTGCAGTCGCTTGCCACTACGCCCAGATAATTTTTGTATTTTTAGTAGAGATGGGGTTTCACCATGTTGGCCTGGCTGGTCTCGAACTCCTGACCTCAGGTGATCCACCTGCCTTGGCCTCCCAAAGTGCTGGGATTACAGGAGTGAGCCACCGCGCCCGGCCTGGAGTATTAATATTTTTTATTGTCACAACTGAGGACTGCTACTGGCATCTATCTCTGGGTAGAGGCCAGGGATGCTGCTAAACATCCTCCAATGCACAGGATGGACTCAGAACAAGGAACGATCTGGCCCAAGGTCAAGTACCAAGGTCAAGAACCCTCATTTCAGTTCCTTCTCTCTGGCTGATCTGATCCCAGGCCACATGGAACAGCATTTCTCAACCTTGCCTGCCCTTAGGAAACACCTAGGCACTCCTTCTTTCTCATTCTCTTTCTTTCTCTTTCTCATTCTCTTTCTTTCTCTTTCTCATTCTCTTTCTTTCCTGCTCTCTCTTTTACTCTTTTTGAAGAGATGAGGTCTCCCTATGTTGCCCAGGCAGGAGTGCAGTAGCACAGTCATAGCTCACTGCAGCCTCTAACTTCTAGGCTCAAGCAATCCTCCCACCTCAGTCTCCCAAGTGGCTGGGACTACAGACACCCTGCCTTTTCTTAAAAATGCAGATTCCTGGGCCCCCTCCCAAGCCTTCTGAATCTGAATCTCCAGGCATGTAGCTTGGGAATCTGTATTTTTAACAAGCCCAAGGTGAATTTTAGGACCAGAAGAAGTTGCTCTGTTATGAATTGCGTGGCAGCCGTGTGTAAATCACACTCATTCCACGCCTCCATTCTTTTACTTGTAAAATGATAGTGTTTTTCCTTTTTATCTAGAAGAGTTCTTGGCAGGATTGGTGGACGCAGTAGTTGAGGAAGCATTTATATGCAAGATCAGGTTATCATAATATGCAAAGCAAGCGTAACATGATGACGTTTTAGTTTAAATTCCCCAAGAGCAAGGAGCCGGACTCTCCTATTTGCTGCTGTATCCTGGGAACATGTTACACACCCAATAAGCACTTACTGAATGAACAGAGGCCCTAGGGACCACAGCATCAGTGATGGAGCCTCACACACTCACACCAACCCCCAAGCCAGGTCAGTGTCCTGGGGCCACGCTGCAGCCGCAGGCTGATCGGGGCAGCGTTAGCACGTCAGTGGGCTACTTCCTCCATAAAAATGTATTTGAACATGTATTTTATGACTGTGTTGGTATAAAGAGAAATATAATCCAGGCTGGATTCATTATTATATGCAGGCATTTTTCCCTCTTATGAAAACAATGATACAATTAAAGGCTTCTTGTGGCCCCAGTATGGCTGTGCCCCGGGACAGGTCGGCACTGATGCCTCGTGGCATCTTGAGAGTTCCTAATCCAGTTGATCTGGGGCATGGCCTGGGCATGGAGCCTTTTAAATTCTCCCCCAGGGGATTGTTTTTTCATTTTTTTTTTTTTTTTTTTTTAGAGCAAGGGCCTCACTCTGTTGCTCAGGCCAGAGTGCAGTGGTGCGATCACGGCTTACTGCAGCCTTGAACTCCTGGGTTCAAGTCATCCTCCTACCTCAGCCTCCGGAGCAGCTGGGACCACAGGCACACCCCACCATGCCCAGCTAATATTTATTTATTTATTTATTTAGAGACAGAGTTTTGCTCTTGTTGCCCAGGCTGGAGTTCAATGGTGCAATGTCAGCTCACTGCAACCTCTGCCTCCTGGGTTCAAGCCATTCTCCTGCCTCAGCCTCCTGAGTAGATGGGATTACAGGCCTGTGCCACCACACCTGGCTAATTTTGTATTTTAGTAGAGACAGGGTTTCTCCATGTTGGTCAGGCTGGTCTCGAATTCCCGACCTTAGGCGATCCACCCGCCTTGGCCTCCCAAACTGCTGGGATTACTGGCGTGAGCCACCATGCTCAAACTTAATTTTTATTTTTGTAGAGACGAGGTCTCACTATGTTGCCCAGACTGGTCTTTAATTCCGGGGCTCCAGCAATCATCCTGCCTTAGCCTCCCCAAAGTGCTGGGATTACAGGCATGAGCCACCACACCCAGCCTCCCCCAGGGGATTCTAATGTACAGCTGTAGAGTCTGATGACAGTGGCCCTGGCCCTGTTTTACAAGATTCAGTAAGAATCTTTCCCATCTGGAATCATCCACCAGCAGCCGGACACAGCCGTGACTGACAAGGTCAGGAGGCCAGGCATGGTCCCCAACACTGTATAACAACAGAAGGAACAATCGTTCCTACCCTTTAGTCCCTGAGATCAGCGAGGCAACAGTCATTTATCTTCCCCCCTGGGCGTGGTTGGCCTGAAAGTCCTTGCAGGGCTCCTGGAGTACTGAAGGCTTCCAGGCCAGCGCAGCTCCAGGCAGCTCAGCCCCTTCCCCTTACGCTCCACACACCCAGAGACACATGCACATGTGGATGCACATACACACGGGGCCAGACACTCACAGACAGCTACGGAGACACCCGGAGCCCAGCTCACACACATGACAGACACCTAGACCCTCCAACAAACACCCACAGACACACCCACATATATACAGACACACTCCTACATATCCCCCACACACACAGCCCCCAACACACACACACACACACACACACACACACACCCCTATAGAAACACCCAGACCACCACCTCTCACATATACACATGTGGACACTATCTGGTCACTGATAAAGGCCTGAATTGATTTAAGACTTTTAGGCCGGGCGCGGAGGCTCAAGCCTGTAATCCCAGCACTTTGGGAGGCCGAGACAGGTGGATCACGAGGTCAGGAGATCGAGACCATCCTGGCTAACACGGTAAAACCCTGTCTCTACTAAAAAAAAACAAAAAACTAGCCAGGCGAGGTGGCGGGCGCCTGTAGTCCCAGCTACTCGGGAGGCTGAGGCAGGAGAATGGCGTAAAACCGGGAGGCGGAGCTTGCAGTGAGCTGAGATCCGGCCACTGCACTCCAGCCTGGGCGACAGAGCAAGACTCCGTCTCAAAAAAAAAAAAAACAGACTTTAAGACAGAAGGCAGGCAGAACATAAAATCAGGAGGCCATTTAGTTAGACAAACAGCTAATGCAGGGAGAGGCAAACCAATGCAAGCACAAAGAAAGACCTTCAGTGAAAACAGGAAGGCCAAGCACGGTGGCTCATGCCTGTAATCCCAGCACTTTGGGAGGCCAAGGCAGGAGGATCACTTAAGCCCAGGAGTTTGAGACCAGTCTGGGCAATACAGAAGACCCCAACTCTACAAAAAATTTTAAAATTAGCTGAGTGTAGTGGCGTGTGCTTGTAATCCCAGCTACTCAGGAGGCTGAGGCAAGCAGATGGCTTGAACCCAGGACTTCGAGACCAGCCTGGGCAACATAGTGAGACACCGTCTCCACAAAAAATAAGCCAGGCATGGTGACATGCACTTGTAGTCCCAGCTACTTGGGAGGCTGAGGCAGGAGGATTGCTTGAACCCGGGAGGTGGAGGTTGCAGGGAGCTGAGATCACGCCACTGTGCTCCAGCCTGGGTGTCAGAGTGAGACTTGGTCTTAATCAATTAATCAATGAACCATACAGGTAGAATTACCCTATAACCCAGCAATTGCATTCCTAGGTATACACCCAAAGGAACTGAAAACATGTCTGTAAACATATGCCTGTAAACAAATGTTCTCAGCGGCATTATTCACAATAGCCAAAAGGTAGAAATAACACAGACGTTCATCGAAGGATGAGTGGATTAACCAATTGTGGTCTATCCACACAATGGAGTATATTCATCCACAAGAAGGAATGAACCGCTGGTCCACGTCACCATGTGGATGAACCTTGAAAACATGATGTTCAGCAAAAGATGCCAGATGCAAAGATCACGTATTCTACGATTCCATTGATATAGTATACCCACTATAGGTAAATCCAGACAGAATGCAGACTGATGGGTGCCAGGGGTTGTGGGGAGGAGGGAATGGGGAGTGACTGTTAATGGGTTTGGGGCATTATTTTGGGCTGACGAAAATGTTTTGGAACTAGGTAGAAGTGATGGTTACACAGTACTGTAAATGCACTAAAAGCCACCTGATTACGTACTTTAACACTAGGTGAATTTTAGACAGAAAGAAGGAAGGAGGGAAGAGGAAAGAGGAAGAAATGTTGGCGGGGCAGCGCTAAGCCCACTGTTCACTCTTCCTAGGCAGGGTCGCGCTTTCCACCCCAATGCCTGCGACAGAGCAGGAGTTAATCAATAATAAACAACGTGAAATCCACAGACACCAACCAGAGGCTTCCAGATGTTACCCTTCACACTTACTTTACACCGTGACCCCTCCCCCAAACACACACACCTATATATCCAAAAGTTTTACAGATAATACTCAGATCTATTATGAGTAATGCACTGTGACTTTTGATGAACCCATTAAATTGATTTTGCACATTTGGGAAACAGGCCAAGATCACTTAAGAGGCACTGCAGTACTAAGAGCTTTAAGAATACTTAAATGCTGAGGCCAGGCATGGTGGCTCACTTCTGTAATCCTAGCACTTTGGGAAGCCGAGGCAGGCACATCACTTGAGGTCAGGAGTTTGAGACCAGCCTGGCCAACATGACGAAACCCCGTCTCTACTAAAAATACAAAAATTAGCGAGGCAGGAGGGAGCGCACCTGTAGTGCAAGCTACTCAGGAGGCTGAGGCATGAGAATCACTTAAGCCCTGGAGGTGGAGGTTGCAGTGAGCCGAGATTGTGCCATTGCACTCCAGCCTGGGCAAAAGAGTGAGGCTCCATCTCAAAAGAAAAAAAGAAAAGAAAAAAAAGGAACAGAAAGGGAAAGAGAAGGAGAAAAGGTAATTAATTGAGAGAACATCTTTTTAATACTGCAGAGAGCAGTTACAAGGTGGTTAGTACATGGTTACGTGCACTAGACTCTATACTTGGTGGTGAGCTATTCATTTATTTTTTCATTTTAATCTGAGCTCCAGAATCTTATTTAAAATTTAGATTAAAAAAAAATGCCAGGCGCGGTGGCTCATTCCTGTAGTAATCCCAGCACTTTGGGAGGCTGAAGTGGGCAGGTCAGGAGTTCAAGACCAGCCTGGTTAACATGGTGAAGCCCCATCTCCACTAAATATACAAAAAGTAGCTGGGCACGGTGGCAGGTTCCTGTAATCCCAGCTACTCGGGAGGCAGAGGCAGGAGAATCGCTTGAACCCGGGAAGTGGAGGCTGCAGTGAGCTGAGATCATGCCATTGCACTCTAGTCTGAGTGACAGAGCAAGACTCCCTCTCAAAAAAATAAAAAGCGAAACTACTCTTAATGTCTCTTTCATGGCCCCTGGTAGATCTACTTTCAATTCACTCATGTGCCTGCAAAAAACAGGTGACTCATTGTAAACATTTCAGTCATACAGGAAGGAGAGGACCGACGAACCAAAAGGCAAATCAGAATTCTGCAAGTAAAATTCCAACGTCTAGATTTACTCCTAACAGAAATCCTGAGCCCAGAAAGTCAGAGAAGGATTTTTAACATCCCAAACACGTTAGACTCTCACTGGAGAGAAAACTGAGGCCAAATGGTGTGAGTATATGAAGCCCTGTTTATAAATAGTTCAGTATCCAACAGAAGTGTTCTCGTTAGCAACTGGGAAGCCAGTTGTCCCAGAGAAAAAATCTTCACGGGTAACGCTGTGGTCAGCAAGGAATCCATCATATGCTTTAGTCTGGCTTCAAGAGATGCAGTAGCTGAATAATTTCATTAAAACACAAACCAACACTTCTTAGAAGGCCACCTCGCCTAGATGGACATAACAGAATATAAGATAAATAGCCACTTTTGGTTTCAGATTGGTAAAATTCCTCTTTGCGGTCCAAGCAGGCAGGTATAAAGCCCTTTCATTAATTGAATGTGAACCAGTGTTTGCAAGAGACTCTCAAGTCCCCATCAAACAGCGGCAGAACAAAAGAGCGTTTTAATTTGATATGTAAGTCCATACTTTGAACAGTAAAATGGAATATCCAATGAACGCTTCGTACTCCAGGCATCTGACATGAAAGTTTCGCGTAATACATGTTTTTACTGATCCTGAAATAGGGCTCTTGTTTTGAAGACTTTGCATGTGTAATTAATAATAGCTTGAGATCATGTATATGCCACCATCTGAGCCAAACTGCTAAATATGCATGGCCCCAAAACTACACAATCAAGATCTGGAAAGCAGCAATTTTTCAAGACTGTAATTTAGGGTTTAAATGACAATGTAAGCCACACCAAGATGACATTATTTCCTTGCATCTAGCAAAATGAAGCTATATCATCAGGTAGCAAAGGAGGGGGGAAGGCGGCATCCATACTCCTGACATGTTACAATACCCTCCTTTTAGCATCTCACAAAGCATGTTTTGTTCAGAGAATGAATGAGGACAGCTCTCTTCTGTGCATTTTATTAAAACTTGAAAGCTATGGCTTGCCGCCATCAACGACGCCTATTGGGTTCCAAAAGCCTCATGTTCAAATCTGACTCGTTAGCAAATCCACCCAAATCAACATCGCTCATCTAGACATTGCAGGATATTCAGCAAGTCTGACGTTTTTAATCGGGAAGGATTTTCTACCGTTACTGAGCAAATAAAGGTTCTTTGTAGCAATGGCTGGAAACGCAACATGAGCCCTTTCTTCACACCAAAAGAACTCATAAATAGTTCACCGGGTGAACCAAAGACTTTATTTTTCAAAAGCAGGTAACACCAAAGTACTATGTGGTATCCGTATTCATTGCAAAAATGATAATTACTGGAATTTTCCAAACGTCAAATGAAGTAAGGGGGATCCATGGTTACCACTATCATTTTCAACCAATATACAGATGTTCGCTCAAGGTCTAGGTTTTATTTTTACATAGTAGTATTCACATGAGTTCCCTAAGCTGAATTATTGTCAAATCGAGGACTCTTGAAGGTCGAGCCCAGCTTTGTCTTGACTTCAAAGATGACACAGCAGCCAACCTAGAATCCTGGCTTGCTGCTTGAGTCCTGGAAATCATGTCTTCTGATGTTTTACAACAAGCCACGTCTCTGAAAACTAAAATCAGACTTCAGATTCCTCTGAAACAGCTCTGGTTCCCAAGTGTTCCGCACCATGGTACCCAGACATGCTCAAAATGTGCTTTCCCTTATCTTCCAAAACCCACCACCAGGAACCCAAAAGGGACCCCACTTTGGGAGTTCCATGATGAAGGTGTTTAAGAACCACATGAACCCCAAGTAAAGGCAGCGGATGAAATTATCCATTTCTTTTCCTTTTCTTTTTTTAAGTGAGACTACACTGGCAAATGGGAAAATGACACCGATCATATGATTAGAGAAAATGGTTTTATAAATCCTCCTCTTGAAATTATGTTCAGGCCCCACACGGTAGCTCATGCCTGCAATCCCAGCACTTCGGGAGGCCAAAGCAGAAGGATCTCTTGAGCCCAGGAGTTCGAGACCAGCCTGGGCAACACAGTAAGACCCCGTCTCTGTTTTGTTTTGTTTTTTTTTTAAAGAAAGAAATTCTGTTCAAAAGCATTTCAGACCAAAAGGAGGTCATAAAAACTGTTCATATAATTACCCTATGAGAAAAAAATCCCTGTATGGAAAGGGGCACTGATGATCTGGCACAGAGAAACAAGGGGACACAGGGCAGTGATAAAATCCAGCCCTGGTATTCTAGGATGCATTTATGACCTCATGGATATGTCTGTACTGCGTGTTAATAGCCCCTCTTTTTACTTAAAAAAAAAAAAATTGGGAAATTAAAGTGAATCTGTGTGCTAATGAAGTCTGAAGTTACAGATTCTAAAAGCTAAGCCTGTAAAGTCTATAAGGCAAGATCTTTATCATCAGGGATGGGAACAGATGGATAAGATAATGGTAGGCACTAAAGGCTGGTTCAGCTGAGCTCTGAGCAGAACAGCCTCAAAAATAAGGCAACTGTGGCTTCTCAGTTTGAGACTGCCACCAGAAAGGCCCACGGAGGCAGGAAAAAAGAGCCACTGATGGCAGATCACTGGAAGATACTCGGAGAGGGCAATGATCACAGTTAGATGGGAGGACTCAGGGTCACAGGGAGGCAGGAAACCGTTGAACTGACACTCAAGGGGAATGTCTTTGCAAGTCCTATGCACGACTCCAAGCAGCAATTTTTGGGGTTTGGAGGTTTGTTAGTTTTGCGACATTTCCCCCCAGAAGAAGACATGAAGGTGGGCCCCCTGGAGAGGTGAGACCACCAGGGCAGAACCTCCACCAGGTGTGAAGCTTGATGAGAGGTGGAAAGGACTTCCTGCGGCACCCGGCTCCCTCCACGTCTGGCTGAGTCCTACAAACGCTTGTAGGTGCCCAGGAGAGCTCTGCAGTTGGGACAGTAATGGTCCACGTCCTGCAGGGCGTCCACGCAGAAGGGGATGAAGCAGCAGCCCGCTACGCACCTGGGAGGGGAGAGAGACACGTGGAGCACGTTACTGACCACAATAGGATGGACACTGGCTGCCAAAAACATGTTCATGTCCTTCTTTGTAAAAAGGGTCTTTGCCAGTATAATTAGGAATTTTGAGATGGGAATTTTGAGATGGGAGGTGGACCCCCAAAACCCCCCAAAACCCAATGACCTTAGAAGAAGAGGACAGGACACACAGAGATTCAGAGAGGGCAGAAGGGCATGTGAAGACAGAGGCAGAGGCTGGAACGATGAGGCCATAAGCCAAGGAACACCTGGAGCTACCAGAAGCTGGAGGAGGCAAAAAAACATTCTGCCCTGAAGCCTTAGGAGGAAGCGTGGCCCTGCTGACATTTTGGGTTTTTTTTTTTTTGGTTTGTTTGTTTGTTTGTTTGTTTTGAGACGGAGTCTTGCTCTGTTGCCCAGGGTTCAAGCAATTCTCCCTCCTCCTGGGTTCAAGCAATTCTCCTCGCCTCAGCCTCCTGAGTAGCTGGGACTGCAGGCGCATGCCACCACGCCCAGCTAAGTTATGTATTTTTAGGAGAGATGAGGTTTCACCATGTTGGCCAGGCTGGTCTCAAACTCCTGACCTCAAGTGATCCACCTGCCTTGGCCTCCCCAAGTGCTGGGATTATAGGCGAGAGCCACCACACCCGGCTCCTGCTGACATTTTGATTTTGCACTTCTGGCCCCTAGAATTGTGAGAGTCAATATCTGTTGTTTTAAACACTAGGTGTGTTGTAATTCGTGATGGCACCCCCAGGAAATTAACATGCCAGCCAACGCCAAGGCTCCTCCTAAGGACAGACCCCCTTTGAGCATGATTTTCAAATCTTGAGTCATTTGGGAATCTTTCAAAGTCTTAGATGGGCTTGGTGAACTTTTTTTTGCAAAGGGCCAGATAGTAGATCTTTTAGTCTTTTTGTTGCTGTTCTTTGTTTGTGTTTGTACAGATGGGGTCTTGCTATGTTGTGCAGGCTGGTCTTGAACTGCTGGCCTCAAGTGATCCTTCCACCTCCGCCTCCCAAAGTGCTGAGATTACAAGTGGAAGCCACCACACACCCGGCCAGATACTTTCATCCTGATGAGCCATGGAGTCTCTGTTGCCACTACTCAACTCTGCCCTTGCAACGAGAAGACAGCCACAGAGAATCCAAAAACCAATAGGCGTGGCTATGTTCCTGTGAAACTGCAAACAGGCGCCTGGCTCCAGGGCCGTTTTGCCAACCCCTGTCTTACTGATCTCTTTCCCATATACACAGGCTGCTTCTTACAGCAACCAAGTAGACTTCCCCAAATAACAACTCTTAACCTACATAATCCACCATTGGCACACACAGGCAGGAACGTCAGACAGCCTGACAACCAACGTTTGTCAAAAACGTGGTGAAAACTCAGCCTTTTACGGGAAGACGCTGGTTTACATAAGGCAAAATTTGGAAACATTCTGATGAGGAAATTATCTCATGAAAGAAATTTCCTCCTATTGCCTAAGCTTTCCAGAGCTCAAATAAGAGCAGTCAGTCCGTTCAGCAGGAGTCCTAACCTATGGCTTACAGGTGCAGGCACGGCTCCAGGCAGCACACACATATATTTTATCCTCGGCAGCCCCTGAGGTGGGCCTTATTGCCCCGCCCCCCCGTCTATAGATGAGGAACCGAAGCACAGAGAGGTAAAGTCATTTGCCCATGGCCACACAGCTAGTGAGAGGCAGGATTTGAACCCACTCTACCATGTTTAAGGAAGGAACAAAGGGAGGGAAACAAAGGCTGCCTCAGTTTGTAAAGCCAGATTGGCAGAGGCCAATACTCAGTGTAAGTTTCTATTCCTCTATAATTCCAGCACTTTGGGAGGTCAAGGCGGGAGGATTGCTTGGGTCTAGGAGTTTAAGACCAGCCTGGGCAGCATAGTAAAACCCCCGCTTCCACACACACACACACAAAAAAAATTTTAAACTAGCTGGGTATGGTGGCACACACCTGTGGTCCCAGATACTCAGGAGGCTGAGGTGGGAGGATTGCATGAGCCCAGGAGGTCAAAGCTGCAGAGAGCTACGATCGTACCACTGCACTCCCGCCTGGGCAACACAGCAAGACTCAGTCTCACACAAAACAAAACAAGGAAGTTTCTATTCTGTCCTTTCCCTGATTTCAAAGATAAAAATTTGTTTTAATACAAATATCCAAAGGCAATGGACTCTTTTTTTTTTTTTTTTTTTTTTTTTTTTTTTTTTTAGCATTTTCTGCCCATGGAATGAAAACAACAGCAGAGTCCTGTGGGCAAGAGGGGGAATCAGGTGCCCAGAAAGCTGTTTTGTCTCCTTCCTTCCTTATTTAACACATGACCTCGAGGAAGTTAACTACACTCTCCGGGACTCTGAGCCTCTTACTGAAGTTAGGAAGAGAAATATTGTTCCTTTTCAACCTCAAGTCACCAAAGGACAATGTGGAGGAATGTGTTGGTTGCATGAGGCTCCTGAAACTCACAAACATCGGTTCCTTCAAGGAAAAGAATGGAGCCCCTTGGGGTTTTCTGAGTGGCTCAAGTGGCCAGGAATAAGGAAGCTACTTTTACCTGCTTGGTGGGAAACAAAAAATTGATTGTGTTTCCTCAGATTTTTCTCCCAGAACAGAAACTATTATCTCTTTAAACATAATACCCTGGGTGCAGACATAAATATTTACATAATTCCCGCGCATGGGCAACGGGAAAAATACTTTGGGTCATAAAAGGATAAGAAGTTTTGAAGCGATTCCTATGAAGAATTTTAATGTACAGATTGTTTAAAGCTTCCCTCGGGCTCCAGCAAACATTATTATTTAGGTCATGAAATTCTAGAAGAAAAGGAACCCCTGAGGGTATTGCCCTACACACAGCTGGAAGCAGCTGTGAAGCTTGTCCCCACGCGCAGATAAGCAAGAAGAAAAGACAGAAGACCAATTTCTGGGGACTGATAGAGCAGTAGGGATGACTTGGCCTCCCAGGGGGTATTTTTGGTCAGAAGTGGGGAGCGTAGTGCTCCTGGCATCAAGCGAGTGGGGGCCAGGGATGCTATTCAATATCCTACAATGCACAGGACACCCCCTACAATCAAGAAATGTCTTGGGCCAGGCATGGTGACCCATGCCTGTAATCCCAGCACTTTGGCAGGCTGAGGCGGGCAGATCACCTGAGGTCAGGAGTTCGAGACCAGCCTGGCCAACATGGTGAGACCCTATCTCTACTAAAAATACAAAATATTAGCCGGGCGTGGCGGTGCACACTTGTAATCCCAGCTACTAGGGAGGCTGAGGCAGGACAATCGCTTGAACCCGGGGAGCAGAGGTTACAGTGAGCCGGGATCACGCCACTGCACTCCAGCCTGGGCAACAGAGTGAGAATCCGTCACAAAAAAAGAAAGAACTATGTTAGGCCAGGCACGGTGGCTCACACCTGTAATCCCAGCACTTTGGGAGGCCGAGGCGTGCAGATCACCTAAGGTCAGGAGTTTGAGGCCAGCCTGGCCAAGATGGTGAAACCCCGACTCTACTAAAAATAAGCTGGGCGTGGTTGTGTACCCCTATAATCCCAGCTACGCAGGAGGCTGAGGCAGGAGAATCGTTTGAACCTGAGCAGTGGGGGTTGCAGGGAGCCGAGACTGCCCCACTGTACTCCAGCCTGGGTGACAGAGTGAGACTCCATCTCAAAAAAAACCAACACAAATGTCTGGCCTGAATGCCAAGCATGGTGCGCTTGAGAACCCACCCCGCCGCCAGCACCCGGAGAGAAGGGCAGGAGGGCTTGGGGCCAAGTGGGAGGCAGACTCACCCCAGCAGGCACAGGCTCCCGCAGGACAGCCAGGTCAGGGCACCGGCATTATAGGACAGCTGACTCACGATCATCTTGTTGCAGGAGGGACAACACATTTGAACAGGGCGGTCCAGAAAGGAGATGGGGTGCTGCACATAGACCGTCTGCACGGTAACTGATGAAAGGGAGAGGGACAAACACAGGCTGCTCAGGAAACAAGGCCAATAGCATTCACAACAGGACAAAGAGAGGAACGCAGGGATGCCAGCAAATACTATAATTGTACATCCGTGTTCATAGCATGCGTTCGTCATTTGGCTACCTATGAGAGCCAAAAGGGGAAGGAACACAAGTGTCCATTGATGGACCAATGAATTAACACAGCGAGGTTTCTCCATCCACCAGAATATGATTCAGCCTCAAAAAACAGGAGGACCGGGCGCAGTGGCTCATGTCTATAATCCCAACACTTTGGGAGGCCGAGGTGGGAGGATTGCTTGAGCCTAGGAGTTCGAGATCAGCCTAGGCAACATGACAAGACCTCATCTCTACAAAAAACTATAAAAATTAGCCCGGCGTGGTGGTGCATGCCTGTAGTCCCAGCTACTCAGGAGGCTGAGGTGAGTCAAGGGGATCACTTGAGTCTGAGACATTGAGGCTGCAGTCAATCATGACTGCGCCACTGCACTCCAGTCTGGGCAACAAAGTGAGATTCAGTCTCAAAAATAAATAAATAAATCTTAACCAGCCTCACACTGTGCCTAGCAGCCCTTGATAAACAATCCACTCTTTTTACACAGACCCTTTGATAAACTCTGACACCCAATGATAAGGGTAGAGTTTACCAAGCCAGGAAATGCAGGTCAACTCTGTAAGACAATAAGCTCGTGAACTGTGTTGATACAAGAAATGAAAATATGAAATAATGCTCGGAAGAAAAAGCTATGTGAAACCATGTTTGAACATTCACAAGAATCAGAAGAGAATCCATGCCGGGTGCAGTGGCTCACACCTGTAATCCCAGCAAATCCCTTGGCTTTGGGAGGCCGAGGCGGGTGAATCACCAGAGGTCAGGAGACCAGCCTGGCCAACATGGTGAAACCCTGTTTCAAAAGACAAAAATTAGCCAGGCATGGTGGCACGCGCCTGTAGTCCCAGCTACTTGGGAGGCTGAGGCAGGAGAATCATTTGAACCCGGGAGACAGAGGTTGCAGTGAGCTGAGATCACGCCACTGCACTCCAGCTTGGGCAACAGAACAAACTCTATCTCAAAAAAAAAAAGAGAATCCAGGGTGATGACAATCATTAAGCACTTCAGTTGTTAAGCTCATATTTTTGTCAAAGCAACTTCCTTCTGTTCCTTTTTACGTTGTTAGAATGCCATTTATGTAACAAATGGATTAGGAGAATATTACTACCTAGAGTTAACTGAACTTAGTAATACTCACAGATAAGACCCTCCTTCCAGAAAAGTAGTATTGAATCATACTTGAGCACTTACGTGAAATTTTTTTTTTGAGGAGGGGCCAGAGTCTTGTTCTGTTGCCCAGGCTGGAGTGCAGGGGTATAATCATAGCTCACTGGAACATCAACCTCCTGGGCTCAAGCAATCCTCCCACCTCTGCCTCTCAAGTAGCTGGGACTACAGGTGCAAGCCATCATACTCGACTAATTTTATTTTCATAGAGACAATGTCTCACTATGTCACTCAGGCTGATCTGGAACTCCTGGCCTCAGGTGATCCTCCTGCCTCCGTAGCTAGGATTACAGGCACAAGCCACCACACCCAGTTCATACATTTTATTAAGTGTTTTTGGGGTTCAAAAATAAGTTATTTGGGCCAGGCTCTGTGGCTCATGCTGATAATTCTGACACTTTGGGAGGCCAAGGGAGGTGGGAAGATCGTTTAAGCTCAGGAGTTAAAGATCAGCCTGGTAACACAGTGAGATCCCATTTCTACAAAAATTTAAAAACTAGCCAGGTGTGGTGGTGTATGCCTGTAGTCTCAGCTATTCCAGAGACTGAGGTGGGAGGATCACTTGAGCCCAGGAGGCCCAGGTTATAGCGAGCCATGACTGCACCACTGCACTCCAGCCTGGGCAACATGGTAAGACCCTGTCTCAAAAAAAAAAAAAAAAAAAAAAAAAAAAGAAACTATGGATCACAGGATGGTCTAAGAATCCAGCTCAAGCGGTCAAAATAACTTGAACACAACAATAAGAATTCACTTTTATCGAATGAGTACTCTGTATTTGGCACACAGAACTTCCTTTCATGTTAACAACCCACTGATATTTGTAAACAGGTACTGGATGAAACCTGTTTTACAAATGGGGAAGCTGAGGCACAAGGAGGTTATGTGAACCCAGGTGGTCTGATTCACGGGTCCCCTCTCTGAGCTAAAGATTTCTTCCAGAACTGCCTGTGATACTGAAGCAGTGACATACCAGGGCACATTTGGGCGGAAGGAAGCACCCAAGGACAGGGACCATCTGGTTGCTCAAAAGCAGAAGAGCAACTTGCGTTGAGGGTGAGCTGGTATGAAAACACAATCACACACTGCTCAGGACAGTTTCTTCTCCCTGTTCCTACCTCAGCCCTGGCCTCAGGGCAGAAGTTCTGCATCAGACCTTAGGAGGAAGGGTGGGGGCCCTTAAGACACAAACTCCCATTCTCAGAAGAAAGTTGGTTGTGCCTCCGTGAGACGTGCCAAATGATTCGTATATGATGGTCATGGGAAGATCCTAAACCATACTTCATTATAGAAAAGCCATGAGCCTCACCAACATGGAATCTAAAAGACTGTGTGTGGCCAGGCGCGGTGGCTCCTGCCTGTAATCCCAGCACTTTGGGAGGCCGAGGCCGGGGGATCACAAGGTCAGGAAATTGAGACCATCCTGGCGAACACGGTGAAACCCCGTCTCTACTAAAAATACAAAAAAATTAGCCGGGCGTGATGGCGGGTGCCTGTAGTCCCAGCTTCTAGGGAGGCTGAGGCAGGAGAACGGCGTGAACCCGGGAGGTGGCAGAGCTTGCAGTGAGCGGAGATTGCGCCACTGCACTCCAGCCTGGGCGACAGAGCAAGACTCTGTCTCAAAAAAAAAAAAAAAAAAAAAAAAAAAAAAACACTGTGTGTGGAATTTCAAGGTAAGGGGGTAAAACTGGAACATACTGGCACTTCACTTAGACTCTTTGGCAGAGTCACTTCGGTCACTCTCCTGATTCCCACTCTCCTGACTCCCAGGGTGGAGGGCCAAGGAATGGTAAGGGAGGCCTAGGAGGCCACACGTACTTGGATTGTTATTGGGGATGGGCGCTGCCTGGGTAAAATACGAAGGAGGATTCATGCCCTTCCCATCAGGCCCTGTCACAAGCCCCGTAGTTGGCCCAGGCATGGGAGCTGGAGGCGTGGGGTAATAACTGTTAACAGCCACTGTCTCTTCATAGGATGGAGGTGCAGATGGTGCTGAGGAAGGCCCAGTGGCCGCCTGGTAAGGTCCTGGAACCGACATTTTACCTAAAACAGAAACAGAACATAACAGATGAGAAATTCAATTGATCTCTCCCTCTCTCTTTTTCACCCAAGTCTTCAATTTTCTTTCTGGCAAACAAAAATTCTGAGAAAATGACTTCAATCCAGCTTTGTCCAAAACCCAGGAAGAGGGTTAATGTCCCTTCAAGACCCCAGAATTATTATCTTAATGGATTCCCTAAATAAAAATCAAAAAGTAAATAATTTCTACCAAAAATCACCAAAACCTGGAAAATCCCAAGTGGAAACATCAACCAAATACGAGTTACTTCTTCTCCATATCTTAAACCATTACCGGACAATGACCTATCTTCCATAGCTGATGTTTCTTCTTCTTTTTTTTTTTTTTTTTTTTGGTTTTTAAACCACTGTGGTTTTCTCTAACTGTTTCAGGTAACGGAAAGGATAAAGGCATTCAAAAACCAACCACAAACTATCGCATCGCAAATAGCAAAGGGGCCAGATGCCACAAAATGAACACTGTATGATACTATTTAAATAAAGGTCAGAAATAGGCAAAATGAATTCATGGGGCGGTTACTCTTGTACTCTTGGGAGAGGAAGAAGAATCTGAAAAGGGGCACGAGGGGGCCTTTGCAGGGGGCGGGTCCTGTTCTCGTTCTTCACCTGGGGGCTAGTTACAGAGATATGTTCAGTCTGTAAAAAGCTGAGTTGTACAATTAAAATGTATATACTTTTTAGTATGTGTGTTATAGTTTTTTGTTTTTTTTTTTTTTGAGACAAGATCTCACTCAGGCTAGAGTGCAGTGGTGCGATCTCAGCTCACTGCAGCCTCCACCACCCAGGCTCAGGTGATCTTCCTGCCTCAGCCTCCCAGGGACTACAGGCATGCGTCCCTGCGCTCAGCTAATGTCTTTATTTTTTGTAGAGACGGGAGGCTCACTTTATTGTCTAGGCTGGTCTTGAACTCCTGGGCACAAGTGATCCTCCTGCCTTGGCCTCCCAATGTGTTGGGATTAAAGGTGTGAGCCACTCTGCCCAGCCTGTGTGTTATAGCTTTTTAAGAAGGAAATACACATAGACTGCAGTTCCCATTTTGAAAAATGAGCACCAGAGCAGCCAGGCACACATTTTCTTTTGTGAGGGCAAAAAAAGGATTTCCCTCCAGCCCTGGCAGAGCTGCTGCTCGCCTAGAATTACACCCTGCACCCAGAGTGTGCTCCTGTCTGACGTTCCGTGCTCCAGCAGCCATGGGGCAGCTGGAGGCAGACACAGTGCTGTTCTTTGTGTGACTGTTTTTCTAACTGGGCAGGGTTCAGGCTGCCTTAGAAGAGCCATTCAAATCTGTCTCGGGAGAAATGGGAAACGAGGCTCCAGGGCAGCGAGCCACACAGCACAGGGCTCGGACAGGCCTGCCACCTCTCCCCTCTCCCTACACTGTCTGCCTCATTTTCTAGAACTCGTGGGAAGCCAAGGCAGCAATTAATCCCACTGCAGGGAGAAGGGTGGAGTCCTTCTCGGAAGCCCTGCCTCTAAACCAAGCCCCAAGGAGGAGACTTCTCTGGAGGAACCGAAGACAGGGTATTCACCTCAAAGTGGAAACAGAGACCAGGTGTGGTGGCTCACACCTGTAATCCCAGCACTTTGTGGGATCGAGGTGGCAGGATAGCCTGAGCCCAGGCAGGATCTCAAGACTAGCCTGGGCAACATGGTGAGACCCCCATCTCTAAAACAAAACAAAAGGGCTGGGTGCAGTGGCTCATGCCTGTAATCCCAGTACTTTGGGAGGTTGAGGCAGGAGGATCACTTGAGCCCAGGAATTCACGACCAGTCTGGGCAACATAGTGAGACCCTGTCTCTACAACGAATAAAAAAATTAGCCAGGTGTAGTGGCACACACGTGTAATCCCAGCTACTTAGGAGGCTCAGGCAGGAGGACTGCTTAATCCTGGGAGGTTGAGGCCTCAGTGAGCCATGATCACGCCACTGCACTCCAGCCTGGGCAACAGAGCGAGACCCTGTCTCAAAAACAAACAAAACAAAGTGGAATAGAGGCGCGGAGAGTGAACATGATAAAAAGAAAGTCAGTAAGTAAAGATGGGTTGGGGCTGCGTTCGAGAAAACTTTGAAGGTCTCTTGGAGAACACGTGTTCAAGACTTCATTCTATCATCAGAGCGTGCTGTTCAACAGAACCTTCTGTGATGACTGAAATGCTCTGTATCTGCTGCCCGATATAGCAGCCACCAGTCACGTAGGGCTGTTGGGTACCTAAAATGTGGTTTGTGGCCAGGCACAGGGGCTTATGACTGTAATCCCAGCACTTTGGGAGGTGGAGGCAGCTGGATTACTTGAGCCCAGGAGTTCAAGACCAGCCTAGACAACATAATGAGACCCTGTCTCTCCAAAATTTTAAAAATTAAAAAAATTAGACAGGCATGGTGGTGCACGCTTGTGATCTCAGCTACCCAGGAGGCTGAGGTAGGAGGATCACTTGAGCCTAGGAGGTGGAGGCTACAGTGAGCCATGATCATGCCACTGCACTTTAGCCTGGGGATAGAGCGACATTCTATCTCTAAAAGAAAAGAAGAATTGAGCTAGTGTGAGTGAGGAACTGAATTTTTTTTTTTTTTTTAGCTTTCTTTCATCTTTTTACTTCCCAATGAATTTTTGCTTGTATTTAAGTTTAAGCAATTTAAACTTAAAAACTAACAATTCAATTATTGGGAAGCTTTCATAGAAGTCTGGGACGACTTGGGCATGTGAATCTACTTTTTTTTTTTTTTTTTTGAGACGGAGTCTTGCTCTGTCACCCAGGCTGGAGTGCAGTGGCCGGATCTCAGCTCACTGCAAGCTCTGCCTCCCGGGTTCACGCCATTCTCCTGCCTCAGCCTCCCGGGTAGCTGGGACTACAGGCGCCTGCCACCTCGCCCGGCTAAGTTTTTGTATTTTTAGTAGAGACGGGGTTTCACTGTGTTACCCAGGATGGTCTCGATCTCCTGACCTCGTGATCCGCCCGTCTCGGCCTCCCAAAGTGCTGGGATTACAGGCTTGAGCCACCACGCCCGGCCTGAATCTACTTTTTCAATAGTAAATTTGATAACCACTGAATATAGATCAAAATGTTTTTTGATAAAAATTTAGCATTCAATTTGGGATAGAATGTCAATGTAAAAATACACCCTGGGTTTCAAAACTTAGTAGGAAAAAAACGAATGTAAAATATCTCATTAATAATTTCTTATGTTGATATATTAAAATGACCACAGCTTAGATATATGAAGTTAAGTGTATTGTTAATTTCACCTGTTTCTTTGTACCTTTCAAAATGTGGCTACTAGGCCGGGCATGGTGGCTTACACCTGTCATCCCAGCACTTTGGGAGGCTGAGGCAGGAGGATGGCTTGAGCCCAGGAGTTCTATATCAACCTGGGCAACATGGGGAGACACTGTCTCTACAAAAAAAAATTAAAAATTAGCCAGACATGGTGGTGCACCCCTGTGGTCCCAGCTACTTGGGAGGCTGAGATGAGAGAAACACGTAAGCCCAGGAGTTCAAGTGACCCATGACTGCGCCTGGGCAAGACTCTGTCTCAATCAGTCAATCAATCAATAAAAAAAGAGGCCAGACACGGTGGCTCACGCCTGTAATCCCAGCACTTCAGAAGGCCGAGGCGGGTGGATCACCTGAGGTCAGGAGTTTGAGACCAGCCTAGACAACATGGTGAAATCCCGTCTCTACTAAAAATACAAAAATTAGCCAGGCGTGGTATTGGGCGCCTGTAATCCCAGTTACTCAGGAGGCTGAGGCATGAGAATCGCTTGAACCTGGGAGACGGAGGTTGCAGTGAGCTGAGATCACGCCATTCCACTCCAGCCTGGGCAACAGAGTTAGACTCTGTCTCAAAAATAAATAAATAAATAAAATGTGGTGGCCAGGCGTGGTGGCTCATGCCTGTAATCCTGGCACTTTGGGAGGCTGAGACGAGTGGATCATTTGAGGTCGGGAGTTCGAGACCAGCCTGGCCAACATGGTGAAACCCCATCACTACTAAAAACAAAAAATTAGCCAGGTATGGTGGCGTACGCCTATAATCCCAGCAGTTAACCCGGGAGCCAGAGTTTGCAGTGAGCCGAGATCGTGCTACTGCACTCCAGCCCGGGCCACAGAGCGAGACTCCATCTCAAAAAAAAAAAAAAAGAAAAATGTAGCTACTAAAAAATATTAAATGACGTAATGAAGCTTGCTTTCTGCTCCTAATACACAGCAAAGCTATGAGCCATGGGAGTCACAGAAGGTTATAGAGAAGGGGAAAGGCCCAACCCCAGAAAAGACAGATGAGACAGAAGGTCTCTCAGAGGAGCAAGAAGCAAAGGAGAGAAAGCCACAGAAGCAGGAGGGCAGGGTGGGGGAGTAATGAGATCACAGGAGGCGTTTGTGAAAACAGGCTCGGGTTTAACACTGAGACTGACGGTGTAAAGTGGTTTGAGGCATGTTGCTAGTTTCCTCTGACATACAGGAATAGAAATGCAAAAGTCCCAGCTTGCCCCTAAAGTCAGCTGACCTCCCCTCCAGAGGCCCCCCGGGAACCCCTGATGTCTGCTTCTGGCCTTGTTGAAACTTCCAGCAAAGGGAACGACAGGGCACCCTGGGGCTCTGGAGTGACCTACATCCGGGTTGAACGTCGAGGACTCGCCATCACAGCCCCAGACCCACCTCCACAATTTATGATGAAAACTGACTCGTATAAAAACTTACAAGATGAGAAAAAGCCAGTGTGTACAGAAATCTTCAAGGAGCATGGTCGATCGTGATTGCCAACGGAATGCTTTGAGGGAAAACAAGGCCTGGGGCATCCTAAACCTCCAAGAGGCAATGGCTGAACTCGGCAGCAGCGCAATTCCTGCAAAAACCACGGCCTCTCCTCCCAAAGTCAGGAAATGGCATTTTTAAAGAGTCAACAAACAGGTGTGGGGGATGGGAGGATGGGAGCTTTCTTCTGATGACCCTTAAAGGATGGGTGGACCCCAGTTTCTCATTCTGGAAATTAAGGCTTTGGCCACTGTCTCTCCCCCTTTATTGAGACCATCTTTCATGTGGTCACATCTTATCTTCTGGGACTTTGAGACACTGCCTCTTTTGAGCATTGCTTTGAGATCAAACAGCCACACAAACACACTTATAATTCTGAAAAGAACAAGAGCAACAGGCCAGAATAGTAAAGAAGACTCATAACCGCTGGTTTGGAAGTTTTCTAAATAAATTCCACAGTCTTCCCTCTCTGAGGCCCCAAGGCCAGAAAATGCCACCAGGGTTAGTCCCATTTCGTTTTTCTTGTTTTGTGCCTTCGTTTCAATTTGGCTTATCTCCTGGGATAAGAGGCCCTCCCACCAACCATCCCTCTCCTCATCACCCCCCATCCCCTCCTTCTCACCCCCCCAACTATGAAACTCTTAGGAACAGCAATTAGTCCCCCTCACCCTAAACTCACACACATACTCTCCACAATGTCTTTAAGAGAGAAGGAAAGAGAGAGAAACAGGGTCTCCCTCTGTTACCCAGGCTGGAGTACAGTGGCACAATCATAGCTCACCACAGCCTGTAACTCGTAGACTCAAACAATCCTCCCGTCTCAGCCTCTGGAGTAGCTGGGACTACAGGTGTGTGTCACCATGCCTGGCTATAACCTTTTAATTTTTCTTAGAGACAGGGTCATGCTGTGCTGCCCAGGATGGTCACAAACTCCTGGGCTCAAGCGATCCTCATGCCTCAGCCTCTCAAAGTGCTGGGATTACAGGCGTGAGCCACCGTGCCCAGCCTCTCCACACTGTGAACCTGGGAGATGGAGGCTGCAGTGAGCCGAGATCGTGCCACTGCACTCCAGTCTGGGCGACTGAGCGACATTCCGTCTCAAAAAAAAAAAAAAGAAAAAGAAAAAGAAAAGAAATTCTGAACACTTTTTGAACAAAAGGCCCCGCGTTTCCATGCTGCACTGGAGCCCAGAAATTAACTAGCCAAATGTGACCGGTGGTGACAGAAAAGGAAAAGGAGGCATTCCTGATCCATGGAGAATTTGGAACTGACATGCCCAGCTGTGGAATCACTTTCACATCTATAAATATGCCACTTGGGATATCTTGGGGTCCCTTTCAGCCAAAAGTTTTCCTCACTCCAACTCTCAACAATTTGTTCAACGAAAGGGATTCTTGCCCAGGCATGGTGGATCACATCTGTAATCCCAGCGCTTTGGGAGGCCGAGATGGGCGGATCACTTAAGCCCAAGAGTTTGAGACCAGCCTGGGAAGCAAATTCAGACCGTGTCTCTACAAATGATACAAAAATCAGCCGGACGTGGTGGCAGGCGCCTGTGGCCCCGGCTACTCCGGAGGCTAAGGATCACTTGAGCCCAGGAGTTTGAGACTGCAATAAGCTATGATCACGCCACTGCTCTCCAGCCTGGGTGACAGAGTGAGACCCTGTCTCAAAACAAAAAGAAAAAAAAAAAGTAGAGTCACAAAATCACATATAAAAACAATCTTTCAAACAAATTTTTTAAATTAAAAAATATATATTAGCCAGACATGACTGCACGAACTTGTAGTCCCAGCTATTCAGGAAGCTGAGGTGGCAGGATTGCTCGAGCCTGGGAGTTCGAGGTTACGGTGAGGTGTGATCACACCACTGCACTCCAGCCTGGGTAACAGAGTGAGACCATATCTCTAAACAAAAAATTATAATAATAATTTTTTTTTTTTTAGCTTGCCAACACACCTGACTAATTTTTGTATTTTTTAGTAGAGACAGGGTTTCACCATGTTGGCCAGGTTAGTCTCAAACTCCCGACCTCAGGTGATCAGCCCGCCTTGGCCTCCCAGAGTGCTGGGATTATAGGTGTGAGCCACCGAGCCTGGCCAGAAATTTTTAAAAAACAGAAAAATCGGGAAAGGAAAATACACCCTCAGTGGAAGCAACACATCTGACACATTTGAACTCTGGAGGATCACCTTTCTTTCTGCCTCCCTAATACATGAAAGTGCGTTTACTGAGCACTTTCACGCCACATACTTGCGCCACATACTTGTGATGCGATGCAAAAAATATCTGCCAATGATGGGTTCCAATTCATTTTGTCACTGGGCACTTGGCAATTCAAAGTGACCTGCTTCTTAGTAAACAGGCAACAGAATTTTAATGATGGGCCCAGGGTGTAAAGCCACAAAGCTCAGCCTTCTCATATTGGGGAGAAAAACAATGAAAGGGGAGAGAGTTCAGAAATTCCCTGGAGGCAGAGTGGCCAAAGTTGCATATTTACTGCTTCAAGCCCTTAGCAACAGAGAAGAGGTTGGGGGGTGTTGAGGGGGAGGGGCTGCTTGTCAACCCAGAGAGCATCTGCATCTCAGTTTTGTTTGTGTTTTTGTTTGAGACAGAGTCTCACTCTGTTACCCAGGCTGGAGCGCAGTGGCATGATCTCAGCTCACTGCAACCTCTGCCTCCCAGGTTCAAACAATTCTCCTGCCTCAGCCTCCCGAGAAGCTGGGGTTACAGGCACGCGCCACTAAACCCAGCTAATTTTTTGTATTTTTACTAGAGACAAGGGTTTCACCATGTTGGCCAGGCCGCTCTCGAACTCCTGCCCTCAAGTGATCCACCCGCCTCAGCCTCCCAAAATGCTAGGCTTACAGGCGTGAACCACCGCGCCCGGCCTGTTTTGTTAATATCACTCTGTTAAAAGGGGAGGCAAAAAACCCAGGAACCCCCAGGGAGAAGCCACAGTGTCAGACCCAGCGATCATCCATACCCCGATGCATTGATCTGAAATCCTCGGGACGTAGAAATAAACTCCACGAGGGACCTCACTTTCAGCAACAGATCTGCTAATAAACAATTCAGCCTAAACAGAATTCTCTGGAATAGGCCAGTGGAAGCTGCTACTTCAGGCGCTCACAAGGTCCTGGGCGTCATCTTACTCCTTGTCTGTCCAAAGCAGGGGTTCATTCAATGTTTGCAGGTCAAAAGGGACAGTGTTCTGCCTCAAATCTTGAATCTTTTTTTTTTTTTTTTTTAATGAGGAGATCACAGGGAAGTGCAATGGATAAGCCTCACCCTGGGAAAACCACGTTCACGATTATGGTATCGCTCCTGCTAGCTAAGTATGACCTTGAATCCTAAACGCAAAGGAAAAGATCAGACTTCGGGAAGCCCGGGGTGGCCGGCCTAGCAGTTTTATCACTGATCATTTGGGCTCCAAGATAGCCCTGGAATGAACCTCGAAAGCACAAAGGCTACATCAAATGATTCCATCGACATGAAATGCCCAGAATAGGTGAATCCAGAGATACAGAGCACATCAGTGGTGACCAGGGATGGGTGTACAGCAGTGGGAGGAAATGGGTATGGGGTTCTTTTGGGGATGATGAAAATGTTCTGGAACCAGATGCAAGTTGATGGTTGCACAATGCTATGAACTTACTAAATGCCACTGAATTATCCTTTTTTTTTTTTTTTTTTTGGAGACAGAGTCTCCCTCTGTCGCTCAGGTACAGTGGCACGATCTTGGCTCACTGCAACCTCTGCCTCCCAGGCTCAAACAATTCTCCTGCCTCAGCCTCCCTAATAGTTGGGATTACAGGCGCCCACCACCACACCCAGCTAATTTTTGTATTTTTAGTAGAGATGGGGTTTCACCATGTTGACCAGGCTGGTCTAGAACTCCTGACCTCAAGTAATCCACCTGCCTCAGTCTCCCAAAGTGCTGGGACTACAGGCATGGGCTGCCATGCCTGGTCTTGAATTACTCACTTTTAAGTGGTTATCTTTGTGTGAGTTTCTCTTCAATAAAAAGCCGAGGCAGGCATGGGGCACGGAGAGATATTGCTGGAAATCTCTAATCTCACTATCCCAAGCCAAGGCCTTAAAACTCGAGCCTCTAAGTTGGCCGCTGGTCTTCGCTCAGTCCATCCCAGGCCCCTGTTTGTCTAAAATCAAGCCACGTGGGTCTTTCTGACAACCCTCATTGTGCTCTACACTAGTGTGACTCCCTGCTCCTGGTCTGCGGGGACTAAGAGGATTCCCAGGATGCACTGGTGCCCCTACCAACCACACAGTCTCTCGTGGCATCTCCCGCAAACCTGCCTTGCTTGGATGTTCCCAAACATGTCACAGGCATGCTCTTTTTTCTGTCTGCCTCCTTCCTGATGGGTCTGGCAAATTCTTCTCCACTTATCGTATCCCAGCTTGCGTGTCACCTCTTCCAAGAAGCCCCTCTCTGGCTTGCCCCCGGGCGAATTCATTCCTCCTGGAGCCTCTCTATATGGTGCAGAGGTCAAGGGCACAGACTCTGGAACCAGACCCCCTGGGTTCATCCAGGGGCCCCCATGCCCCAGGGCATGACTTTAGTGCCTCAGTTTTCCCATCTGTAAAATGGGCACACTGATAGTTTCTTCCTCAGAAGGTTCTGGAAAGGATGAAATGAATCCATTTGCAAAAAGGCCCCAGAGCAACGTGGAACACACAAGCACTCAGTACATGTCAGCTGTTACTAACTCATGTTTGTTTGCTGTACTTCTCATAAGGCATTTTCTTTACTTGTCTGTCTTTTTATCTGGTCCATAGACCGGATAGACTCATTCCTGCATAAGAGCAGGAATTGACACTAAAATCTGCATCCCAGCACCTAGAAAGGGGCCCAAAATGTTATGGGTGCTTCATACGGCGACCCACTGTCCTAGTCTCCCTTGGACAGAGGGGTTTTTCCCAGGATGCAGGACTTTTGGTGCTAAATCTAGGAAAGTCTCAGGCAAACTGGGACGAGCTGGTCACTCTGGTACTTCAACAGTTTGTAGAAAGCAATACCTAGGTATGAAAAAAGGACACCAAGATCCATCTGGAAAGGCATGAAGATTTGGGAGCAGGCCAGACGTGGTGGCTCATGTCTGAAATCCCAACACTTTGGGAGGCTAAGGCAGAAGGTTCGCTTGAGCTCAGAAGTTTGAGACTGGCCTGGGCAACATAGTGAGACCCCATTTCTACTAAAAATCAAAAAAATTAGCTGGGCGTGGCGGCACACGTCTATAGTCCCAGTTACTCGGAAGGCTGAGATAGAAGGATCCCTCGATCGCTTGAGCCCGGGACGTTGAGGCTGCAGTAAGCTATGTTGTCACCGCACATCAGCCTGGGGAACAGAGGAAGACCCCACCTCAGAAAAAAAAAAAAAAAAGATTTAGGAGTAGACATGAAAAAGCAGAAATGAATGGGAGGGGCTTACTCCAATAGCCCTAACATAGAATCTGAGAAAACAACGTTTGTAAGGGAAGATGTTCATGTAACGACAAGCCTCCACACAGATGGTCTCACATTTCAGCTCAAGGTGACATGAGGATTTATCGTGCAGATGCCAGCACATCACCAAATATGCTCAAGAACTGGAATCCTTCATTTCCTCCAGGATTCCTGGGGGCAGTGTATTGTTTCCTCTTTTTTTTTTTTTTTTTTTGAGACAGAGTCTGGCTCTGTCACCCGGGCTGGAGTGCAGTGGCCGGATCTCAGCTCACTGCAAGCTCCGCCAGCAGGTTCACGCCATTCTCCTGCCTCAGCCTCCCGAGTAGCTGGGACTACAGGCGCCCGCCACCTCGCCCGGCTAGTTTTTTGTATTTTTGTTTTTTTTTTAGTAGAGACGGGGTTTCACCATGTTAGCCAGGATGGTCTCGATCTCCTGACCTCGTGATCCGCCCGTCTCGGCCTCCCAAAGTGCTGGGATTACAGGCTTGAGCTACCGCGCCCGGCCTGTGTATTGTTTCTTAACAGGGGACCCTAGGATGTCCATGAAGGAGGGGATTAGGTCGGGATAAAACTGGGTGGACAGGCTGGGCGCAGTGGCTCACGCCTGTAATCCCAGCACTTTGGGAGGTCAAGGCGGGCGGATTACCCGAGGTCAGGAGTTCGAGACCAGCCTGGCCAACACGGCAAAACCCCGTCTCTACTAAAAGTACAAAAATTAGCCAGGTGTGGTGGCACACACCTGTAATCCCAGTTACTTGGAATGCTGAGGCAGAAGAACTGCTTAAGCCTGGGAGACAGAGGTTGCAGTAAGCTGAGATTGTGCCATTGCACTCCAGCCTGGGCAACAGAGCAAGACTCTGTCTCAAAACAACAACAACAACAACAAAACATGGGTGGACAGAGGTTGAAAGGGAAGTGTGGGGGCGTGTGCATATGGACAAGATGAAGTCAGAAAGAAAAACTGCCGCAGTCTCCAAACCTCAAGACTGGTTCATTTTTTTCTCCTTGGTGCAAGTTTACAGCACTGCTAGAATCATCACTCAGTGGAAGGGACCGCTTGCTTGGGCCAGCATCCATTCCAGTTCTTGTTCTGGCTAGGCAAGGATGTCAAGAGGGTAGTTCCAAGCTGGGAACGGTGGCTCACGCCTGTAATCCCAGCACTTTGGGAGGCCGAGGCGGGCGGATCACTTGAGGTCAGGAGTTCAAGACCAGCCTGGCCAACATGGTGAAACCTGGCTCTAATAAATATACAAAAATTAGCTGGGCGTGGTGGTGCACCCCTGTAATCCCAGCTATGTGGTTGGCTGAGGCAGGAGAAGTACTTCAACCCAGGAGGCGGAGGTTGCAGTGAGTTGAGATCGTGCCACTGTGTTGCAGCCTGGGCGACAGAACGATGTGCCCCCCCAGAAAAGAGGGTAGTTCCAGCAGGGCACAGTGGCTCACACCTGTAATCCCAGCACTGTGGGAGCCCGAGGCGGGAGGATGGCATGAGCCCAGGAGTTCGAGACCAACCTAGTAACACAATGACATCCCATCTCTACAAAAAAGATAAAAATTAGCCAGGAGTGGTGGTATGCACCTGCAGTCCCAGCTACTTAAGAAGCTCAGTGGGGAGGATCACCTGAGCCTGGGAGACAGAGGTTGCAGTGAGCCATGTTTGCACCACTGCACTCCAGCCTGGGCAACAGAGCAAGACCCTATCTCAAAAAAAAAAAAAAAGAGAGAGAGAGAGAGAGGGTAGTTCTTTCCACTGTATTATCCATTCAGAACCTTGAGTCATGAGCAGGCTCCCCAATGTCCCCACCCCATCAAACTCAGAAATACCTGTCACTCCACACTCATCACCTGGTCCTTGGGGTAGCCCTAAAGCCACTTGTTCAATGGGGACAAGGTGTCTTCCATTCCTCAGAAATGACACTGGCTTTCTTCATGGGTATTAAGCAGATTCTGAGCCTCTAACTTGCTGGCACCCCAAGATGTCACAACGTCAACAGCTCCAGCCAACAGGTGTGGAAAAGAAAGGCGACACAGAGTTGCCACCACGTAAGTGGCTCCACCTTCAGTGCTTGCTTGTGACACTGAAGGTACAGTCTTGTCTTTTTTTCTTTTTTTTTTTTTTGAGATGGAGTCTCATTCTTTTGCCCAGGCTGGAATGCAGTGCCACGACCTCAGCTCCCTGCAGCCTCCGCCTCCTGGGTTCAAGCGATGCTCCCGCCTCAGCTTCCTGAGTAGCTGGGACTACAGGCATGTGCCACCAAGCCCAGCTAATTTTTGTATTTTTAGTAGAGACGGGGTTTCACCATATTGGCCAAGCTGGTCTGGAACTCCTGACCTCAAGTGATCCACCCGCTTCAGCCTCCCAAAGTGCTGGGATTACAGGCATGAGCCACCGTGTCCAGCCTGACACCCATATCAAAGGAGTCTCAGGGCCTTTTTCCTCCCTGACCCCAACCCTTTCTGGTGAAATGGCCAACAGGCAGGCAGGGCCCAAAAGGGAAGGAGGGGTAGGATGGGTAGTGCCCAAGGCTGAGAACTGCCCTTGAGCAACCGAACAGGACGTGGAGGCTTCCTAGCAAAATCCCATCAGGAATTGGCCTGGTGGGGAAACTGAGGCCACTAAGCTCAGAGATGATACAGGCTGGACACCTCTGCCTGGTGCCCACGATTAATGTCTGTTTCTGAGAAGGAGTCTCACTCTGTTGCACAGACTGGAGTGCGGTGGCACCAACATAGCTCACCATAGGCTCAAACTCCTAGGCCCAAGTCATCCTCCCACCTCAGCCTCCCAAGTATCTGGAATTACAGGCACATGCCACCATGCCTGGCTAAGTTTTAATTTTTTTTGTAGAAATGAGGTCTTGCCATGTCGCTCAGGCTGGTCTCGAGCTCCTGGCCTCAAGTAATCCACTTGCCTTGGCCTCTCAAAGTGCTGGGATTAAACTAACATAATTTAAGACATGGAAATTTCAGAAACATCTCCACGTGTCCCCCTGTTATTTACAAGAGTCACAAAGTCACCCATAACTCAGGGACAGCAGGAATTGCGTGGATTACGGCCTAGCCAAAGGAAAACCCAACTGTTACTCAGCGTGAAGAGAAGACACAGATGACAGTGAACAGGCAGGGCGTGAAGAGGGAAATGAAAAGTGCTAAAAGAAAGGTAAGACAATGGGGCCAGGCGCGGCGGCTCACTCCTATAATCCCAGCACTTTGGGAGACCGAGGCGGGTGGATCACTTGAGGTCAAGAGTTCGAGACCAGCCTGACCAACATGGCAAAACTCCATCTTCACTAAAAATGTAAAAATTAGCCAGGTGTGGTGGTGCGTGCCTGTAATTCCAGCTACTTGGGAGGCTGAGGCAGAAGAATAGCTTGAACTTGGGAGGCAGAGATTGCAGTGAGTTGAGATGTACCACTGCACTGTAGCCTGGGCCACAGAGTGAGACTTTGTCTCAAAAAAAAAAAAAAAAAAAAAAAAAAAAAAAGTTAAAATGGCAGAATTTTAAGGCAGGTCAAATCTTTCAGAGCAGAAACTCTAAGACTCAGCCTCCTTGGTTCAAATCCCAACTCTGCCACTTCTAGGGTGTGCAAACTAGGGTGGGACGACGCTCTAGTCCTCCTCTAAAGCAGGGAGATGCAGCTAAAACCACACGGAGACAGATGATCAGGCTGCATATGGTCAGCGAGAAGTCACATGACATCACACACCTGCTGATGGGACATCACACACCTGCTGACTGACGGGAGGAGGTGAGAAGGGCCTCCGTGGCCTTCCTCCCCTCAACCCACAGCCCCATATAGTCATGAGAAAACCTGAGGGCCGGGCACGGTGGCTCAAGCCTGTAATCCCAGCACTTTGGGAGGCCGAGACGGGTGGATCATGAGGTCAGGAGATCGAGACCATCCTGGCTAACATGGTGAAACCCCGTCTCTACTAAAAAATACAAAAAACTAGCCGGGCGAGGTGGCGGGCGCCTGTAGTCCCAGTTACTCAGGAGGCTGAGGCAGGAGAATGGCGTGAACCTGGGAGGCGGAGCTTGCAGTGAGCTGAGATCCGGCCACTGCACTCCAGCCTGGGCGACAGAGCAAGACTCTGTCTCAAAACAAACAAACAAAAAACAAAAAAAAAGAAAACCTGCCACAGGGCGCCAGGCCCGCGCTCCTCAAAACTGTCAAGGTCACGGAAAACAAGAAAGTCCAAGAAACTGTCAGAGACCAGAGGAGAATGAATAGAGAGGTGACAACTGAATACGACGTAGAACTCTGGCACAGAAAAGCCTTAGTTGGAAAAACTGGTGACGTCCAAATAAAGCCTGGAGTTTGGTAAGCGGTAATGCAGCAGCATCAGAGAAGCAGTTGTGACCAGTGTCCCGCAGTCAAGTAGATGCTGGGTGACAGTATACAGGAGCTCTCTGTATTAACTGTACCCACTTCCTGCATATCTAAAGCTCTTTTTCTTTTTTCTTTTTGAGACAGGGTCTCACTCTGTCACCCAAGCTGGCGTGCAGTGGTGCGATCTCGGCTCACTGCAACCTCCGCCTCCCGGGTTCAAGCAATTCTCATGCCTCAGCTCCCTGAGTATCTGGGACTACAGGCGCGCACCACCACACCTGGCTAACTTCTTGTATTTTTGGTAGAGATGGGGTCTCGCTATGTTGCCCAGGCTGGTCCCGAACTCCTGACCTCAAGTGATCCACCTGCCTCGGCCTCCCAAAGGCCAAGGGTTACAGGAGTGAGCCACCGCACCTGGCCATAAAAGATTTCTTTTAAACCCCATAACCGATGCCATTATCATGGTATCATTTTTCACCTGTCCACCAGGCAAAGAGCAAAATGTTGGTAACACACACAGAGAGCTAGCGTGGGGTATGGATAAACTGAGGCTCCTGCAACAGAAACGGCCAAAACAATTTAACATGCACAAGTCCAGCAACTCTTCCTCTAGAAATGTGTGCTGGCAATAACCCCCATATGTGGCTGAAATGACAAAATGACAAGCACATGGGGTATTCACTACAGCGTTGCTGGTAACAGCAGAAGCCTAGTCCACCAGCAAGGCACGGGTACCAATCAGGGATGGTCCCTCCCCGCAAGGTACTGAAACAAGGAAGAGTTTTATTTGGGGAAATGCAATCATCGCCAAGATACACCATCACGTTTAAGGAGCCAGGACACTGTTTGTAGTGTGCCACTATTTGTGTATGGTGAGAGAAGAAGAAACACTTTTTTTTTTTTTTTTTTTTTTTTTGAGTCTTGCTCTGTCACCCAGGCTGGAGTGCAGTGGTGTGATCTCGGCTCACTGCAACCTCCACTTCTCAGGTTCAAGCACCTCTCCTGCCTCAGTCTCCCGAATAGCTGGGATTACAGGCGCCCACCACCACACCCAGCTAATTTTTTATTTTTTGTAGAGATGGGGTCTCAGGATGTTGACCAAGCTTGTCTCAAACTCCTGGGCTCAAGCAGTCCTCCCACTTTCGCCTCAAAAAGCGCTGGGATTACAGGTATGAGCCACCATGCCTGGCCTAGTAGTTCTTTATATAATATGCATAAAATGTCTCCAAAGGCATACAGAAGGAACTTAACGGTCAGTGTTTATAGGGAGGGGAACTGGGTGGACTAGGGGATGGCGTGGGGCAAACACTGGTCACTTTTACACCCTTGTTGGTCTTCTGTATGTTGAACCATAGTAATATTACATATTTACAAAATACACACTTTTTTAATTAAAAAAGAAAGTCTCCTCTGCAAACCTGTCTCTGCCCTCCCCAGGCCTCCGACCCGGTCCTTCTCGCCTCTGGGTAAAGGTGATGTCATCACAGCCCTTTGTGTTCCTGCCCAGCACCTGGCCCTGGGACCTTCCCTGTTTGCTGAACGATTAAAGCTTCTAATTATTTCTATTTGGTAAGATGTTCCCTTTACCACTCCCGCTATATCAACCCTAAAATTTGCACTAACAACGTCCTATTTGTCAATATAAAGTTCTTTTTTCTCTGTTTTGAGACAGAGTCTCATTCTGTGGCCCAGGCTGCAATGCAGTGGTATGACCTTGGCTCACTGCAGCCTCTGCCTCCCGGGTTCAAGCGATTCTCCTGCCTCAGCCTCCCCAATAGCTGGGATTACAGGTGCCTGCCACCACGCCCAGCTAATTTTTTTTATTTTTAGTAGAGACAGGGTTTCACCATGTTGTCCAGGCTGGTCTCGAACTCCTGACCTCAAGTGAACCTCCCACCTCGGCCTCCCAAAGTGCTGGCATTACAGGCGTGAGCCACTGCATCTGGCCAAAAGTTCTTTTTTTTCATGTTGCACTATGATCCAGTTTTCCTCCAGGGGATTCTAAAGGCCAGTGCTGGACAAGGGATTGGGAGATGTGGACCCTCCCTTGCCAGTCTTATGGGACCTATATAGGGAGGCAAAGTCAACCAACAGGGGCAGATGTGGGACAGATATGAAGGGGAGACTTTTTTGGTGGGCAGGGGCACAGTTTCTAGGAGCGAGTGGAGGATCTGGGGACAAGGGCAAGGGGGCAGATCTTGGTACAGCGGGGACAGACACCCAGAAGCCACATACCTGCGTCCCGTGGGGCAGCTGAGCAGTGTGGGGCCAGGAGAGTGAGGCTGTGTTACAGGAGCCTTCACACCATGAGGTGGGCACCAGCACCTGGGTTTATGGGGGACCCCACAAAAGGGGTTTCTATTTCAACAACCAGCAGTCCAAAAGCAACTTGAAAACCCCCAGAGGGATTCAACTCCTGCCAAGAAGGGGAGTTCAGAGTCTAAAAATAAGCTTTAAAACCTAGAATACCAAGAGAACCATCCACCGCAGAAGCCACCCCAACAACTCGCCATCAGAGTAAACACACATCAAAGGTCTCATGGCCCCCCCGCCAAGGGTGTCTTCTCCCGAGAACACAAAAAAACCACATCGAAACGCAGCAGAAACCCCAGTCTCCTTCTGGTGTTGCTTCATTCTGACCCATAGCCTCTGTAAACACTCCCCCGAAAAAAGTATCTTAACCTTTTTCTTTTATTTTTTCTTTCTTAAATTGAACTTTGTTTTACAATCAGGGTCACGCCGTGTTGCCAAGGCTGCGGTGCAGTGGTGCAATCACAGCTTACTGCAGCCTGGGTTCGAGTGATCCTCCCACTTCAGCCTCTCAAGCAGCTGGGACTCCAGGCACATGCCACCATGACTAGCTAGTTGTTTTAATTTTTAATTTTTTTGTAGAGATGGGGTCTCACTATGTTGTCCAGGCTGGCCTCGAGGGATCCTCCCAAAGCATTGAGATTACAGGCATAAGTCATTGCACCCAGCCTTAATCTTTTTTAAAATCGATCCCAGCTGGGTACGGTGGCTCACGACTGTAATCCCAGCACTTTGGGAGGCCGAGATGGGTGAATCACTTGAGGTCAGGAGTTCAAGACCAGCCTGGCCAACATGGTAAAACCCCATCTCTACTAAAAATACAAAAATTAGCTGGGCAAAGTGGTGCATGCCTATAGTCCCAGTCACTTGAGAGGCTAAGGTGTAATTGCTTGAACCTGGGAGGTGGAGGTTGCAGTGAGCTGAGATCATACCACTGTACTCCAGCCTAGGCAACAGAGCAAGACACCGTCTATAAATAAATAAATAAATAAGTAAATAAAATCCCATATTCCTCTCTGCTTTCTTACAATCTGCAAAAAAGAAAAAAAAAAAAGAGAGAGAGAGAAAGAGAAACAGAGAAAGCAAAGAAAAACGTTTGTGTCTACATCTGTGGTTCTACACTGTCCCAGGCTGCCAATAGTCCAACATGGTGCTGATGGCAGCTCCATTCCACCACCACAATTTGCTGCTTCAAAGCCTCTGAGGACCTGGACACCAGCAGAACCAAGCGTGCAAGGACTTTGTGTAACACAAAGTAAGAGCTCATAGTTGCCTCGGGCGCCTCCTCTGAGTGAGGTAAACAGGCTTGGGCATCTGCTTTGATGATAAATATCTACCTTATTTGGAAGTCTTCTATTTGTTTACTTCCTTTGTTCTGGCCAAATTCCAGATGACTGCAGGTAGTCTAACTGTCTGTCTTTGAAAATTCCAGAAAACAGCCATCTTGCCTTTAGCAAGACTTATGGATAACGTGGGAACAGGCTGGTGGTAGACGTTACCTGTCACGTGCTTCTCATGCCTGTTTCACTTCCCCTGGCCGGCAACACATGATCTAGCCCTTGATGACATATGCCTTCCTCCTGCTTCCTAATTGCTTCCTGTCTGCAAGTTAGGTTCTATTAATATTTCCCTAACTGGACCATATTACGTTACCCTCCCTCGACCCCAGGGGAAGCGATGTGATCTATATTTCCCCACCAGGCCTTGAGAAAGCCACGCGCATCTGACATCCTTGTACAGCTGACGTCTCCTGTGCCCATAAGGCACATCTATCCCATCTATGACAGGGTATCTATGGCATCAGCTCATAAGAAGTGTTTATTTTATTATTATTATTATTTTTGAGACGGAGTGTCCCTCTTGCCCAGGCTGGAGTGCAGTGGCATGATCTTGGCTCACTCCAGCCTCCACCTCCCAGGTTCAAGCAAGTCTCCTGCCTCAACCTCCCGAGCAGCCAGGATTACAGGCACCTATCACCATGCCTGGCTAGTTTTTGTACAGTTAGTAGAGACAAGGTTTCACCATGTTGGCCAGGTTGGTCTCAAACTCCTGACCTCAAGTGATCTACCCGCCTCAGCCTCCCAAAGTGCTGGGATTATAGGCGTAAGCAACTCGCGCCTGGCAGAAGTGTCTATGTTTTAAATAAGACAAGACAAATCTTCCTCATTGACAAATTCCAAATAGTATGCATAGATACTCCCCCTCCAGGAGATGCACTTTTCTTTTCTTTTCTTTTCTTTGAGACAGGGTCTCACTCTGTCACCCAGGCTGCAGTGCAGTGGCACCATCATAGCTTACTGTGGCCTCAGCCTCCTGGGCTCAAGCGATCCTCCTACCTCAGCCTCTCAAATAGCTGCGACTGCAGGTGTGCATCAACAAGTCCAGCTAATTTTCTACTTTTTGTAGAGATGGGGTCTTGCTCATTCCACTCTTTCCAGGCTGGAATGCAGTGGCTTGATCATAACTCACTGCAGCCTTCAACTCCTGGGCTCAAGTGATCCTCCCACCTCAGCCTCCTGAGTAGCTGGGGCTACGCCCAGTGATTTTTATTTTTTTTAACTTTCCATAGAAATGGGGGTCTCACTATGTTGTTCAGGCTGGTCTTAAACTCATGGGTTCAAGTAATCCACCCGCCTCAGCCTCCAAAACTGCTGGGATTACAGGCATGAGCCATGGCACCCAGCAGGAGGTGGAACTTAATCTCTCCCTTTCCTCTCCTGTGTGTGGGCTAGACTCCATGACTCTCTTTCAAAGAACAGAGTCGCCGGGCGTGGTGGCTCATGCCTGTAATCCCAGCACTTTGGGAGGCCCAGGCAGGCAGATCACCTGAGGTCAGGAGTTCCAGACCAGCCTGACCAACACAGAGAAATCCCGTCTTTATCAAAAATACAAAATTGGCCAGGCACGGTGGCTTATGCCTGTAATCCCAGCACTTTGGGAGGCCAAGGCAGGTGGATCACGAGGTCAGGAGATCAAGACCATCCTGGCTAACACGGTGAAACCCCATCTCTACTAAAAATACACAAAATTAGCCGGCGAGGCGGCGGGTGCCTGTAATCCCAGCTACTCGGGAGACTGAGGCAGGAGAATGGCGTGAACCCGGGAGGCAGAGCTTGCAGTGAGCCGAGATTAGGCCACTGTACTCCAGCCTGGGCGACAGAGCGAGACTGCGTCTCATAAATAAATAAATAAATAAATAAACACAAAATTAGCCAGGTGTGGTGGCACATGCCTGTAATCCCAGCTACTCGGGAGGCTGAGGCAGGAGAATTGCTTGAACCCAGGAGGCGGAGGTTGCAGTGAGCCGAGATCGCACGACTGCACTCCAGCCTGGGCAACAGGAGCAAAACTCCATCTCAAAACAACAAAAAAAGAAAGAAAGAAAAACAGAGTCTATGAAAAGGGAAAGAGAGTAAACCACAAGTGAGAAAACCTGGCAAACACCTCCTTTTCACTCTCTCCCTTGGTATTAATTAACATCAGGAATCCTTTACTCTCTCCCTTGATATTAACATCCGGAATGTCATGTGCATATCAGGTGCCCTCTGATGTGACAGGATGAGAGGGACACTTTACCTCTGTGGTCTTCTCCTGCCAGAACCCATAACCCCATTGGAATCATGTGAAAAACATCAAACAACCCTGATTTGAGGGAAATTCTACAGAATCCCTGAGCTTCAAAAAGTGTCAAGGTTATGAAAAACAAAGCACGACTGAGAAACTAACACAGCCAGGGAGGCTGAGAAGACAGGATGACTAAATGCAGTGTGGGACCGGGCACGGTGGCTCATGCCTGTAATCCCAGCACTTTGGGAGGCTGAGGCAGGTGGATCATCTGAGGTCAGGAGTTCAAGACCAGCCTGGCCAACATGGGGATAAATAAATAAAATATATTTATTTATAATAAATAAAATATTTATTTTATTTATTGATAAATAATATATCAATGATTGATAAAATATATCAATGCAATGTGGTACCCTGGGGTTAGGACCCTGGCCCAGAAAAAAGGACATCCGTGGGAGAACCAGGAACTCCAAATAAAGTCTGGAGTTTGGTGAACAGTAACATACCCACCACATCAGTTTCTTAGTTTGACAAATATACTGTGTGATGTAAGATGTTAACAATGGAGAGAACCAGGAACTGGGTGAGGAACTCCCTATACTAACTTCACAACTTTCTTGCAAATCAAAAATTATGCCAAAATTGAAAGTTTATTTAAATACCTTCAGGGATTACACTTATAACTGAGCCAAATAGGTATTGGGGCTCAGGACACACCACCCCAAAATGACTGTAGGAGACTGGAATATGTCACCTCAGGATCTATTTCTTTGGCATATTTCGAGCTGATTACTCTTAGAAACTGCAGACACAGGAGTAGCTCTGAAAAGCTGTCCTTTGATATAATAAATTGAAATCTACAGGTTGAGTATCCCAAATATGAAAATCCAAAATCTGAAACATTTTGAACACAGACATGATGCTCATAGGAAATGCTCATTGGAGCATTCTGGATTTTGGATTTTTGGATTAGAGATGCCGAACCAGTAAGTAGAATGCAATATTTCAAAATGTGAAAAAAATCCAAAATCCGAAACACTTCCAGTCCCAGGCATTTCAGAGAAAAGATACTTGATCTGTGTAACTAAAGTGACTATCATAGGACCCTCATTAACCAGGGAAAATCTTCTCTTTTTTTTTTTTTTTTTTTTTTTGAGATGGAGTCTCATTCTGTGGCCCAGGCTGGAGGGCAGTGGTGTCATCTCAGCTCACTGCAACCTCCACCTCCCAGGTTCAAGCGATTCTCCTGCCTCAGCCCCCTGAGTAGCCAGGATTACAGATAACTGCCACCACATCTGACTAATTTTTATATTTTTAGTTGAGATGGGGTTTCACCATTTTGATCAGGCTGGTCTCGAACTCCTGACCTCGTGATCCACCCACCTCGGCCTCCCAAAGTGCTGAGATTATAGGCATGAGCCACCAGGCCCAGCTGGAAGATCTTAACTTAGGAGAGGAGATTGAAGGTTGACACCTGGTCACAAGCTATCACCTGTTCTTCTGAGGGCTACTCTGAGACAACTTTCATCATTCAAGAGACTTTTTATCTGCATAACAAGGCAACCTTTGTTCACTATACATTTCCTCCCCTCACCCTTCTGTAACCTAGCACTACCTCCCTCCAGGAGCCCCAAGCCCCTATTCCTTTTTCTTTTTTATTTGGAGACAGGGTCTTGGTCTGTCACCCAGGCTGTAGTGCAGGGGTGCTATCTCAGCTCACTGCAGTCTCAATCTCCCAGGTTCAAGCTATCCTCTTGCCTCAGCCTCCAGAGTGGCAGGGACCACAGGCATGAGCCACCATGCCAGGCTAACTTTTGTATTTTCTGTAGAGACAGGGCTTTGCCATGTTCCCCAGGCTGGTCTGGATCTCCTGGGCTCAAGCGATCTGCCTGCCTTGTCCTCCCAGAGTGCTGGGATTACAGGCATGAGCCACCACGCCCAGCCCCTTATTCCTTTTTTGTAGCTCAGGCACACTAGATAAATGTCCATCATCTGACCTTGCTTTGAGTTTCACTTTCTGTGGGACTCCCACATTTACGCATGGAAAAATGTGTATGTATTTTTGTCTGTTAATCTATCAATCATCGGTTTATTTCATAGACTCAATTATGGTAACTTCAGAAGGCACAAAAAAAGTCTTCCCTCTCCCCTACATAGGCCAAGAGTAAGAAAAACTATAAGGTGAAATGAAATAGGCAGGTCTCACCCCAAAGCACTCAATTTCAATTTAAAAAAAAGAACATTTGGCCGGGCGCGGTGGCTCAAGCCTGTAATCCCAGCACTTTGGGAGGCCGAGGCGGGTGGATCACGAGGTCAGGAGATCGAGACTATCCTGGCTAACATGGTGAAACCCCGTCTCTACTAAAAATACAAAAATCTAGCCGGGCGTGGTGGCGGGCGCCTGTAGTCCCAACTACTTGGGAGGCTGAGGCGGGAGAATGGCGTGAACCCGGGAGGCGGAGCTTGCAGTGAGCCGAGATCACGCCACTGCACTCCAGCCTGGGAGACACAGCGAGACTCCGTCTCAAAAAAAAAAAAAACAACAACATTAGAGTGCTTTGGGGTGAGGCTCATGCCTGTAATGGCAATACTTTGAGAGGCCGAGATGGATGGATCACTTGACTCCAAGAGTTTGAGACCAGCCTGGGCAACATGGCGAAACCCTGTCTCTCTACAAAAAAAAAAACAAAAAAAAAAAACACTAAAATTAGTGTGGTGGCTGAGGTGGAAGGATGGCTTGAGCCCGGGAGGGAGGCTGAGGCTGCATGGAGCTGTGGTCACGCCACTGTACTCCAGCCTGGGCAACAGAGCAAGGCCCTATCTCAAAAAACATATAAATAAATGAAGTATATTTTGGTTAAATGCCAAAGATTAAGTGGGGGGAAAAGGAGAGTTTCTGATACTTCTAACTAATGAGGTGAAAAATAAAAAATAAAATAAAATAAAAAGATACCTAGAATTTCAGCAAAAGAACAGGTTTTGAAGGAACCTCCCAAACTCAGTCCAGCTGAATGCATATTTACGCCTGTCCACAAGTCTGCACTCCCCTCAAAAGGTATTTCACAACTTCCACAAAGGAAGGACAACAAAATCGAGTTCACAGAAGTAGAGAAAAGAACTGTGGTTACTGGAGGTTAGAAAGGGGAGGGGAAGAGAGGCTAGAGGGAGGTTGGTTAACAGGTACAAAGTTACAGTTCAATGGGAGAAAGAAGTTCTACTGTTCTGTAAACTGTAGGGTGAATATGGCTAACGATGATTCCGTCTATATTTTCAAATAGCTAGCAGACTTCTGAATGTTCACAACACAAAGAAACCATAAGTGTTTGAGGTGACGAACATGCCAATTACCCGTTGATCAATTACACACTGGAGACATGTATGACAATATCACTCTTTATCCCATAAATGTGTATGATTATTATGTGTCAGCTAAAAATAAAAGAGAAAATGGTCAATGGCTTTTTAAAGGGTTTGAAAATAAGAGCAAGATATAGTGAAATATCTATTTTACTCACAACGGAAAAAAAAAAAAAAAAAAACCTCCCCACAAAGCTTCAGCCACATGTGGGTGGTAAACTCTTCTAAAAATATATCCTCAAGTTGTGTATAGAAGTGTTTTCTACATTTGGGTATCAGATCAACACATAAAAGGGCAAGGCCTTCAGAAAGATGCAGCGGCTTTTTAACCACCAACTTAATCCTCGAAGATCGATTCTTCCAGGAAGAAAAAGGAGAAATATTCAATTCTACTCTGGTCCCCACCTCCCAGCCCCCAGAAAAGAAACACTAAGCTAGGTCCATGAATATGTATATCGCAGAAATGACCCCAGAATAAAAAGGGGATTCCTTGGGCAAAAGAAGGGCACTCACATGCAAATTGTCAGGTCTCCTAAGAAAATAGCCTAGTTTGTAAACAAGATAGAGTACCAGCTGCGAGGGTCAAAAAGGTCTGGTCTTTTAGGGTCTCTGGAGAAAAAACGTTATTTCCAATAATGTGAGCACAGTGGATCCTGACTATAATCAACCCTCCCAAATTGTATACTTATTACATTGAATATTGCTTAAAATTCTTAAACTAAGGACTGTCGCTTGGCAGGTTTTAAACTACGATTCTGCAACATGGTTTTTATTGTCATGGAATTTAACCTGCCTGTCATTCCTGAAAATGTTCAAGGTGAATGGTACGTCTTAAGCCATAAATGGTTAAGCAGGAAGGATTTAGACAAAAGGGGAAACCCGGACCTCCAGCTCTCTTTGGGAAAGGAAGCGAGAAATTGGCCTTCGGTTACTTGATCCCAAACAAATTCTAATTTCAGTAGACCTCAGTTAAAAGTACAGAAGCTCAGAGTGAAATATTTCAGAGAAATGTGTGCCAATTCCATCTTCTGAGTTCAGGCGGTTTCTGCAGGGCGGTATGTCCCTCAAGTCAAAGATAAAGTTACCACAATCTTAAAGCCAGGTTCAAGCATGGCATAACAACAAATCATAGTGATTTGTGGAATGGAAAATGCTTCCATCAGGGAGCTGGGCTGCTCCCCCACAATCAGAGTGGGCAATTTTCCTCTGGATTCTGGGTGAAACCACATGCCCAGTTTCCACATGAATGACGGGTTTTCACCAAACAGTGCAATGAGATCATTAATAAGATTGAAACTGCATTAGGATACAAAATTGTACGAACCCTGATTATGATTTCATAGAAAACAGGCACAAAGACAAAAGACAGAAGCCGCCCGATAAGGACAGCCAGTGGGAGTTGTTTCGTTCTGACTATGAGATTATGCCTTTCTTCTTTATCTTCCATACTTTCTTTAATTTTTTTTAATAAAAAATTTCAAACTATCAGTACATCATTTAGGAATAACCTCATGCATTCAAGATTAAGGCAAGTCATCATTAAGCTCTTAAACACACCTGAGGCATGCTGTCAATTATTTCTAAGTCTCCATGAGCTAAATAGCTTAAATTCTCCAACATTATTTTCTCTGAAGCCTCCAGCTTTGGATCCTGGTATATAAACTCCTACGTACTATGAGGTGAGCAGAGAATCACCATCACACAGACAGCTTCCAGAATGGTTCTTTTCTTGTGTCCATGCCTTAAGCTCTATGAAATTACACAGTTCTACTGAAATAACCTGCAGCCAAGGGACAACTTCATTAGCTACAAAGCCGTTGTCACTGGTGTCCAGAGAGTCAATCAACACAGGCTCAAACAAGATGAAATTATGAGGACCCTGGAAAATGCCACTTGACCTCAAATAACAATTCTTAGGCAAGTAAACATTAATCAAGTTCAGAACAGACCATGGGTGGCCAAACGCGCCCAGGAGATGTCAAAAATGTGTGTGCTAAAGAAACACAGAACTAAGGAAGTCTATTTACCTGATAGACCGCCTCACCCACGGGGCTATTTTCACTGCCATAAAAGCGAAAACAAATAGAGGACAAGTCACAGTGCCAAGAATCCAGGACTTCCTCTTGCAGATCCTCTTTTTTCCACCCTCACTGTAGCTCTGGGGAAATTCCTCTTCAGTGGGAGAAGTTTAAGTCACAAAACGGCACCAGCCCATTCTCAAAGTGCTATTACACACCTCTGAGCAGTAAGGATGGGTAATGTCAGCAAAACATGCACTGTTTATTTTCTTGAAAATTCACTTAGGCTGGAAACGCCTTCCAGCTCTTTCCTCTCAGTGGATTTTCCATTTAGTGTCTTCAACCACCTGGGCTTGGCTGTACCTCCTCCACAGCTCTGCTGAGACCCTCCTGTTTGTTTGAACTATGTCCACATGTTCCTTCTGCCACATGTGCTCAGGCCTCAGTTTTTCCATGAAACTTTCTCTAACTCAGCTGCCTCCTTTCCACTGCTCTCAAGCCCTTTCCGGAGTTACAAGGGTGTTAGCAAGCACCAACTTTTTCGCCTGTGTTTACTTCTACTTTCTACCCGTTGTGTAAACCCCTCAGGACCAGGAGCCATTCTTTTGCATCCTTTACATGGCAAGGGTAGCGCTTTATTTCTCAACAGCCAGCCCATAAAAGGAACAGAAGGAACAAAAGGAAATGGATTCACCAAAGACAGTGAATTACACTTCAATGTAGTATTTTAGAGACTTAAGAAATTGACCAGGTGAGGTAGCTCACACCTGCAATCCCAGCATTTTGGGAGGCCGTGGCAGGTGGATCACTAGAGGTCAGAAGTTTGAAACCAGCCTAGCCAACATGGCAAAACCCTGTCTCTACTAAAAATGCAAAAATTAGTTAAGCGTGGTGGCACCCAACTGTAATCCCAGCTACTTGGGGGCTGAGAAACGAGAATTGCTTGAACCCGGGTCGGGGGCTGAGGGGTGTGGGAAGGGTTAGAGGTTGCAGTGAGCCGAGATCGCACCACTGCACTCCAGCCTGGGAGACAGAGTGAGACTCTGACTCAAAAAAAAAAAAAAGAAAAGAAATTGATCCTACGTCTTAGATCAATCACCCAGTCACTTAGTCTTTGACAACATTACAAGATACTTTCTCAAATGTGAATAAATGCATCTATTATTCATGCCTTAAAGTAACAGGAAAGAGGAAGATAGGCCTCCCTCATGGTAGATTACAATTAAATGTTTCTTAGAGAGTTTGGTGCACATTTAGTTCCCAGAGCAAGGGCTGGTAGAGAAGAAAGCCAAGTGCAACATGGGTGTTACTCAGTGCCAGGTAAAGCAAGTCACAGGCCATCTAGATCCTGCTCCAACTGATAAAACCAAAACACTGGTGGAATTCCAGATACCAGCTTGCACTTCTCTCTGCATCTGGGTTCGTCCTAAATAGGAAGTCCTAAAGAGTCACTCTGAGAAGGCAGGGGGTGAGAGGGCAGATGAGGCAGCCAAGCACACATTAAGGCAAATCACGGCTTTCCTAAAGAGGACCCCAATCTGGGCTTCAGGCAGTCTTTGAACCAGCACCAGTGCACCAGGCCAAGGGGAGGAAGGTATCCTCTTTGGGAAGACTGGTAGGAGCTCGGAAGGCCCGGTGGCTTCCAGAAACTAGATTTCCCAGTGACCACTGCTCTGTCCAACAGTCAGTGACATCAGCTGCACTGTCGGGAAGTAGAAAACCAGTGAAGGTCCAACTAGCCTGGTCCCTGAAGCATGACTGGCCCTTCCAGAACACACACCTTTCCCGTCACCTCCTCTCCCTGACCCTGAAGAGCTTCGGGCACACCACCAACTGACCACCTAGATCCACAGTGACCTGCAAACCAGAGCGGGGAGGGTATTTGCCTAGCTTGGCAGGGAGGGGCGAGGTCCACTTCTGCCACCAGTCACCAGCTGGTCCCACCAGCACCTACCCGGCACCAGCGGTGGACGGTGAGCGGCGTCTGGGCCCAGAGCTGGGTGCCATCAGCAGTGAGAGGACCTCTGCGCTCGCGGGGTGCCCACCTTACCCCGCGGGGAGGGGTCAGGCCTAGGGGCCACGGCCCACTTCGCTGACTTTCACCTCCCCAGGGTCTCCCAGGGCCCTCGGGTGTCCGTCCCGGATCTTGTGCGAACTCGCGGGGGCAAGCGGAGAAACGCGGGTACCCGCGCCTCTAGAAGCCAAATGTATGCAAACAGCATTCCGGAATTCGTTGGGGTTTTGTTTGTTTTGGTTTTGTTTCTGAACCCCCGGGGAATATTTCTGGAAGTCTCAACCTGAGTCACTAGAGCGAATTGCGCCTTTTTCTAAAAAGCCCAGGGGCCGTCCTCTCCCCGTAGGGGGTCGCGGCGGGCAGCGAGGGCCGCTAGTTCGGGTGGGGGCCAGACGACCCCGCCACACGCGATCGGGCCACTCCGGGGCGCAGGAAATGAGCCCAACCGCAGACGCGGCCGGGACCAGGGCTGGGAGGCCGGACCCCGCCCCGGCCCGGCCCCTACGCCCTCCGCTGTGCCTCGATGCCGGCAACCCGCCCGGCGCCCCCCGGCCTCCCGGGAGCCCCCAGCCAAGGGCTCGGTGCACTGGGCGCCCAGCAGGTGCTGGCGCCACGGGCCCTCCGCTCTCCCCCTCTGACCCCCAAGCCCCGGCGTCCCCGCGCCGCACTCACCGCCGCCCGCGCCGCCTGTCGAGCCGGGAGGTCTGAGCTGGCCGCGCGGGCGCCCCGGGAAAAGGGCCGGGCGGCGGGGACGGGGGCGGGGGCTGGACCCGCCGGGGCGGAGCGCGGCCAGCTCGCGCTTCCGGCTTCTCCCGCCCCCGCGGCCCGCACCTGGGCCCCAGACTAGACCACTGCCCGTTCCCCGCCTCACTCCGATCGCCCCCAGGCTTCACCCCACACCCCGCTCCCTCGCCACCCCAGAGCCCCCCAGGCTTACCCCTGAGACGCCTCGCGCGGACCTGGTGTCTGCCCGACTCTCCGATCCTGCCCCTGCCTCCCGGTGCCAGCACCCCCCACCCCGCCCCCGACAGCCTGACCCTCCCTCCGGATTTGCCGCTCGCAGCTCTCCCCACTTTCCTCTCTCCCCCCGCCGCTCCACCACTTCCAGGCGGCGGGACCACCAACCTCGACCCCGGACCCGCGCTGGGGCGCTCCCAGCCCTCTGGAGGACGGCCCTTCTCTTCCTCTAACTCTACAGACGCGTCCGGACTGACCAAGACACTCTGTGCCTTCGGGCAAGTTACCCACCCTCTCTGAGCTCGGCTTCCCGTCTGCAAAATGGGCACAATAGCAGTCCTGTCTCCTAAGACCGACTAGGAGTTAACTGGGAAGATGGGGGTAAAGTTTTTAGCACGGGATAGGTATTACGTAAGGCTTATCAGCTGTTTCTCCGCTTTGTGCGCCCAGGGTGGCCCGTGCCCCCAGGTAGGCCTTTCTCACTGAAAGAAAGCTCTGGAAATCAGTAGCTCCTGTTTCCACATCTGCCTCTAAATGGGTGCCATCTCCCCGTCTGCTTGGAGCCCCATCGGCCGGCTGCAGTGATCACAGCAGCAGCCTGGATCCAGCAGGCTCTCTGGGAAATCATTAGAGGGAATTAAGAAACGTGCCTGGCTTTGAGAGTACACAGAGCCAGGAGATGGGCAGAACCCTGATGTGGCCATCCACAGACAAACGCCATTTGGACAGGGAGCTTCTGAGCCCCATGCTGGCAAAGACCTGAATCTTAGAACCCACCGGTGCCCAAATCCCATGCCTTTACCTGAGGTCCTAAAGATAGGGAGGCCCAGATAGGGAGTATGGCTTGTCCCGGGTCCCTCAGCAAAGTGTCCCCAGCCCCAAGTTCTTGCCACCTTGTGCCATGTCCACTGACGGGCCACCCTCAGCTGTGGATGAGTTACCTCCCGCCCTCCCTCCCTGCCTCCCTCCCTCCCTCCCTTCCTTCCTTCCTTCTTTCTTTCCTCCCTCCCTGCCTCCCTCCCTCCCACCCTTCCTTCCTTCCTTCCTTCTTTCCTTCCTCCCTCCTTCCCTCCCTTTTTCCCTCCTTCCCTCCCTCCCTTCCTCCCTCCCTCCCTTCCTTCCTTCCTGTAAAAGCAGTAGTGAGCCTGAGTTTTCTTCTGTCCTTTACTGAATAGTACCACATCTTCATTTGTTTTTCTTTCCCCAACTGCTGAGCAGCAACAGGAGCCAACTTTGTGTTTTTATGCATCCTAAACACTTACCACGGTTGTGAGCTTGCAATTATTTATGGGCAGAGCTATAAGACTGTAACTCTTTTCTTTGATCCCCAAAAAACCACAGAGATTGAATTTCCAACCCAAGGCTTCCAACCAGGGGATAAAAGTAAACTGGGCCACATGAGCATCTCGATAGACAGAAAAAGCATTTGAAGAAATCCAATAATGCTTTCATGATTTTTTTTTTTAAAAAAATACTCAAACTAGAAATAGACGGGAACTTCCTCAACTTTAGGGCTTCTGTGAAAATCCCACAGCTAATGACACACTTAATGGTAAAAGACTGGATGTTTTCCCCCTAAGAGCAGGAACAAGCCAAAGTACCCACTCTGGCCACTTCTGTCCAACATTATCCTGGCGGTTCTGGCCATTGCCATTAGGCAAGAAAAATAAAAGCATCCAGATTGAAAAGGATAAAGTAAAGCTATCTCTACTCACAGATGATATCATCCTGTATGTAAAAACACTAAAGAATGTACAAAATACCTATTAGAGCTAATAAACCAGTTCAGCAAGGTTGTGGGATTTAAGATCAACATACGAAAATCAGTTGCTCTTTTTTTTTTTTTTTTTTTTTTTTTTGAGACAGGGTCTCTGTCACCCAGGCTGAAGTAAAGTGACTCGATCACAGCTCACTGCAGCCTTGACCTCCTGAGCTCAGGCGATCCTCCCACCTCAGCCTCCTCAGTAGCTGGGACTACAGGCATATGCCACTGTGCTCAGCTAATTTTTTTGTAGTTTTTTGTAGAGACGGGGTTTTGCTATGTTGCCCAGACTGGTCTCAAACTCCTGGGCTCAAGCCATCCACCTGCCTGGGCCTCCCAAAGTGCTGGGATTACAGGTGTGAGGCACCATGCCCAGCCAGTTGCATTTCTGTATACTAGCAATGAGCAATCCAAAAATGAAATTAAGAAAATTGTTCCATTTACAATAGCCTCAAAAGGATAGAAGCTGGGTATGGTGGCACACACCTGTAGTCCCGGCTACTCAAGAGGCTGAGGCGGAAGGATCCCCTTGAGCATGAGAGTTTGAATCCAGCCTGGGTAACATAGCAAGACCCCATCTCTAAAAAAAAAAAAAAAAGAAGGAGAGAGAGAGAGAAGACAATGTAATACTTAGGAAAACGTTTAACTAAGGAAGTTCAAGACCTATACACTGAAAAC